>NC_135536.1:193189027-193516099 GCF_045843805.1 Urocitellus parryii | reverse complement strand
CAAACTACAACTTTTATGATAGCTATCACTATAAACTGTATAAATTGATACATCAATCAAAATAACTCAATAAGACTGCTCAATCAAGGACTTAATTTACTTTGGGAGGAAATGGACATATTGATAGACTCCTCCAATTTGAACTGCTCAATCAAGGACTTAATTTACCTTGGGAGGAAATGGACATATTGATAGACTCCTCCACTTTGAACTGCTTACACAACTTGTCTGGACTATGTATCACCTGTATACATTGTGTTCTATTTGTTGATACAGCGAACTGGTAGTGCTAAATATCTTAGCCGATGTGTCACCAGTGTTTCCAAAGGAGCCGTCAATTGGCTTGGTGTCGTGGCAATTCTGCGTCTTTCTCCCTTCTGCTAGTGATGGTCTGATTTTGGGGGCCAACAGAGGTGAGGCAAGAACCTCACCCCCCCACTGGCACCAAGGTTAAATTTGGGGGCCAACAGAGGTGAGGCAAGAACCTCACCCCCCCACTGGTGCATAGGCCTATTACACAGGTATGGCTATATACTGGACCGGTAGTCAGTGACGGGTATGATTCGGTTACAGTGGTATCAACCTAAGCCAGGAGACTGACGCAATAAGGTCAGTTTTCCCATGACGGGTAAGAACCATATGTGAATTGGACATACCTAACAGGCACGGTCCCTAGCCACATTTGCCTGTTGTTTATTTAAACAGTAGGGGGCAGATGTTAGGAGCCACAGCAAAAATATTGATACAGGCACCTTTGGATTTTATTGACTGCCAGCCAGCAATTCACATTCATATGGTAATTGGACTCATGCTGTTCAGCTGGGCCCATTTTCAGGACTCAGGTTACTCATGTCACTCTTGTAATGGGAGAGTTCCCATTGGTTGGGAAAGGATGGTAGGAGGGTGTTCCGGGGGAAGGGGAAACACCCCCCCCCCCCCCCCCCCCCCCCGGCTCAGGTAGAACACACACGTGGCGGACCCACCTGTTAGGGGACGCACACGGCCTCTCTCTAAATAAAACTTTGTCTCAGTTTGACTGGCTTGTGTTTTTGTGCCCAACCGGGTTGCAAGATTGCAAGCCCGTGTGCACTGACAGCTCAGCAGGGGATCGCTCAGCAGGGGTGCCGCAGGCAGTGCTCGGCAGCAGGAGCGGGACTCAGCCGGCCCGGGGCCGGGCAGTTTGCGGCACTGCCCAAAGCAGCCCAGCCTCGTCCCTTGGAGGACAGGGAGGAACCACCCAGGACAGCTCTGCCCGGGAGCCAGTCGCCCCGATGCGCACACCACAGGGTGGGCTGCCTCTCAGGGTCCCCGTGCCCACCGTGGAGGTTCCGCCCGACCTGGGCAGGTCTCCTGGACCTTGAGGACAGCTCCCAGGGGAGCCGGCTCCTGTTACTCCCTGGCTCTGTCAGTAAGAAACTCACCTCACGTGACTTGTGGGCGTGTTCCGTGCTGCGGGGACCCAGATGAGGTGGCCCCTGGGGTCCCTGGGCCACGGCAAGCCTGCCTCACCCCCTCCTGCTCATGAGCAGCCCCCCAGCAGGCCACCAGTGCCCAAGTCAGAGCCCAGCTCCCCTCCGTGGGCCACCTCAGGGCCCTCTCGCAGCACCAATGCCTCAGGACCAGCCTCCTCCCAGACCCCGGGTCACCTGGCCCCTGGCCCCCGCTGCCCAGCCCTGCAGGCTTCCCATGGCAGGCTCCTCCCCAGACAAGGGCTGTGTCAGGGCCTAGATGTGAGGTGTCCCCAAAAGCTCATGTGTGAGCCAACGCAAGGCAGGTGACATGTTGGGAGCCTTGACCCAACCAGTGTCAATCCACTTGAACAGATTAACTGGGTGGTGACGGTGACTGGAGGGGGGTCCCTGGAGGGGGGTCCCTGGAGGAGGTCCCTGGAGGAGGGTCCCTGGAGGGGGGTCCCTGGAGGAGGTCCCTGGAGGAGGTCCCTGGAGGAGGGGTCCCTGGAGGAGAGTCCCTGGAGGAGGGTCCCTGGAGGAGGGTCCCTGGAGGAGGGTCCCTGGAGGAGGGTCCCTGGAGGGGGGTCCCTGGAGGAGGGTCCCTGGAGGAGGTCTGTGGGGCTTGCGTTTTGTCCCCGTGCGAGAGCTCTGCCTCCTGACTGTCCCGCCCTGGGTCTGGTGTCCTGCCTCACTCAGGCCCAGAGCCATGATGTCCGCCGTCCAGGGCCCCAGACCTCGGGAGCCACGGCCCCAGATGGCTCCCCTCCTCTCTGCGTTTCTTGTGGGTCTTGGGGTCACAGGGTGAAAGAGCCGACTGACACGGAGGGTCCAGGGCACCTCTTCCAAGGTCCCCCACCTGTCATGCTCCTGCCCTTTCCTTCCTGGACTCAACACGCTGACCCGGCTCTGGGTCACGTCTGGACATTTACTCTCTGTCCCCCAGACAGGAATGTGAGTCCAGGAGGACAGGGACGCAGGCAGTGCTGGCCACCACGGCATCCTCGGCAGCCAGCAGGTCCTCAGGGACACGTGTGGGCATGGGGGGAGTCTTGTGGCCAGCACCGGGGCCGGCACAGCAGGCCTGGCTTCATGAGGCCCCGCCCCCCCAAAATGGAACAGAGAAGCACAGACGGAGGCGGTCGGCCAGGAGACCAGGGGGAAGGTTTAGAGGAGCGAGGGTCACCTGGGCCAGCGCTGGGCAAGAACAGCAGAAGCCCTGCCTGGGCTTCTGAGGGGATGCCCGCACAGAGGACACTGAGTGGCCGGTGGCCGTGTGAGGGAGCCTGTGGACCGAAGGCCTTGCGCCAGGATCATTGAAAACCCAGCAGCCGGAGCAGGAGGGCAGCCGCCCGAGCCTGGAGCAGGGGCCTCCGCTACCCAGCTGCATCTGGCGGTCTGACAGCCGCTGGCAGGGCTGGGCACATCTCAGAGGGGTCCCGGGTCACCGTTCTTCCCCACAGCCCTCTCCTCTCCTGGATCAGGGGTGGCCGGTGAGTCCGCCGTCTCTCAGAGCCATTAGAAGCGAAGCTGCCGATCCCAGGCCGAGCCTCCCGACGCTCCAACAGAAACCCCACCTGCTAAGGCCAGGCCCTGACACAGGGCCACCTCTGGACCCGACGCATCTGTGACCCCGACACTCGCCGTGTGCTGGGGACTGCAGTGCTGAGCACTCCGATTGCCGACTCCGGGGTCCTGGCCCAGGCTCAGTCAGAAGGGCCGGGGGGCTCCACGGGGCCCAGGTGGGCAGAGTCAGATGGACAGGGTCACGGCTCCCTGGGGCCTGGGCTGCAGGTCAGCAGAGCTGGGTTCCAGGCCACCCGCTGGCACCTGCCCCCAGCCTGACCACTGACCACTGACCACTTGGGCTCTTGCCAGGTGGAAAAGACGCCCATGTCACCTGCATAGCATCTAGGTCCTTCCAGCTGCTGTAAGTGGCAGCGTGTCCTTATTTTAAAGGCAAATGGCATTGCTCTGTGTGTCTGCCACTTTTTCTTTGTTCTTTCATCCCCTGGTGGACACCGGGGCCCACTCCATGCCCTGGCAACTGTGAACAGGGCTGCGGTGAGCTGGGGACAGTGGGAGCCTCCTCCACACCCTGCCTGCCGCCCCGGGGAGGTTCACAGACCACAGTCTCCAAACTCGTCCTTAAAGGACTTTCCTTTATAAAATGTTCCTAACAATTCCACTTTGTTTTCCTTAAACCCAGCCCCCCGCACCCCTGGCTGTGGGTTTGGAACGTGCATTTAAGCTGCAGGAGACAGTCATCGGTGTGACGGGACGGCATGTTTGGAAGCAAACCCCGCGGATTTGGATTAACAAGCAACTCACTGGGAACATTCCAGGGAGAAGCTGGTGGCCCCGGGCTGTGGGCTTGTGTGAAGGGGAGGAGGAAGCGAAGCCTGTCGTCAACCTGTCGTGGTGAAGTGGATTCAGGTAGCAGAGCTTCCGCACACTCGGAGCCCGTGCAGTGGCTGCTGGGTAGAAAGGACCCCGCCCCCCCCAGGAAAGAAAACCCTCAACTCTGGTCAGGACCATCCACACGGGTCCCTCAGGCCTCCCGGAGCTCTGCGAGGCTGACTGCCCAGAATCTTCTTCCGGTTCTTCTTCCCTTTGTGTTGCCAAGGCTCTCCTTCGTCCCCACACCCCTCAGGCCCAGGGGAAGCAAGCCCATCCCTAACGTCCTCAAAGCCAGGGTGACTGTCCAGTCTGGGCGACTTGCCTAGGGCACACCCCCACTGTCCAGGGATGGGCCAGTCCCCTAGAATGGGTTAAATCGACTGAAGGAAAGGATTCACGGTCCTGGTTGAGAAGATCTCTCCAGTCTTTATCCCGTGGACCTGCACCTGGGGACATGTGGCTCCGGGCACCACTGGCAGCGCTCCGGTGACTAGGTGGTGAGCCAGCATTGGAACCAAGCCCACAGAGTGAGCCACAGATGCCCTGGATCCCTGGGGACCTGGCAGAGCTGCACCCCACCCGACCCCCACCCAGAGCTGGCCATGGCTGGGGAGATGGCAGGTCTCCTGACCACGTGGCTCAGGATCATCTGGGGGCTTCAGTCACTTGCAACCAAGAGCAGGCTCGCTGACGCGCCACCGTCCCACGGCCCTCCCTGACCCAGCGACCAGCCATGCCCTGGTCAGCGAGCCCCAGGACTTTCTCACTGCAGCCTGGGTGCAGTTGGTGTGCGAGTCTCCAGCCTCAGACACCAGCCCACCAACAAGGGCTGGCCATCACCCTTCTGCTTAGCCGGGGTCCTGCGCGGAGCTTGGCAGGCTTCATGGCACCAATGAAGGAGGGGTCAGAAGCCCCGTGTCTCCACGTTGGTCTGATCTCAGAGCTGGGTGGGTGAGGCTTTTCGGTTTTAAAGAAGTACACGGCTATTCTGCCAAGTACCCTTTCCGATGCACGGCAACCAGAGATGCAGGAAGATGTTTTATTATAGTAAACCACACGCTCATTAAAGCCCCGACTTTTAATTTGCAGTCAGTTACATTTGAGGACTCAGTTCCGTCCTTCCAGCAGGCCACACCCTGTTGACGTCACCCTGTAACATGGAGAACCATCCGGCAAACACATCTGGACAGAACTGCCAAGATGAATCTCTGTAATGGGCCTTAAATGGACTGGGGCCACCAACCAGGTTTTCAGTGACTCATCTGCTTGCTGACCGTGAGGGCTGCCTGTCCTGCTCAGGAAGAGCCTGTGTTTCTGATAGGACTTGATATCCCGAGGGTCCAGGTGCTCCTGAGTTAACTTGACAAAGAGACATCGATGGTTGCTGGGCAGATAGTGGTCGGTCACTTGGACAAACAGGACGTGGGGTCACTCCACCTTGGCGCCTGTGCTCAGGATGGAGTAGCTCATGGCCAGCCGAGATGCGGTCACCCTGTAAGATGGAGTCATCTGGGTCAGGCACAGCCTGAGCACCGTGTGCTGGGCCCCAGGGAGCCATCTCATGTCGTGTGGCCCACCCGGAGGACATGTCACAGATCACAGTCCAGAGCTGGGGAGGTCAACGGGGAGCCATGGGGTCACCATTCCCACACGGTAGCTGCTCAGACAAGGAGAAGCTGGTGAAGAGGGACTGAAGTCACAGGCGTGGTGACAGGCGGGCCGTGGGAGCCCAGCGCAGCTCCCCTGGGCACCTGTGGGAAGACAGAGCAGAAGAAACGGGCCTGCTCCTGTTTCCCAGGGTGCCAGGCGGAGCTGCCTGTGACCATCCCTGGCCATGGTCTCAGGTGAGGCCACGTGTCTGGTCCAGGGACGACACTTGGAGCCACAAAGAGCGGAACACTGCCGTCCCCAGGCCAGCCAAGCCCCACCTCAGAAAGTCCCATTTAACTGGTTTGGGGCTTGGGGTGTGGCCTGGGCTTGGGTGTAACTCTCCCCAGGGGCTTCTGAGCCGAGGCTAAGAAACACTGGCTTAAGTAACAGAGGCATCTAATGATCTCTCAAGATGTCCAGGTGAGGGCGCTCACCAGGCTGCCATGGCCGCACAAGGACACGATTAAGGAGCCAGAATCCTTCTGTCCTTCTGCTCCACCACCTCATCATGTACCCAGACTTCATGTCTGATGGCCTCAAGATGGCTGCACAGCTCCAGACATCACATCCTCACACAGGCAGGAAGGAATAGCCGAGATCAAAGTGCTTCGTGGAACCCAGCCACATGGCTCCCTTCTCCCTACAGTAGCTGTCCCTTCTGTGGTTTTTATTTGTTTGTTTATTTTTGCTCACAGTGGGAGATAAATATATAGGCTGCTATATTAGCAAAGAAGCATGCAGACCATCCTAAATTTAAATTGGAACACAACGATACTAAAAAATATCCATTGTGTATCTGAAATTCAAATTTACTGGACATTCTGTATTTTGCTCCCGGTCCTGGTTATACATCTACCCAGGAACAATCACTGACCACCACACGTGGGGTAGCCTCAGCTCAGCCTCAGACTGTCCACCCTTATCCTTCTCTGAGTCTGACTCCCTCTCACTGGCCAGACCTGGGTCGTGGGTCTGTCCCGAGCCAATCACTGGACCAGAGGAGCCTCAGGGCTCAGACGTCCCCCATCCTGGGCCGTCATGGGGCCATCATTCAGCCTCTGGCTCTGGTGAATCCCAGGGCCCTGGTGGCCTCTAGGTCTCCAACCACCGCTGCCTCCGCCCGCATCACCTGGGCCAGCCTTTCTCCTCTCACGCATTTCTGATCATGTTTATTGTAATAGGAAAGAAGGGCATGGATTCCGTGATCTCACCACCACACTGCACAGGTCAGGCTGAAATCTAAAAGAATGAGTCCATGGAAAGCAGACCATTAGGCCAGGCGTGGCAGCATACACCTGTAATCCCAGCGACCCAGGAGGCTGAAGCATGAGGATCACAAGTTCAAGGCCAGCCTCAGCAACTTAGAGAGGCCCTGATCAACTTTGGGAAACCCTAACTCAAAATTAAAAAAAAAAAATTAAAAATGAAGGGGGCTGGGGATGTGGCTCAGGGGTAAAGCACCCACACCCTGGGTTCAATCCTGCCACAGAAGAGGGAAAGAAATCCCTAACTAGCGCAGCCTGGCGCCACGGCGGGGAAGACCCGGTCAGGAGCGCCTGGCAGGCCGGCGTCTACAGGATGTGAGTCCAGGGCTTGGCCGTCCTCCCAGCCCGTCAGAGTCACAGGGAGAGGTCTCAGGGGGACGGTGCCGGCCCACTTCGGGACGCTGAGTCACGGAAAGGCACCGGGTCTGTTTTCCCCTCCTCCTCAGGCTGCTGTGGGGGAAAGCAGATCGAGCTTCACCTGAAGCATTTGAAGCCGCTTTTGTGCCCTGGTGGCCGTGTCCCCTGGCTCTCACCTCCCTCCTGAGCTGTGCGTCTGCATGGGATCATGTTTTTGTGTAAAAGATGCTGTTTATAGATCCTCTCCGCTCCGCTGTTCTGATGAAGCCGGTTCCTGTCCCCAGGGGAGCTTCAACTTGCCTGCTGCCACACACAGATGCTGCTGTCATTTAAGAACTGCCACAGCTGGGTCTGAGTAGCAGGCCGCCAGCGCCCTTGGACCGGCTCACTCGGGCAGGGGCAGGGGCAGGGCCAGGGGGACGGGTGGAGGCCCACAGGAGCCTCCACCACCAGCTGCCTCTGGAACTGGGCCAGGACGCCAGCGGCACCCCCTGGATTTCTGCCCCATGCAAAGAAGACCCGGCTCAGCTGTGGCGCTGGGCCCAGCAGCCCCGCAACTCCTCCCTGAGCTCCGGGGAAGAGTCTGGCAGGTCAGGTGGCCACCAGGGCTGTCCTGAGCCCCAGGGGGTGGGCCAGGTCCCTTCCAGGCCACCTATGGCCCCAGGAGGCACCAACGTCCCTTTACAGACCAGGAAACCGAGTCTCACGGAGTGAACCGCAGCCTGGGAGCGCACAGCGGGGCTGGCGACGGAGCCTCCGTGTGCGGAACCTCCTGGTGGCCTTGAGCCTTGGCCCGTGGAACCTCGTGGCCTCTGCTCTGAGGACCCCTCTCCCCTCTTGTCCAAGGAGCAGCCGCGGCTGAGCCCCGCTGGGGAGCCCTCACACCCACACTCAGGCTGCGGGGGGCATTGCCCATCCCCGAGACCGAGTGGAGAGGGAGTTGGTTGCCAGGCAACTGCTTGCCCACCAGTGGCTCCCGGGATCAAGATCTGACCAATCAGAGCCTCCTCCCCCGGGTGGTCCAGGGCTGTGCCTGTGACCCAGTCACTGGGCACCTCGCTGGACCCGGGACCTCTCATCTATGTCGGGGAAGAGGTGGCCATGGTCAGCCAGGTGGTGGGCGAGGAGGACGGTGATCCAGAGCTGGTGCTGGCCGTCCCTGCTGCCCCCAGAGAAGTGGAGACACCTGGAGATCAAACCAGCGTCCAGACCCAGGCAGGGCACCTAGACAGGTCCCCTGAGTGCTTCTGAGCTGGGCCTTCTGTCCCTGCCCGGCAGACCCCGTGGGCAAAGGCCAGCCCCCGCCCTGGACAGACGGGACGCTGAGCCCGGAGCAGCGGACAGGCAGGGAAGGAGCCCGGGCTTGTCCGCTGCTGGCCGGGCCCTGCGCGATCAGCGTGGACCATGAGCGGCCGCTCACCTCCAGGGGAGCGGGGCTGGCGGCCGCCCTGCAGGAGCCTGCACGTAGGTGGACACGTGGGCAGAGGTGGGCGTGGCACTCACAGGTGGGCGGCGTCCACCGTGGCTCACCCCTGGCTCTGCAGGAAGCTCTCTCCACCCATCTGCCAAGGCCCTCAGGGCGGGGAGCGGAGGCTCAGCGGGTGGCCCCTGTGGTCATGGCAGCTGCCCCACGGAGGCAGCCCGCGGAGGGTGAGACCCGCAGAGGAGAGAGCCCCCTGGTGGAGACGCAGTGTGCGACTCAGTCCGGGGTCCATCTGGGTCACCAGCCCAGCGCACCGGGCCGGTCACCACACGAGATGGCAAACGTTCCCCTTTCACTTAGGTTGTGTGGACTGAGTCTCTGCCGCTCGGGACCACAGTGTGACGGAGCCCAGTGTGCCCTTGGTGCCCAGGTCAGCTGCTTCCCAAGGGCTGTGTCCTCTGCGACTGGGAGGGGCTTCTCCAGGAGACGCAGGGCTGCCTCGGCCCCCTGTCCTGTCCCCAGATGGCTCTGGAGCCCAGCTCCCTGCTCACAGCCCCTCTCCCCCTCAGGGGTCCACAGTCCTGCCCGGGTGGCTGAGCCAGGCGTTGGCCGCTTTCTGGAGAGGCTGTGATGTGGGTGGGCTGCCACGGAGAGGGGGTTCAGAGCATGTGCCAGGCCTGCAAAACAGAACCCGTGTCCTTTGTCCAGTGTCAGTCCCCTCCCGCCAGGACCTGCCTGGGAGCATTGTGAGGGCAGGGCAGGAGTGTGTCCCGGTCACCACCTACAGGGGGCGCCGACTCTTAGACTGGTTGGCTCAAAGCCTGCAATAGCTCCCAGCTGGCTCAGAAGAAAAGCCAGTCCTCACAGTGACCCACAGCCTCTAACCCACGGGTCCTGCCACACACACACACACACACACACACACACACACACCTCTGAAAAAACAGTCATCTCGGGGCCTTTGCACCTCTTTCTTCTTCTTCAGGAATCCTCACTGAGAGCCGCCCGCCCCACCTTCCATTTCACCTGGGCCTCTCCCGTCAGTGAGGCCTCCCCAGCCCCCGCCCCATGCCCCACGCCCTGCCTTCCTGCACTACTCTCAGGCCACAGCGCTGGGGTCCTGGCCAGTGTTCGGTCAATGAATTCACTGAGCTCTCGTCTGTACCTGTGGACGGGGCTCTGTGTCCCTGAGGACAGGGATCCCGGGGGCACCTGGTAGTTAAATCACACCCTGCCTTGAAAACCACCATCACGGTTAAACACCAGTGTCCCCGGAGTGTGGGCCTCCCCAGGGTGCTGCCTCTGCTCTCGGTCCTCTCTCCGCCAAGTGGCTGTCCCCTCTCCTATTTGTCATGTTGAAAGACGGCTGAGGCCCTCCGTCCTCCTCCAGCCCAGGTAACGCAGCGGGAGAGGAAGGTCATTGACATCAGTTAGCAGAGGGGCTCTGCAGAGCCGCCGAGGACCTGGGGACACGGCAGGGGGATCCCGGGCTGGAGGCCGCCTGGGGGACGGTCAGGAGCGGCCCTGGCCCCCTCCTTCCCACAGGCCCCAGGGAAGCGTGCCCAGGGTCAGGGACTTCCTCCTCTCGCCGCTCCCAGGGCCAGAACCACTCCCCACAGCAAGTCACCAGAGTGTGCCCTGGTCCACCACCTCCACGTCCCTCCACTGTGTCCCACAGCCCGCTGCAGGACACCTGGCCTTCACCTGGCCCCTGCAGCCCCCACCACATGTCCTCAATGCATATCACAGTCAGACGGAGCTGTAGGAGCGCCAGTCAAACCCCGCTACCCTCCTGCTCTAACACCCTCAATGGCTCCCACTGTTCCCAGAAGGAGACCAACCCCCAAGGCCTCCAAGGCCCTGCCGTCTGGCCCAGGCCGGTCTCTGAAACTCCTCCCTCCACTCCCTGGCCCACTCCTGCCCCCACATTCACGTCCCTCCTCGTGTCTATTCAACTCACAAACATCCGTGGAGCGGTCTCCTGTGCCAGGCACATCCCCAGCCCTGGGCACAGGGCAGGAGACCCCTCAGCCTCCCGGAGAACCTGGTGCAGAGGTTCAGCAAACCAGGGAAAGGGAACAACAGAAAACTGTCCAAGGACGGCAAGTGTCATGGGGAAGACGCAGGAGGGACCGTCCTGGGCTTAGCAAGGAGGCCGGCAGCAGGAGGTGACAATAAATGGGATCCGGATCCCGGAGTTGAGAAAAGTCGGCCAAAGACCCGGAGAGAGGTCCTGGGTCCGAGATGAGGGTCACTTGCCACGTGCCACAGGGCGTTGGAGGGGAGGAGCAGGGGGAGGGGGGGACGGGTCCCGGATGTGAGACCTGAGGGACCACAGCGAGGACGGGTTCTGGGTGCTGGGGGCCTGCAGGGACAGAGGCCTCTGGGCAGCCCCAAGGCCCCCGTCCGGGGCTCATCTTGCCTGGGCTCCCTGCACCGGGCCAGACAGTCGGTCCTTCCGTCCCACTGTCCTGGTCACCTGCACATCCCTCTGTCACCAGAAACCCCTCCGCCTCAGCCGGCAGCTTCCTTCTGCTCCATAAACAGAGAACCCCAGTGGGGAGCTGTCCCCACGTCCCCACGTCCCCACGTCCCCACACTGGGACTGCGTGGCTGGGTGGGGATAACTGTTCCCACGGCAGCTGTGCGGGGACCTGCTCAGTCACTCAGAGCAGCCAGCGGAGAGGCTTCCCCTGCAGCCCAGGGAGGGCCTCTGCGACCAGGCTGGAGCCCTCGCCATGGGGCGGGCTGAGTGGGGGGACAGCAGGCTGGAGCTCACGGGGGAGGTCCCCACCACAGTGAGGACGAGCCTTCCAGGGAATGAGCCAGCACAGAAGACTGAGGAGGAGAGACTCAGGCAAACACTTTATAGCGACAGTAGAGCTCCTGGATCCAGCCCCTCCTGCAACCCCTGAACTTCCCACTTGTGGACTCATAACTTCCCATTTGGCATATGTAAGTTTGAATTGGGTTTATATCCTTATATCCAGAGATTTTTTTAAAAATTCTCTTTAATACAAATATTAAAACCAATGACAATCTCTACATTTCTTCGTGGACAAATGATTTCACCATCGAATGGTAAAATTAAACATGAGAACACAGCACACAGCAGTCTGCCGTATCAGTCACCTCCCAGCCCCAGGGGACAGGCACTGAGCTTGTCAGCAGGAGGGGAGGACGGGGAGCTGCAGGCTGGTCCAGGGCCAACAAAGAAAAAGCTAAATTAATGGAAAGATATACGAGGTTCATGGACTGGAAGACCAAAATAGCACAGATGGGAATTCTCCCCTCGCTGATGTACAAATTCAGTGCCATATGAAGCCAGCAGGATTGTTTATACAAATAAACCAACTAATTTGAGGATGTGCCGGCAAAATCAAAGGAGCTAGAACATTCAAAACAATTTTGAAACACACCAATAAGAGGAAAGACCATGGTCCCATTTTAAGCCCTGCCCTGTCACCAGTCCTGGGAACCAGTCCTCTAGGGCCGGGTGTGGGCAGCATCCCAGAGGCCTCTGCGGGAGCAGGAAGAAGACCCCCGGGAAGTCGGGACCTGGTTCGGCTCTGCGGCCAGCCCAGCCCAGCCTGGCTCCTCCCCTGGCAGCCTTCGCTGCAGGAGGTCCTGGGGCTCCCTGTCCTGCAGCCACACCTCACTGATGGGGACTGGGCGGCAGGAGCTCTCTGCCCAGGGCCAGCTTGTCTTCTCAGTGGCCTCCGGGGCACAGTCCCCTTGTTAAGAGACCCCTTAACGCCCATCCAGGATCCCTGCTGCTGGTCACACAGGGCAGGGCCCCTCCGCCTGCTGCTGAGTCCCGGGCCGTCTGGATCCTGTCACGGAGAACAAGCTCCAGGAGGTGGGTGCACAACTTTCTCCTGCTGTGTCCACCCAGTGCCCGGGAAGGGGCTGCGTGGGAGCTGAGCAGAGGACGTGGGAGCCCGGCGCGTCACCACTGATGCCTGAAACCACCGTCCCCAGCGCCACCCGCCCACACTTCTCATTCCTTCATTCATCTCTTTACCATTTCACCTTGCCAAGCACCTACTGTGCGCCAGCAACGGCTGCACAGTAGGGAAAGGTGGTAGGAGTGAGGCTCTGCCCTCTGCCTGAAGACAGAGGACCAGGACAGAGCAGACAGCTCTTCACCTGCCGACAGGGCCCTCACCAGAGCCAGAACCCCAGGAAGAGGCCAGACTCGCAGCTCTTGGTAGCTTTTGGACAAAAAAAAAAAAAAAAAAAAAGATGATGAATTTGTAAACAAATGACAAGTCGGGGGCTGGGCTGGCCCGGCCAATGGGAGGCTGCCAATCGGCAGGTGTCTGTCCAGCTGATCCCCGCCCCGGCTGAGAGCACGTTCCTGGTTCCTGAGAACCAAGTGGCACAGTGGGGTGAGCATCGTCAGCCAAGAGTGGAGGACCCCAGGACCTGGCTGCACCACGGCCAGACAAGGACACCGATAAAGGCCAGGGACAGGACTGAGGGGCCAGCGGGAGGGGACTTCAGGTGGGGTGGCCAGGGACAGCCACACCCTGAAGTGACATCTAGGTCATGACCTGCAGCAGGGTGGCAGGGTGCCCAGCGAGAGGTGCCGTTGTCACAATCCGCCCCAGCGAGCTCCGAGGGCCAGGGGCTGGCCCAGGGCGCAGGGCTGCCCGCAGAGCCAGCCCCACCCACAGCACCTGGCGGGCACCTCCCTCTGGCCAGGACCCGAGGCCCTGGGTCTGGTGTCCTGGGCTGTGTCCCCCGCCCACACGCTGGGGACAGGGTGGTTTCGCCGTGGACCTCCTCGCCCTCGGCCTGGGCACAGGTGGGAGACCTGCGGAGCCCAGCAGGACTCGCCCAGGGTGAGCCTGGGGGTGCTCCTCTGTGGACAATGAAGTGACGTTTTAATTACAAGCAAAGTACCTGCTGCCCCTGGGTGAGCGCGGGCGGGTGTGGAGGGGGCACCTGGGCCTGGAGGGTCCCACCTGGTCCCAGCACGGCAGATGAATGGTGCCTTCTCTGTCACACGTGCAGCCAGGATTGTGCCCAGGTGACCCCCTGCCCTGCCACCAACAGACCCTGCCAGTGCTTCTGGGGTTGTGTGCCAAGGGGCAGCTCGTGCCCCCCCGCAGCCCCTCCACCCCACCCTGAGCCTGCTGGGACAGGGCAGCGGGTGTCCACTGAGACCAGGTCCAGGGCTCCCACTGAGGTCAGCCTTGGACAGCAGCGGCCATCTGCTGGGACGGGGCTGCAGGGAGGTCTCAGCCGGGGGCCTCTGGCACCCGCAGAGCAGAGAGCCCAGGGCAGAGGCGGCCAGAGGGGCACCAACACGCGCTCCTCGCCCCGGGACACTGCGTCTCTGGCCCCTCTGCTGGTCCTTCAGGCCCCTCCCTGCACCTCCCCCTGGCCGAGTCCGGCTGCTGTCCAGGCCCAGAGGGAGCTCCCAGGGCACAGCCTGCTGGCCACGGACCAGTGCAGCCTGGAGGCCATGCCCAGCACCTGGCCCCAAGTGCACGGGCAGGATGGCCTGGTGGGCACAGACCGGGAGCCAGAGGAGGGGCTGGGATCCTGGCCTGGGGCTGCCACGCTGAGAGGTGAGCGCCTGCTGCATACACAGCCTGGCCCTGGGAGAGGAGGGGCCCTGAGCTGCTCTTGGTCCAGAACGTCACTGGAGGGTGGGCACAGATGGTGGCTGCTGCCCCCCAGCCCCACCCGCGAAGCCCGCCCTCTGTGCCACCAGCCCTGAAAGCTTCCTTCTGTTGGCTGTGTCCTTCCCCACGACCTCTGCCCACAGCTGGCCCCTCTGCCCTGCGGTGGTCTCAGCACAATGGGGCTCCCAGGACAGATGGCGGCCCCAGCCCCAGGCACGTCCCCCCCTTTCACATGAAAATGGGGGAGACAGCAGACAGATGTCCACCAAGCCGGCCTCCCCGGGCACCATGGCCCCAAGGCCACGACCCTGCCAGGTGGCGCAGCCCTGGACAAGCAGCCTCTGCCGGCCTCTCACTCCCCGGCCTCCGGTCCCACCTGCCTCCTCCCGTCTGTTCCCTCCCAGCATCCCAAGGCCACAGTGGGGACACTGGCACCTGGCTGTCTAGCAGCCTCGGACGTTCAGACGGGCAGGCCCTCTGCTTCCAAGGGACCCCGCTGCCCATAGTAGAGAAGCAGGTGGCTGGACCAAGAAGAAGTGGCCCCAGGGAGCAGCCCCAGAGCACCCTGTGGGCCCCTCCGGCCCCCGCAGCCTGGCTCTGGGAACAGCAGCGGGTCCCCGTTCCCGGCTCTGCCTGTCCGTTTACTCGCTCACTCAACAGGTGCTGCGGAGCCTCAGGGGGACGGTGGCCACAGGGCAGCCCCTCAACAGTGGCTAGAGAATTGGGGCAAACCTCGTGGGGAGGCCCTGGCCAGCCTGGCTCGGGAGGGTCACTGCTGGGCGTGGTGGCCCGGGGTCCTGCCGGGTGGCAGCACTGGGATCTGGGTTCCAGCAGGTCCTGTGGCTGTGGATCTGCAGCGTCCCCAGTGAGGGCAGAGCGGGCCCCGGCGCCCAGCAGACAGGGCACCGCTGGCCAGTGTGGGCCTGAGGCCAGAGCCAGACCCGGCCCTGCCTCCCCTGCTGCCAGGCCCTGTGCCCACCGCCCGGCCTGAACCAGGCTTCTCCACCCCCAGGGAGGGCTTCCAGCCTGTCCTGATGGAGCCTTCACCAGCACTCGGGGCCCAGAGAGGGGACGTGGCCTGCGCCCCCAGGAGCCCTCGCCCCAAGGGACAGCAGCAGGGTGCGAGGGTCCCTCCAGCCAGGGTCTCCTCTGCCAGAACCCAGCGGCTCCTTCTCTGTGGCCAGCACAGGGCCAGGGCCAGGACTGGTCGTGGTCCCCTGGGGGAAGCCCTACCTGCTCCTGGCCCCTGAGGAGGAGGGGGAAGCCGATTCTCCTGCCGAGGTCCCGACTCTGCAGGGGGACAGCAAAGAGCAGGAGCCAGGCTGCCGCCCTCAGGGGCCTCGGTCTCCTGTCTGCCAGCTGGGCCTGGAGGGGGACAGAGTCACCTGGGAGATCCGCTCCAGCCAAGTGTCCTGACTTCCAGCAGTGACCGGATGTCCCGGCCACTCCTCCAACAGGGCCTCTCCCCGCCCCGTCACTCTGGGGAATCCGGTCCTTGTTGATGTCTTTCTTCTCCACTTTCCCAGCAGAGCGCAGGCTGGGAGCAGCGGCCCTGCCCGCCGAGTCCCCTGCTGGACCCAGGGCCTCCACGGCCAGGCCTGGCCCCCAGCAGGTGGGCAGGGCTTTGTTAGAATGACTGAGGAGGAGGTGTGTGGGGACAGACGGGGGCCGTCCATGACCTTGGCCCTGCATGGGCTCCTCCCCTTGCTCCCCCATCACCAGCTCCAGCCACCTTGGCCTTGTTCCTGGGACACCTGGGGACACTCGAGCTGCAGCAGCTGCTCCTCGTGTCAGGTCACCTGTGCCTCCACCGCTCAGGCCCCCTGGACCACCTTGCTACAACCGCAAGCCCCCCCCAGCCTTCCCTGCCCTCCACTCCACAGCATCCCTCTTCCCACAGCATCTTCTGAGACACTGACGGCTTCTCATCCCCACTAGAACCTCAGCCCCAAGAGGGCGGGGATGGCCTGCTTCCCGTCTTGCTGCCACTCCACCCCATGCCAGCCTGGCCAGTGCACCCAGCGGGGGGGGGGGGGTTAGAGAAACTTTCTGAATGAATGAGTTGGAGGGAGACAAGGGAGAAGGCAGCAGGAGTAAGCCCAGAGGACTTCCTGGAAGAGGAAACTAGGTTGGGACGGATGGGTTGGGAGAGGCCAAGTGCAGGTCTCACAGGAGCCCAGAGCACCTCACAGGCCCCGGGGCCCACAGCACCTGGCAGTGCCATCTCTATGCCCTCCCACCCAGTGCTTAGACTGTGGGCCATTTGATGACAGCTCTTTGAAAATCAATTCAGTGTTTTATTCATCCTTAAATTCTTTAAAGCTGCAAATCCAACAGTCGCTGGTGCTGGCTCTTGTGTAGCCGATGACCGTGCTTGTTTGCATACCAAGCAGACCTTTCTCCCTCCCCCGGAAAATGAATTTCTTTTGGACTTGGTGCTCTAATTGCCTGGGCAGCAGAGGCAGGCAAACATCTTCCCCTCCTGATTTGCATTATGCAAAACCTTAATCTCCCAAGTTTCCTAAAGCCTGTGAAGAGCAGAGGCTCCACAGCCCTCGGTGCCAGGAAACGCACTGCTTGATCTGCCACCCGGACAAGTGAGATTGACTGGGGGTGAAGGGACTCGGTACTGGTAACTATTGGGAAATGATGACACACGCACCGCCGCCCCCAGAGTGTGTGTCCCATAAATCCGCTTCTTGGGGGGGAAACGGAACCACTGGTCACACCCGTATTGCCGAGCTGATGTCTTTTGGTGCAATTATTAAGCCGAAGAGGAAGGTGATGTCTGATGGCCCGAGCACCGGGAGACCTGTAGGTGGGGCTGGCCCTCCGCGAGCTGACCCAAAGACGCACCCCAGGAAGCTGAGCAGGGAGCAGGGGAGGCTGCAGCAGGGAGAAAGGACTTCCTGTTGCTTCCATCTGGTTTCACTTCCTCCTGTTTCCTGTGTTGTCCTGTCAGTGTCACCGCAGTGCCCTCAAACACACCCGCGGCTCCCACTCCCCAGTGGAGATGACCCTCGGCCCACCGCCTCGGGTCTGCAAGTCCAGTTGCGGCCTGCGACTCCCTTTAGGTCAGTAAACTTTTGCCCAAAGGCCCACATGATAAATATGTTAGGCTTCCCGGTCCCAGGTCTCTGGGGCAACCCATGGCTCCCACCCTGGTGGGACAGCAGCCCTACGCGGGGTCTGGACACGTGGGCAGGACGGTGGCGCTGAGAGAAAGCAGTTTCCATAAAGGGCTCAGCTGCTCTCACCCCGGCCTCAGGCCGTCCCTGCCTTTCCCTTTTCCACCCTCCACCGATGACCCCACGGAGCCATGGCCAGGCTGGCTCTGCTGTTAGAATGAGTGGCCTCCTCTCCCGGCTGGACCCGAGCTCTTCCAGAAACGGGAACCAGGGGTAGGGATTCCCATTTTTCTCCCTAAATAAGAAACTCAACCTACGGGCTCCTTTCAGCCCGTCCAGTCCCAACAGCCCAGGGTCATCAGCACCTTGATGTCTCTACCATGAGGAGGCATCGAGACTTTCTGAAGACGGTACGGTGGCCCAGGCGGGGTCAGCATGTGACAGCCAGAAGTTAAATCAGCAAAGTGCAGCTCCCTGAGCCTCAGCCGCCCTCCCTCCCTAGTGGTGGCAGCTCTCCCTGCTGCTCTCGAGCAGCCGGAGCCCAAGGTCCTGGCAGCTACCGGCTGCTCTCCCGTGCTCCCTGCCGACAGACCCCTGGCTGCCAGCCACCCTCACAGTTACCGGCTCTCAGTGTGACCAGGTGGCCTGCTCTTCTCCAGACAGAGATCACAATTAGGCAAATAACCCACTGAGGTGTCGGGGTAAGTGCCCGAGGACTGACCTGAGGAGGGAGAGCTGCTCATGTGGATTAAAATGGCTCCGGATGTGCAGCGTCCTGCAGGCTAGAGCCGCAGACTTTCTGCTCGTTCGTGGGAAGGGGATGAGAGTGGGACGTCTGAAGCAGCTCAGGGGCCAGAGCCATCCAGAGAGGCCATGGGCAGACTCATCTGGATGGACACAAAGCAAATGTCCGTGGCTGCAGGCACCTGGGCCACAGAGCTCCCCGAGACAGAGGAAGGGAGAGTGCACGGTGCCTGTGGGGAGCCTTGGGTGGCTGGAGGCAGGACGGGGACTGTGTGCTGTGGCTGGGACAGGAAGGCACAGCTGCGCTCTGGTCCTTATAAATTACTCCAGGAAAACGACACGTCCCCAGGTCTGACGCTGCGTGGGAGGCGTCGGGTGGGGTGGGGGTGCTCGACCACAAATAGCGCGTCTGGGACAGCGGCCACAACTGACGTCACCACCTGGTTATATGTAAGGTCACTCTGTACCCCAAGTTAGGGGGGATGAGACACCCCTCCTGCACCCCTCGAGTCTCCGAGGCTGGGAGTCCCACACTCCCTCCAAGCTGCCCTCCTGGCTGGGGACTCCACTTGGATTTCACCCCGAGATTCTTCCTGTTGCCAAGAAACTGGTGGGTGGGACCCCAGACCTACCGGCCCACTGTGACTTGAACGTGGGTCAACGTCGCGTGTATCGCCCCACCTCGGTAGAGAGACTGGGCACGGGCTACGGCTCTTCACTGTGGTGGCCCTGGCCACTGGGACTGGAGGTTTTCTAATAGGCGGATCCAGTTGCCTTTGGACAGACTCCCGTCACTTTGTTTCTAAGGTCACCTTGATGGTCACTCCATTGCAAAAGGCCCCCTGAGGTCTGACCTTCGGTTCTGCTGGCTCCATCGTCCTAGTGATGACTTCTGTCCTCCTGGGGAGCAGGGTGAGTGTGCCGCCTTGTCTGCAGGAGGTGCCTGCTGTCACCTGACCCACCCCCACTGATGTCTCCCACCTGGTGTCTCCCTGGCCATCTCCACCATTGTCCCTCGCCCACTGGGATGCCCACAGAGCTGTCCAGGGCCCCACGTGCTCCCTCGGGCATCAGTGATGGTGAACCGAGTGTCTGCCAGGCCTTCGGGGCGCGTAGTGGGTTTGGAGGGTCGGTGAGTCAACCCCCCCCCAAGCCTCAGCAGCGTGCGCTTTGCCTCATGTCATCCCCTTGACGCTAGCTGAGCGCCACCTTTGAGCCCAAGCGGGGACACCAACCTAGTAAACATCCCCCAGTCCTGGGCTGACCACGTGACCCCAGATCTCACCACTGTTTGCTTGAGTCCGCGCTCTCGGCCCCAGGGCACAGGCTTCCCCACTGGCCGGGGCTCTGGGCCTGTTCTCCAGAACCTGCGGCCAGTGGCTCCCATTTGGTAGCCAAGGAAGATGGTCGATGGCTGAAATTCTATACATATTTTTTTTTATTTTAAATGAAGCCACTATTGAAGTGTAGCCCTTTCTCTCAGGGAATTTAAGCAGAATCCCCAACTGTCCAGGTCATCAAAAGTGACCTCACAGGCCAAACAGGTCTGACGCCCTGACCCTGCACAGCTGGGCGCAGATGACCTCCTGCCTCGAGCAGACGGCTCAGCAAGTGTGGGAGGAAGGCCTGGGGTGGGGCTGCCTCCGGAGGCTCTTCTGGAACCCTCCGCCTCGCCTGGGCTTGGGTCACACAGCACCCTCCTTCCATTTCTCAAAGTGATAAACTGATCTTCATTCCCACAGGTAAGTTCTCTCCCGGTCAGAAACCAAGGCCGTCCTAGTGACCGACAGCTGTTGGACTCAAGCTGCTGGGTCCCCTGTCCTAGCACTGTCTCAGGCTGGATTTGGCCACAAATAAACACAACAATGCAAAAAAATGAATTTTATGCAACGGATCAAAGTGGGGAGAAGCCGGGAGAGAGCAGGCTGACTTAACCAGGGGACAGGTCGTCCCCAGCGCCCAGTCTGGCCAGCGGTGGTTGCTCAGTTTCCATTCTCCACGTGACCAGAAGTGTGAGCAGAAGTTGTTTGTAGTTTTAAAGGGGGTGTGTTAGCGCCTCGCCGGGCCCCCCGGGCCTCCACCCTCCCCGAGGAGGCAGCTCCTCCCCAGACATCCACGCAGCTCAGTGGCCACACAGGTGACCGTGGGAGCTGGGCATGGGTGGCACCAACCCCATAGCCACTCTCAGCCCCCCTGCAGCCAAGTCAGACAGCCGGGCGTTTCAGAGGCCGGGCGCCCCTGGCCCCGACACCAATCTGGAAGGATCCAAGCCATAGTTGTCCACGGAATCAGACCCCGTGACCTTCCCAAGAAGAATGTGCTTAATGATCTCTTTCCTGCCCTGAAGTGAGAGTCATAAATAACTGACCCATAATGTCCCACACCTACTTAAAATCGCATTACAAGGCCCCAAGTGGATTGTAAAAAAGAAATAAAAGGACAATAATTTGCAATTTAATAAATCATATTTCAATATGCAAATGAGCAGACCCAGAAGCAGCACAGTGAGGGCACCCGCTGGAGGGGGAGGAGGGTCCCTAGCAGCCAGCCACAGAGGACAAGGGAAATGCCCGCCATACGTGGGCATGAGCACACATTGAAATCTTGCAAGAATCTTGTTTCCATCTAAAGTTCTCAGCTAAGATGGTCAAATAGCTGGTACTCCAGTGAGTGCCCAGAGGACACTGGAACTCGGGTGGGAAACAGGACAGCCTGCCCCAGATGACGGTCCAGCACCTACAGGGGCAGGGACAGGGGACTCTAACAGGGAGTGGGCTGGGCCAGGGAGACTGGTGAAAGTCACACACGCGTGCACACGAGGACACACACGAATCCCACCCTCACAATCCATCCGACACACAGAGGACACACCCCGCACCCCTGGGGGGCTGCCCCTTGTCAACTGCTGTCATCAAGATGGTTGACGGGGAAAGAGGCAGGGTCCCTGCCCATCAGACCATCCGCCTGCCTCTCTCCCACGGCTGGGCTGTGATGGCGAAGGCTGGTCCAGGGGAGAAGACCAGAGTGAGTGGCCACAGGGCGGCCGTGCTCCACGGAGGGGTCTGTAGTTTGACCTGAGCCAGGAAAAAGGGGAGCGGAGTGGAGGCCAGCACCTGGCCACGAGTGTGCTGACCAGCAGGAGCGTCCCCTGCCCGCTGCTTCTGCTCCTGCAGCGACTACCAAACCCAAGATTCAAGAAGCTCTGGAGGCCCCGGTGGTGCTCAGCCAATGCCGACCACCCTCCCCTGACAGGCATTGCCAGTGCCCCTCCTGTCCCCCTCCTGTCCCCTGGTGGCCAGACGGGGCCACGTGGCTCTCCGGGCCTGGGTGATGAGCACAGGGAGGCTGTGAGTCACCTGGGCCTGGGCGCCCGGCCACCCTGCCAGGTCCCTCCCCAAGCTCTGCGCTCTCTGCAAGGCAGGGTGGCACACGACGGGGCGGCCACTCACCCGGGTCCTCCATGAGGACACCCTGAGCAGAGCCTGAGTCCCCAGGGAGAGAAGCCCCTGGGTGTGGGGACTGCTGTGACTCCAGTGTGACCCGCTGCCTGGCAGGGTGTGACCCGACCCAGATCCCAAGAGAGACAAGGCCAGCACTGACGCGCCCCAGCGTCCATCCTAAGGCGGCGGGCACGGGGACGAGGTCAACATGGTAACTAGTGTTTCCATTTAGCAAAGAAGGAAATGATGTTTCACTGGCGGTGGGCGCTTGCTGGGCACTAAGCACTGGAACACAGTCACGTCCCCAGGCCTCGCGGTGACCCTGGGGCCAAGCACTGTAGGTGATTCCCATTGTCCAGCTGAGGAGGCTGAGGCTCAGAGCAGCCCTGGACACACCTGAGGCCACGCAGCCAGCCAGCGGCAGAGCTGGACAGTGAACCAGGACCCTCTGACTCCTCGCAGTGCTGAGGTCACCTGGAGCCCTGTGGTGACAATGCTGGGGACCAGGGCAGGTCTGTGGGGTGCAGGGGCCCAGGGATGCGTGTCCTGCCTCTGCCACCCCCAGACCTGAGGGTGCCACCCGGGGACTGTGGGTGTCAGACCCCCAGGACTTGGGTCCTGCAGGGCCTGCTGCTGCTGGAGGCCGTGGGTGGCCCTGGCAGAGCTCTGCACCCAGACCCTCCCCGCCTGCCCCAGGCCCCGCCCTTCCTCTCCTGCCCCTGTCTGCAGTGGCCTCTCTGGGGTCCACCCCCCTGATTCCGCCTAATTAGCTCCTCCATGAAATCAGGTTATTGGGAGCAGCCTCCTCACCCCTCTCCCTGGAGCTTTGAGGTGGAAACGCAGATAAATGCTCCTTGTAAAGTAAATGGATGCCATTTGTCCCCAGGGCCCCAGCCTGTCAGGGTGGGCCTCCCTGTCACAACAGACTTTCCAGTCCCCTCCAAATGAGGCAGAGTCCCCTGGAGTCCCAGAGAACCTGTAGGACAGAATGACCATGGCAGCGTCCCCTGAGCAAGTACAGGAGCCCAGCACTGGTCAGAGCCTTGAACAGCGTGCCCAGCACTTAGTAGGTGTTCAGTTAACACCACACCCCGTCCCCACATGGCACTGGGACAGGGGCCATCTGCTCCCTGGTAGACCGGAGGCTGGAGTCCCCTCATGCCCTTGTGGCTCAGAGGCTCTGCGCCTGCCACCAGCACAGACCCAGCCGGAGCACGGGAGGGTAGTGGGTGGGAGGCAGGGTCCTGCAGGGGAGGGCCGGGGTCTTCAGCTTCAGTGGAGGGGGCGGAAGTCCCTGGGGTTCCGAGCAGAGGCAGGACCTGGCCTGACCTCCATCCTCACAGCGTCTCTCTGGCTGCCCCCGGGGGTGAGGGTGACAGCTGGGGGGCCCAGGAGACTGGAACATTCCGGTCAAACCATGGTGCTGGCAGCAGGGGGAGGTGGCCAGAAGGAGGGAGCGAGGCCTGAGGAGGGAGCACCCAGCAGGAGCCCTCCTGATTGGACAGAGAAGATTTTCCCAGAATCCCCAGCGCCGGACTCCTGCATCTGATTGGTGAGAAGGGGGTCAACAAGGACCCTGGGCCTCCTGGAAGAAAGAGTGGCCCTGAGCCTCCATCATGTGGCTCAGGAACCAACTTCCCCAATCGGACCCCCAAAGCACACGAAGGAAAATCAGCAAAGAACAAATGGGATTTTGCCAAACTCACAAGCTTCTTCACAGTGAAGGGAAGAATCGAGAACGTGGGGGGAGAGAGCCTCCGGAACCGGAGAGGACCCTGACCAGCTGCACCTCGGGTAGCGCAGGACTGTCCAGGGACACAGAGACCTCAGAACACTCCACACCAGAAAGGAGAAAGACCCAACCCACGAGTGAGAAATGCAGGTCCCGGCTCACTCCGTCAGAATGGCGGCCATCAAGGAGACAAGTAGCAGTGAGCGCTGGCGAGGATGCGGGGAAGGCACACGCGCACGCAGCTGCTGGGACTGCAAACTGGTCAACCACCCTGGAGAGCAGGGGAGCTTCCTCCGAAAACTGGGACGGAGCCACCACTGACCCAGCGTGCCAGTCCTCGGCATTCCCCAGAGACTTAGCATCACACGCGAACACGCGACCCGCGTCACTCAACCCACGCACGGCCACAAGAATGGGAAGCTGCGCTCCGTGGGCGTGACGCGTAAAAATACCTCACAGCGAATCAAAAAGTGGGTCGCCCTCCACCAACCGCAGGCACAGGGACGTGGTCCTGAGACGGCCTCTCCGGCTGAGGCCACCTCTGGAGTGTGTGGGGCCCAGAGCAGAATAAAACGCAGGCCCCACGTTCAGAGGTCACCAGCATTTCGAGAGCGAGAGCAGGGCCTGAGGCCACACAGGCCCCCTGCCCAGGTCCCCGTGCACCACCCTGAAGCCAGCCCGTCCCCGGGTCACCCCCTGGGCTGCACCTGCCGCCCAGGCAGGTCTGGGGGTTCGGGAGCAGGGGGCAGGCCCGGGGAGTGAGGAAGGGACACTGCGGCCGCAGCCCCGGCAGCCCCGGCAGCCCCGGGTCCAAGGTCCACGAGCTCCCGGCCTGGCTCTGCGGTTCCCTGCGTGGGGACCAGGCCCAGCGAGCTGTGGGGAAGCTGTCGCCAGGCACATCAGGCTCAAGCAGTGTGACTGCTGCTTGGTTTCCTCGGGGCGAGACCCAGCTCCCTGGTGGCCTGTGGGTGCCACGCAGTGGTGACCCAGGACTACAGAAGTCCCCTCCCCCCACTCCAGTCCTGGAGGCTGCAGGGCCTCCTGGGTCGCCTGCTTGTCCCGCGAGCCCTCGGGAGCCCTGCTCTGGAGTCACCAGCGCTGCTGCAGAGAACGGAAACGTCACCTGTGTCACCGTAATGCCACACGTTTCATAAAACACCACGGAAGAAGCCCGACAGGCCCCAGAACTAAAGGGTCGCAGCGCCACTTTGGCTCTGGGGGGTGCTTTCTGCACGTTTCTAAAAGCCCCCACATGGCAGGCCCGGGGGGCGGGGCAGAACTGCTCGGTTGCACAGAGGAGGAAGTTGCTTGGCTTTGCTCAGAACCTACCAATGGTTTCTAGGCATAAAATCCCAAGTGCACAGGTCGCCTGCTGCTGTGGTCCCTGCCCCTCCAAGGTCACCTCCTTCTCCCCCTCACTGCTCCAGCTGCCGTGGCCTCCTCACGCCTCCAACTCACCACACAAGCTGTGACCTCAGGGCCTTTGCACTGGTGCTTCTACCTGGAACCAGATCTCTCCATGGATCTCTTCTCCTTTGGTCCCCATTCTAGGGTCTGCCCCAGAAAGGCCTTCCACGATCACCCATCAGAGTGGCTCACACATCTGTCCCTGGGCTCTCACCTACTGTATTTAACTTGCTGTATTTATGCCAGCTGCCATTCCACATGTTGATACAAATAAAATCTGTCTTCTTGTAGCAGAATATGAACTCCAGGGGCCTCAAGAATGTGGCTTTAGGCCTAGAACAGAAGCTGGTGCATAGTGAGCCCTTGATAAATAGTTGTTGAATGAAGCCAGGGAGGGTAAGGGAAGGGCCAGACCTAGAATCACGTTTAGGTTTCTGCAAAACCTGGATGGCCAGAACGTGGGGTGAGGACACACTCCTGACAGGGGGCATCTGTCAGCTTTTCCTTACCGTAACAAAATACCAGAGGCAGGATACTCATGAAGAAAAGAGGTTAATTCAGCTCACAGTTTTACAGGCTGAAAGTCCAAACTGCACGGCACAGGCTCTGGTAAGGGCCCCCATTGGCTGTGTCACCTCATGGTGAGTGGTCTCTTCCTGACAGAAACCTCAGGGGGCACGATACCAAGAGACGGGGTGTGTGTGTGTGTGCATGTATGTGTGTGTGCGCGCGCGTGTGCGGCATGCCCTGTCAGACAGCAGGAAATGCTACGAAGAGCAAAACACGGTGAGGGGAGAGGGTATCAGGAATGGACGGACAGGGCGACTTTAAGCCCACCTGAAAAACATGAGGGAGTGAAGCCAGAGGCCCTGGGAAGAGTGTTGAGCCACGGGAACAGCACGTGGAAGGCCCTGAGGCAGTGCTGTGGCACGAGCAGTGAGGCTCCCTCTGCTTCACGGCCGACCACCTTCCCCTTCTCTGGGACAGCGACTGTCCAGCCCTCCCCCTCCCCCTTCCTGAGGTTCCAGGACCCGGTCGGCTCTTTCCTGGGGTGCTCCTGGTCCATGGAACCCTGTGGCCACCCTGCTCCCTCAGACCTGGAGCCACACGGGGGCTCAACCTGCCGGCTGTGTGACCTCAGGTAAGTCACTAAACTCTCTGAACCCATTTCCTGCTCATCCTAGAGGAGGCCCCTCAAAGGGGCGGCAAGAGGCTGATAAGGTGGCGCCTGCCCAGCAGAGTTGGACAGACACACAGCACTCAGCACGCGGGAGTGACCCCAAAGGTCCCCACTGCTCCTTCAGAGGAGTTGGGGAGGGGCCAGGTGGCCAGAGGAGAACCCCTCTTGGATCGCAGCCTCTCTTCACAGGTGGGGGACCCACAGCCTGCGGGGCCCTTCCTCCAACACCCTGCTGTCCTGCGGCAGCCTCGGACAGTCGAGGGGACGAGGGGACAGGGGACCAGGGTGGAGGGGCCTCCTGAGCTCAGTCCTCTGCCTCACCACAGTCCCCAGGAGCCAGGACGGCCTGCCCCACAGCGCCACCTGGTGGCCACAGCTTCCACATAGCCATGGTCCCGAGAGGGACTTGGGGCGCCTTGGCAATCGTGGGTGCCCGGCCACAGCCTTCGGAGGACCGCTCTTCTCAGTCACAGGGCCATTCACCCCGTCTCAGATCCACTCGGCAGGGGGAAGACACGGAGAGGAGGAGGGTCACCGAGAGAGAGAGGGACAGAAGACGAGTCACGGTCCCCGCTGGTCAGGGACACAGCAAAGCTGAGAAAAGAAACAGCAAAGGCGAAGCAAAGAGAAGCCGAGGCAGACGGTCACCTGAGCCCCCAGGAGGGCCAGTGCCCGTTGTCCAAATGGCCCCCGCGCTGCCTGCTGGCTGGCCCTGTCCCCAATGTGCACCCAGGAGCCAGCCTCAGGCCTGAAACCTGGTGCCAGGCCGGGAGCTCAGGAACCTCAACTCCGGGCACGACATGGTCCCTGGCACCCTCTGCTGGACAGGCTGGGCGCCACACGCCTCCGGGAAGCCGCTGAGGGCCTGGCCCATGGGACACCCAGCACTGCAGAGGGAGGTGGAGGGGAAGGCTCTGAGCGCGGTGACCGCCGGGAGATGGCCACTCAGTGAGCACGGCAGGCTGTCGGGTCCGGGAGCCAGGCCAGGGTTCTGACCTCAGAGGTATCAGACAGGACCTCCTGGCCACGGCCAGGCCAGAGCCGTGGTCAGCGGTACATGCTCCGGCTGCTCCCAGCACTGACGCTGGGCCTTCCTCTCCTTCAGCATGATCCCTGGTGGCCGGCTCTGGGCTGGTGCTTGGCCACACACACAGGATGGGTGGGCTGGCTCCCAGGGTGCTCTTCCTGGCTGCCAACCCCATAAACAGTTATGATTAGATAAAATCATGCAGTGGCCAACACACCCGTCCACTCTGGCTTCCTGAGGGACCCTGTCCACATCACCTGCCCTTGACAGTTCAGACAGCAGCCTGCAGGTTCAGGCCCCGGGGGCCTGGACGCCAGGGGCACAGGAGCACAGGACCCGAGAGGCCTCTCCCTGGGCTGCACCTGCCCTGGTTCACTGTTGACAGGTGGTGACTCCTGGCCACCAGCTCCTGCCCTGGCTGGCAGGGACAGGCAACTCCAAAGCCCAGGACCCGAAGGTGAAGCGCCAGAGGTCCTGTCAATGGGAGCCAGGCCCCGGGGACTGGGGGACCTGAAGCGCTGGGACCCTGCTACAGGCAGCAGCTGCTCCTCACCCACTGCATGTGGCCTGGCAGGAATGTGGACCAGGTGACCAGGGCACCCACTGCCAAGAAAACAAATCAGGATTCAGGAGTGAAACCCACCAGCTGATAAATGAAGGTCCACACCACATCTGGGTGCCAGGCAGCGGGCGGGGACACTCCTACTCCAGGTCCTGCCAGGGCCCGCCTGGGGTCCTCTGGTCTCCTGTAAGAAGGCCCCTGGCCCTGGAAGCCCTCTGTCCTGCTGAGCACTGGAAGGGCATGTCTAAGAGGCAAGTGGGGCCCCGTCCCCCAACCCCGCCAAGCCCCAGCCGGCCCCAGGCTGCCCGTCCAGCCCTTCTCTGCAGGCCCCAGGCAGTGTCCAGGCTGAACCCGTCCTTCCTGTGGCAGCGTCTGCTGACCCCGACTCCAGCTGGGGGTGACAGTCGTCTCTGAGTTTCTCTGGATCCAGAAACTGGCTCAGGTAATTCTAAAGAACCGATCCATCACGACACCCCAGATCCCAAAGTCCCAAATGCTGTCACAGCATCGAGTCTTCTGGAACCTCAGTTGAAAGACACAAGGATACCCTGGAAGGGGCCGGATGGGGCCCTCGGGAATGGGCCCAGAGGGTCAGCCTGGACCCCGGCGGGAGCCCACCCGCCCACGCTGAGCTTCGGCTCCACTCCTGCTTGGATCCAGTGGCCCCGCAGGTTGGGGCGCAGGACGACCCGGTGCTGTCCCTCAGACCTTCCTAAGCCTCTGGCACCTAAGGCGCCAGCAGGGGGCAGCCAGCTGCTGGGGAGATGGCAGTCACCATCTTCTACATCACGGAAACCCCAGGTCCGGTCCTAAACTCAGGGAAAACGCACCCAAGACCCATCACGCACCGCTACCAGCGAGTCACAAGCCCCGTGCCATCCCAGACCATCCCTGCCGTGGCCGGCAAGGAAGCCACTCTGTCCCTGTGACCAGGAGAAACCTGAGGCACCGGGTGGAGGCACCAGAGCCAAGGCCACTGGCTGGAGGACCCGGCACAGAGCTCCCAACCGTCCTGTGTGGCCGTCGGAGGCCAGAGCCGCCCCAGGCCACGTGCCACAGACCAGGCAGGCCGCAGCCGCCTCCTGTGTCATCAACTGGTTTTGATGGTACTAAAAGCCCATCGCGACTGTGAGGAGAGGAGCCCGGACATGTAAGAAAACCAGTGCGCAGTGGCTGCCCCGGGGCCCTCAGCCCCCTCAACAGGGCTGAGGCGCGTCCTGGGCTTTAACCTGCAGCATCTTGTGGGCCTGTGCACGGTGACAAGAGGGGGTGGCCTCTGGGGACGGCGGGGACCAGGGTGCCCAGTGGCAGCCCACACCCACTCTCCCAGCCCGCCAGGGTGGCGAGAGTGACAAGACACCCCCTCCTCCCCGTGCTCCCTGCAGATGCCCATGCCAGGGACAGCCTGCTGAGGGTCCTCTGTGGGTCCCTCTGCCCACAAGGGCAGGTGGCTTCAAAGTCCCAGGCGCCCTGCTCTGAGAAGTTAACATCAAAAAAATAAAGTCCACCCGAGGTGCCACGCAGTGTCCCGCGCAGGAGGCCCCTCGGTGGCCCCCGGCTCCCCGCCTCCCTCCGCAGCTCTGCCACCTCTCAAGCCCTTGCAGCCACCATCTAGAAAGTTCTAACCCCGAGTCAACGCTGGAGAAGAGGGTGGGCAGCAGGCACCTGTGGAGACCGGGACACCCTGCCACCCCGGCTCTAAAACAGAGGACACACTAGTGTTCTTAAAATTTTCAATAATTTAGTTTCTCTTTTTTAGTAGAACTGGGTAAAACTGCAATACTACCTCACATTGGTCCCTGTTAGACAATATGCCTTTCTTTGAAACTTAAAATGTCAAATATATAATTATACAACCTTAGAAAACATCTCGAAGACGGCAACGACAACAAAAAATAAAATAAAACACCAGAGACGTCCCGCCATATAAATAAGTCCGAGAGCGTCTCGGCCCAGGGCTGGCGGCTCCAGTTCCGATGGCGGTGAGTGACGTCATTAGCTGGTGTGGCTCTTGGGTGTCCTCCGGTGGCAGGAGCTGCGCCTGTCCCTCTCTCCTCCTGGCCGAGGCCGGGTGCCCTGAGTCCACCGAGCTGGTTAGTAAGGTTAGGGGTGCGCAGGAAGCTCGGGCGGAGACGGCGCGGGCCCTGGGACGTGGCCTGGAGGGAGCCCGGGTTCAAAGTGCAGTGGTGCCATCCCGAGGGAGCTGGCCGCAGGCTCCCGGGGCAGCACCTTGACACTGTCCTAGGACTGGGATGGAGTCCGGAGCCTGGCTGCACCGTGAGCTCCACAGCCCTGGAGCCCAGGGCCCAGGGTGGAGAATGTGAGCCCAGGGTGGTGGGCAGTCATGGCCGAGTGGGCCCTGTCCTCGCAGCAGTGCAGGGGGCTGGCCAGGGACAGCTGGGCAGGAGCCTCGGGCCATCTTTGCTGCCTGTGGCATGGCCTGCTGGGTCCCCTCACTCCGCGGCTCCGTGGGTGCAGCTGAGTGGTGACCCGTGGTGTTCAGAGGTCTCCATCCACTGGAGGCTGGCAGAGGCGGTAGAGGCTGGTGGGGGCAGGAGAGAGGGGATGAGTAGGGCCCCAGAGGCCCTTTAGCACTCCCCCACCACTTTGTTGACCTTATGGGCGATGCACACCCAGAGGACACCACTTGGCAGGAATTGAGACGGAGCGTGAACACGTGGACATGCCACACCTTCCCCAGCTGCCCGGTCCCCTCCCGGGACACATCTGTCCCCCAGAGGCCAGCAGGTATTTACAGACACAGGCGTGTCTTTGTGAGCAGACCCGTGTGTTCAGACACGGGGGTGGGGGCGTGGGGTGCCCTTCTGCACCTGCGGCCACTAGCGAGACCCGGTCTCTGCCGGAGCTCCTCCCTCTGCAGACCCCGGGACCCAGATGCAGAAGGGTGCAGAGAGGGCTCCGAGCCGAGCCTGCACCTGAGGGGGCGGCTGCTGGCTCTCCAGCAGGACAGGAGGTCAGATGGGCCCCGAGGAGTCCTGACCGCGGAGCGGGAGCAACGGGCAGCAAGCCACCGCAGTACGGGAAAGCCAGGCCCCAGAGGGCTCAGGGGACAGGGTTGGGCCTGGGTTCGGCGGCTCTGCCATCTCCCAGCTGAGTGACCTTGGACAAGATGCTTAACTTCCCTGGGCCTCAGCACCCCCACCTGCCAGCTGGGGACCACAGCAGGACCTTGCTCTCAGCATAGCTGTTTGGGTCAAATGGGTCCCCATGGGAAGATGGGCCGGGAACCTGGGGCGGGGAACCGCCCAAAAAGCATGAGGAAAAGAGCTGAGGGTGACGAGCCCGTGTGGCACCCTGGGCACCACCGAGGCTGTGAGGGCTGCAGCACCACCAAGGGCAGCGGCCTGGCCCGACCATGTGCTGGGGCCACGGAAGACAGCGTCACTGGGGGAGTGGCCCCAGGGCGTGCAGGGACACTGCACGAGTTTAGCACTATCCAAGCTGTTTCCAGATGAGAAGCTATCGAACACCGTGGACAGACGCGGAGAAGGAACTGGGCAGGGGCGGGGGACAGGGTCTGGCCCAGTGAGCACAGGTCCCAGGGGCTGCACAGGGCTCAGTGCCACCGAGAGACGGTGGGGTGGAGGACGGGAGGGCAGACTGGCCGCAAGGTGCTGACCAGGTCCGCCCAGCAGCCACCCGCCGCTCACTTGGGACCTTTAGGGACCCTTTCCAGGGCTCCAGGAGAAGCAGGTCCTCGTGAGGTTACAGATTGAGCCAGACTCGTCTCTCCCAAAGCGGGGTCCTCAAAAGCCAGATGGGGCCCTGGCAGAGCCCAGGGGTCTGCCAGGCTGAAGGCCCCCTGGAGGAGACGGGGCAGGGGCCACTCACCGCGGAGCACCCTGGGGCATCTGATCCTTGACTCGGAGGTTTTTGGCCAGAATCTCTACTCTGGGGCCCTGGAAGGAAAGAGTGTCAGTCTGGGGCCTGGAGGAGTGGGGACAGGCAGGGACACCTGGCTGCGGGTGGGGGGCTCCCAGGTGAGCTAGGTCTGCGCTGAGGGCGCGCAGGCCCAGGTGGCCTCCCACACATAGGGAGCAAGCAGCTCCCCGGGGCCCCAGCCCGAGCGCCGCCGAGGCCCACCTGCTTCCGCATGATGTCCGTCGCCTGCATGATGCACTTGGGCAGCAGCCCGTGGCTCCGCGCCAGGATAGCAGCCTGCTCCAGGGACACGCTCAGGGTGCTCCTGCGGGTGGGAGAGGGCGTGGGCAGCGGCTCCCACCGCCAGGCCTCACCTCCAGTGCCGTCACCCCGTGTGGCTGTGCGGCCCACCTCCGCCCTGCGTCCTCTCCGGCTGACCTCCCCCACCTGCCCTCCTCCTCCTGGCAGCTGCCAACCCTCGGCAGGTCACTGCTGAAAGGCAGGGCCTGGGGACTCTCAGTGGGCTGAGGGCTGACCGAGGGGACTCCTCCGGCCTGGCCTCTGCTCAGTGGCCCCCAGCACAGCCACGTGGCTCAGACCCTATAGTGTCAGAACTGGCTCGGCACAGGGCCTGCGGCTGGAACCCACCCTGCGCCCTTCACTCCGGTCCATCTCTGCACACCCCAGTTTCCTGAGAATCAAGACAAATGTGTCATGGACGTGGGGACCAGAAAGAGGGCTGTCCCACGCACTGCAGGACACGGAGAGCACCTGGCCCCACCACTAGATGCCAGTCCCCAGACACTGCCAATGTCCCCTGGGGAGCAGAACTGCCCCTGGCGGAGAGCCCCTGAATGAGCCCTTCCACACGGGCTCAGCGGGAGGAAATGAGCCGTGGGCGCAGACACCTGGCAGTGCCCAGCTCGCAGGGCGCCCTCCTCCCTTGATGGGACACAACTGGACGCCTGTCCATCAGTGCCTATCAGTGCCGGACACGGGGCTAGGTGGTGGGCTACGGCAGAGTGACACGGCCCCTGACCTCACGGGACCCTGCCTGGGGGGGCGGGCAGCAAACAGAGGCCCTGGTGAGCGGGAGGCACCTGAGTGGGGGGCACTGGAGAGGGGCGGTCTTCCTCCCTGGGGCCAACACGGGCGGGGACAGAAGTGTCCAGCAAGGCCAAGAGACCAGCGCAGCCTGAGGAGGTGTGCGACACCGTTCCCTCGCGGATGGCAGGCCCAGGAGCTCGGCACCCGCCTCCTGCTCCCGAGCCTGGCTCCAGGACACCCGCAGCCCTGCCACCCTCCACCGCTGCCGCATCTCACAGCAACCTGCGGCCAGAGCGCCAAGGCCCTGCCCGGGGCCGGCAAGCAGTGGAGGACCAGGCCTCGGGCCCAGCCGCCCTGACCCGAGGCCTGGCCCTCTCTGGCCTACCTCTGCATGCCGGTGCCGCACAGGGCCATCTGACAGGCCCCCAGGCGGTAGCAGAGCTCCGAGGAGACGGGGATGAGGCTGGCACCGAAGCTCCCGCTGGCCCCAGGTTTGGGGTGCACCAAGGACTTCATGAGGCGGCAGAGCTCGTCCAGGGCGTTGATGGGGCGGATCAGCTGCAAGGCATGGGACAGACACAATGGGGACGCTCGGGGCACAGCCGAGGGCCCCTGGCCTGCCTCCCCGTCTCCTCCTCATCCACAGGTCCCTGCACCTGTTCCCCCAGCGCCCTCTCCAAGGTTTCCATGACCTCTGCTCAAGAGCAATCTGTGGCTCCCGCTACCCTGCAGTTGGCATTCGGCGTTCGCCCCGTACTTCAGGTCTCACCCCCCGGCCCGGCCTCTTCATGCCCAGGGCGTCTCTGAGCACAAACAGTGCCTCGCTCGCGCCCTCCAGACCCCTCCTGAGGAGGAGCCCTCCCTGCCGTCCCAGACCCCCAGCCACCGAGTGCAGGTAAAGGTGGCTCAGTCTTCCTGCGCCACGGCGAGATCCTGCCGGCCACACATCCCACAGCGTGGTGCCCAGCATCTCCCAGGGCAGCTTCCAGCCCCAAGGCCAGAACGCCACGCTGGGGTGAGGCCTGCACAAGCCGGGAAGGCCCCGGCCACAGACACTGAAGAGCAGGGCCAACAGGCCAGGGGGAGCCCCGCCCAGCACAGGCCAGCTGTGGGGAGGAGCCCCCAGGAGGCCTCGCACCTGTCCACTTCTCAAAACAGCCGGAAGCCTCCGTTGCTATGAGGAGACCTCTCGGTCTCTAAGTGCCCACAATCAATGTGAAGGAAAAAGAGGACCTGGGCCCCCCCGGCGTGGGTCCACCTCTCCACCTGCAGGGCGCCGGCCCCAGAGAGACCCGCAGTCACCACGAGAGCAGAGAGGAGCAGGCCACCAGTGAGCAGAAACCACCTGGGGACTCCCAGGTGGGCCGAGTGGCCCCTCAGGCCCCGCCGAGTCCTGACCCCGGGAGCCCCACCCAGCCCAGCACAGGGGGACGCACCTGGTCTATCTTCACGGCAGTGGTGCTGGCGTCCGTGGGCAGGTTAGACCGCTCCAGGTAAAACGCCCTGCGGGAGGGAGAGGCTGAGAGGGGCCACCCAGCCACAGCTGCAGGGCCGTGGTCTCCCAGGAGGGGGCCACCCTCAGGGCTCCTCTGACAGCCCCCGGCCACAGGGCACCTCCCCCCCAGTGCTGTCCCCAACAGCCCCTGCCCTGCTGCCGCCCAGACCTGCTCTTCCTCCCTGAGCCCGTCCCTGCCTGGCCCTGGGCCCGCTCACTGGGGCGCAGAGGTTCCTCTAAGGGCCCGACCCATGGGCACCTAGGCCTTGGGAACCAGGCGGTCTCCACTGGGCCATGGAAGGGAGTAGAAGCCACAGGTGAAAGACGAGCTTGTGGAGCAGGTGGACGACAGCAAGTGGCCAACCAGGCCCCAGGGGAGGAGGCCCTGACACTGGACCTGCCATCTCCTAATTCTCAGCCACCCTTTGTCACCCAGGCAGGACTCGGAGGGCCACGGCTGAGGCTGCTAGGGACGTGGGAGCTGCTCCCCTGGACACGTGCTTGCCCCCTGCAAAATCTGTTCCCTCCACTTCTCCCTGCAGGTGTGACCAGGACAGGGGCCCAGGGCCACGCCCCTCTCAAGGCCCTTGAATCTCAGCACCCATCTCGGCTCCGTCCCCACGCAGAGTGGACAGGCAGCTCTGCTCAGCAGGAAGGACCTGCTTTGAAGCCAGACTGTTGGCTGTGTGACCTGGGGCACACTGTGTATGCCCCTGGGTCCCAGTTTCCTCATCTGGAAAATGAGTTAGCATGACCTACTGTGTGCACCGCCATCGGACTCTCATGCAAAGGCCCCGCACAGAGCAGGTGCCCCAGAAAGGGGCGTCTGGCCCTCTCCTCCCGCGGAGGGTCTGCCCGGCACTGCCGTGTCCACGCCCTGTGGCACTCTCTGAACCCTGGCCCCAGCACAGCCCCAAGCACACACCTGAGCTTGCGGTAGTACTGCTGGACCTTCTCCAGGGACTGGGCATTGACTTCCTGCTGCAGGTCCTCTGCTGCCTGGCTGCCCGCAGGAGACGGCCCCTCCACGTTCTCCAGGGCTGAAGGGAGAGGAGGGAGGGAGGGGCTGGGTCCCCAGTGCTTGGTGGCCTTGGCTCGGCCCCTGCGGTGCCCCATAGCCGCAGCTCACCTTTCGTGAAAAGCACGGTGTGCAGGCGGAGGCTGGCCCCGCTCTCCAGGCGGGAGGGCAGCTTGGAGAAGTGGTAGCTGTCGAGGTAGAAGACCACCCTCAGCGCCTGCCGGCCGCCCTCGATGTGGTAAGAGACGTTGGTGTCTGCGGAGGACAAGGCCAGACGGGCTCACCGCAGGGCCCCGCCCCCGGCTACAGGAGCTTCAGATCTCCCTTCCCCAGGTGCCAGAGTGACATCCCAGTGCCTCCCTGTCCCCCCACTCCAGGGGGTAACCCCAGACCCCCGTCTTCCCAGCCTCAGGTGGCACCCTGGGACTTCCATGTCCACTCACGCCAGAGTCGCATCCTGCGACCCCCGTTCCCCAGCCTGGAGAGCGCCTCAGAGCCCCACCCCGCGGAGCCGCCTGGGACCTGCCTCCTGGACACCCTCACCGCTGCTGGTTGCCACTGCTTTACTCTTGGCCCCGACACTGACTGCTCGGCAGAGAGCCAGCCGGGTGTCTTCAGAGCCCTAGGGTGCTCCTGTCACCCTCTGCTGGTCACTCAGGGCCCCACCTGGCAAAAGCTGCCCTCCAACAGGACCTGCATCTCATTCACCCCCATGAGGAAGAGCTGCGGGCAGGGGGGCAGAGGGCAGCCCTGGGGACCCCTGCTGCGCCTGCAGGTGTCACTGGTGGACCAGGGCTTCTCCCGGGGCCCAGCTCGGCCCACGACAGGCAGCACCACAGCCAACTCAAACTGGCCCCTGTGCAGCAGTCTGCGTCCTCGGCAGGGACGGTACTGCCCCAAGGAGGGCAGAGCTGGTCCTTGAAGGGGAGGACGGATGTTCCCGAGAGCCCAGACACGCAGCCCAGACACACAGCCATTTCAAGGGGGTGGCACTTGGGAAAAGCTGTCTCAGGGGGCTTTCTATGAAGTGAAGTGAAGAGCACCCATCTAGAGAGTGGCCCTGGGCCCATGAGCTCTGGAGTCCTGGGGACAGCACGTGGCACAGGCGCCCTGTCCCACCCCTGAGTTCCCGAGGTGGAGGTCTGGGCGGGGTCCCCAGGGCCCAGCAGAGCCGCGCTGGAAGCACACACAGGGTTCTCGGCCTCCGCAGGAGGTCACCTGCACTCCCCCGGGACCCCTACCCAGGCCCCAACTGACCCACAGCAGCCAGCGACTGGGATCGGCATCTCTATGCCCCCAGGTGACCCAGGGTGGGACCACGGGGAGGGCAGAAGCTGTGGCCATGCTGCCTGGCACCGTGGCCCGGAGCCTGTCTCTGGCTGGCAAGTACCGAGTGCTCCCTGCTGCCGACGTGTCTGGGGTGGGTGGTGCGAGCGGGTGGGCAGGTGGGCAGGGGGGTGGGCAGGGCAGAGGGAGGAAGACAGGACCCAGGAACCTCAGGTAATCACGGCCTTGGTCCCGAAGAATCTTAATTCTTCCCCACAAAGAGGGGCGATCTGAATGGGATCTGAGGGTGGGTCTTTCAAGGGTGGTGGGGCAGCTGGCTGATGCGGAAGAACCCCTTTTCCACGTGGGCTGCAATGCAGCTCTCAGACTCCAGCTGGGGGTGAGGCTCGGGCAGCTGGCCTGCTCGCGCGGGAGGCCAGGTGGCCCCACACGCTCCTGCCGCCTCAGTGTCCTGACACCCACAGTGGGGGGGGGGGGTCACTCACTGGCCACGTAGTTCTCATCCAGCTGCTTGAAGGAGAAGCTGACGTTGTCCAGCTCCGACAGGGTCACCCAGATGTCCTCCAGCATGGTGCGTTCCTCCTTCTGCAAGAAGACACTTGAGGGACCTCGGGTGCCACCCACCCCAAGCTTTCCCTGGACAAGCTGGGTCCGAATCTAGGCCACGTGCTACTCAGCGGGCTCCTCCCACCGGTCCTGCGTGTGCTCTGCCTACAGCTTGTCCTGCTCCCCCAGGGTCAGAACCCACCTCGCTCTGACTTGCTGATGGCCCTTCCCTGGACCAACGGTCACTAACAACCGTTCCAAAGCTAACCCACCACCTCCCTGCCCCTCCAGCAGGCCCCACCCACCCGATTCTCTCTCCCCTTGACCCCCACAGCCATGACCAAGCCCTGAGACCCACCATCAAAACACACTCCAGAGCCCCCCAACTTCCCAGCCACCACTCCAGGGGGGTCCACGTCCCAGGAGGACCCCACAGTCCCCCTTACCCTCCCCCAAACAACCCCCCTCTCCCTGTGCTGTTACCTTTGTCTAACATGAACCCACATCCCGTCTCTCACCTGCCTCCAACCCGCGAGCCTCCTGCCCGGAGCGAGGCCCAGCCCTGCAGACCCAGCCCACGCACCTCACCTCCCACCGCCTCCCTGCTCCTGGGGCCACAGCTGCTCCCTCTGCCCCACGCTGTTCCTGTCTACTGGCTCAAAGTCACCGCTTCAACACGGCCAGCTCTGACCACAGATTCCCAAGGAACGCCATGGCCTCCACTTCCCTGCCCCTCCCCCCAGCCTTCCATTCTGTCTTCTCATCTGCCTCCCCAGCTCTAAGGTGAGCTGTGGACCCCAGCAGTCTGGTGCCTCGCAACATCAGAGACCAAACGGACAGGGACTAGCATCTGGCTCTAAGACATGAGGGCTGGTGTCCAGGCAGCCTTTCTGAGTCCATTGAGAGCAGACTTCTGCCCAGCAGAGGGCGCTCCGAGGCCACACTTCCCACCGGCCAGCAGCTGGGCCTTGGCCACCAGAGCCACCCAGCACTACAGGTATTTGTCCTGGGACTGTTGTAGGACACTGAGGAGCATCTCTGGCCTCCACACACCAAGTGCCAGAGACACTACTCCTGGATATTTCAATTGCTATAACTAAAAATGTCTCCAGATGCTGCCAGTGTCCCCTGGGGCGAAACCGCCTAGCTGGAGCACCATGGTCTACGCCATGTCTTTTACCTATGTGTGTCTCCCTCCCACCAGGACGTAAGGCCCCAGTTCCTAACAGCAGTACATGGTAGGTGCTCAATAAACACCTGCTGTGTGAACAGCGGGGCCATGGGAGCCAGCTGCAGGGGACACAGGCTGAGGGGCCTCCCGTCCTCCTCTGCCCACTCACCACTGCGGCTGGCGCCAGCAGGGACTGGCAGTGCAGCAGGACCCCGGTGGCGGCCACCTGCTCCAGCCACTTGCGGCTGGCGTCCCGGCTGCTCTCCTCGTACTCGCCGTTGTTGTTGTAGCGGTAGCTGAGGGCCGCCAGCAGCTGCTCGGAGAAGGTGCACACCGCGGCCACCAGGGCCTGGCAGAAGATGGCGTCCCTGCGCAGCTGCAGCTCCGTGTCTGTGATGGACAGACAGGCCTCTGGGCAGGTGCTGGCAGCAGGCTGCACCACCCCTGGCCCCGAGCCCCCCACAGACCCTGCATGGGGCGAACTGGCCAAAAGTTCACTTGGGGCCAAAAGCCAGGTCCACCGAACTCCCCCTCGGTGGGCAAGCCACTTCACCCCAAAGCTGCTGCTCCCCCGACCAAGCAGGTGGGCCTGTGGGTGTCTGGCCACTATCCAGGCCCGTCCCTGGCCACCTCTCCGGGATGCAGTACTTCTCGGCCTGGCCGGCTGTGCCACCAAGCCCCACCGGCGCTTTTGAGAACCGAGTTCTCCTGCTGCCCCGCCCCCCACCACCCCGCCCCACCTGAGGCAAAGAGGCTGCAGGTCCCAGCTGCTGAGAGGAATTCCCCTTGACATCTGGCCAGCTGCGTGCAGCTGCCTATTTTGACCTGGATCCTCCCTTGACTACAAATTTCTGAGAAGGGAGGGACAAAGGTGGACAAACGTGGCCCACCCCACCTGCAGCTCCGGCCTCCACAGTCTGCTGGGTCTGGAGCCTACTGACAAGCAGCCTCCCTCGCCCTCCGTCCTCTATCCTGTGTCCTCGTCAATAATCACCCAGGTAGCAGGTGGCCCAAGACAGGGCTCCCAGCTCCAGGGACGGAGACTTGTCCCTTGGACACAAGGTGCAAGTCTTAGAGGGGCAGGAGGCCAAAGTATCGCCTCCCCCAGTGCAGATCCTGATGGGCCACAGAAGAGGCCTCCCCAGGCTGTCCTCATGGACGCCCACAGCCAGGCAGGCCTCGCCGGGTACCCCTGGGCCCATGCGCTCACGGCTGCCCCTCAAAGCCCTCACCTGTGCACTTCAGCAAGGCCAGGAGCAGCTGGTTCTTCCCATCTGGAGGAGGAGGGAGAGGAGGAGGAGGCTAAGGGGGGCTAGCAGGTGACAGGAGAGCCGGCCCGGGGAGGTCACTCAGCTGACAGAGTGCAGCCACTCCTCGTCCCCTTCCCTGAGCACACAGGGGAAGGGGCACAGAGGTGGGCCCCAGCAGGACCCTGCTGCATTCCAGACCCAGCCAAGGCCACAGGCCCCCCATGACCCTCCCTGCCTGCGGACCTTCCACGTATCTCTGGATGTTGTCCACCAGGGTCTTGATGGAGCTGGGCAGGTTCCAGGGGTCCTCCTGGATGCTGATCTGGATCAAGCTCCGGCCACGGACCATACACTCTTCTTTCTGTTTGAACTCTGGGGCAGGAAAGATGCATGAGGGCTGGGAAGGGGCCCAGGTGCTTTGGAGAACAGTGGCACAAAAGCCCATGCCCTGTCACCAGATTCCAAAGCTTATAACCTAGATCCAGGGAGCAGCGGGCTCTAGGATGTAATCCAGGCCTTGGAGGACAAATACATGGTAAGTGTGCTACCACTTCACATGCCATTCCCATCGCAGACACCACTGATCCATCTCAGCACCCTTCCTGCTAGTTGGGAGCAGGATCCACAGCCACAGACAATCCAGTGGAGACAGCACCCATCAATCACAGCAGGCTTTGCTCCCAGATCTGGGCCCTGTGGCCACAGAAGCCTTCTTCTCAGGTACAGGTCTTCATGCCACAACCAACTAAGCAGGCACATGAGTGGTGACCTCGTTCTAACCCTTCGCTAAACAGAGGAGGAAGCCCAGGCAGGTCACTTGCCTAAAGTCACACTGGGTAGTGGGAGAACTGGGACCTGAATCTGGCCCTAACAGGGAAAAGCCAGGCAGACGCAGGCCCCGGTTCCCTTGGCCTCTTCCAGGGTCTCTGAGGTCTTTGTGGCTTGGGGCCTTCTCTGCTGTTTCTTCTGGAGGTTGACCCCTGGACAGGGGATTGACACAGCGGGAGGGACAGCTGAGCAGACCCGATGCTCCCCTGGAGGCAGAGGCTGTCCACATTCCCGTCTCCTGCACACAGCTGGGAGCCCGCCAGGTCAGCAGTGTCCCCTCGGGCTCAGGGTCACCAGCACCCAGCACAAGGCCTGGCACAAGCTGGCTCTAGGGAACTATTTACCTGCTGCCTAGCTGCACAGATGGACTGGCAGCTGGGGACGGACAGATGGTGGGGGGGTTAGTGGGAGGAAAGGCAGGAGGACATAAGAAATGCCAATTCTTTCCATCTCAGCCATTGCAGAGGAAAGTCTCGGTTTGGTGCTGGTGAGGCCTCAACTCTTTTCTCACTACACAGCCCTCTCCTGAAGAGCAGCAGAGGCCCCGGGCAGGGAGCAGTGCCCACCTGACCGCAGTGGGATGACACCGTGGCTTATCATTAATATATGGCCTACTACACCGGCTCTTCCTATGGAGGCATTTTAATAAGATCCTTTTAAAATTCAATCTCCAAAAGGAAGATACCTTTTCAAAACCTATTTGTTCATTCACTTAGGTACTGGGGAATTGAACCACCAGCCCTTTACCACTGAGCTACATCCTCAGTCCTTTTTTTTTTTTTTTGCTTTGAGACAGGGTTTTGCTAAATTACCAAGGCTGATCTCAAGCTTGAGATCCTCCTGCCTCGGCCTCCTGAGTCACTAGGATCACAGGCCTGCACCACCATACCCTGCAGGAGATGCCATTAGCAAAACAAAAGTCACATCTATCATAAACTCCTCAGCAAATTCACAAGGCTGGAAAGTGTGGTGAGGGGAGCAGATCCCCGTGGGTATGACAGACAGGAAGTGCACTCCAGGCTGTCCCTCATGTCACAAACGGGCAGGCCCAGGGGACCCAGGGACCAACCCCAGGACACCAGTTGTCCCTGTAGAGAGCCAGGTCAGGCTTTGCAGCTCCTACAGCTTCTACCACACAGACCTTGTTGTTTGGCTTTTACGAAACTTTAAAAATGAAATATAAGGATGACAGTGGAGACAGATTCTGAGCGAAAGCAGGCTGTGGGCTGATGTGGCCCTCGGGCAGGAGTCTGCCGGCCTGGGCCACCAGAGCCACGCCGCAGGGTGTGTGCCACAGCGTCCAGCCTGCTCCCAGCGGGCCCCTCACCTTGGAGACTGTGTTCCATGGGGAAATGCCTGGTCTCCTCGAACGCCCTGCCCATCACCGGCCCCTTGAGCAGCGTGTTGATGGCGTCCACCTGGAGACAAGAAGCCCCCGGTGAGCGTGGCTGCCAGGGGGCTGCGAGGACCCAGGGCCACACCAGGCCGGGACAAGGCCGACCTGGTTGAAGAGGTGCTCCAGGCAGCCATGCAGCTTGTCCTGCTTGTCCGATGGGATGCGCATGTCACAGGGCAGCTCGTCCCCTGGCAGAAGACAGAGCGTGGCTGTCAGTCATTGCTGCCCCACCCCGCTCCTCCCCAACCTCTTCTCAAGGAGGCCACACGGCTATAGAGCCCTAGACCCACAGGGGACATGTAGCCTGCCAGACTCAGGCCCCAGCTGAATCACTGGGCAAATCCCTGGACCTCTCTGAGCTTCTGTTTCTTCGTCTAAAAAATGGGCAAGAAGCACTAACACCCCCCAGATGGCAAGCTGTTGTCATTCCCACTCCACAAATGAGGGCACTGAGGACAAAGACCTGGATCCCAGCCCCACGGCGTCACGGCCCCGTTCCAGTGAAGTCAGCTCCACTGAACCCCTCTGGGGACATATTTCCATGGCCTGATCTTCTGTCATGAGACAGTAGAGCCCAGCCACACAGTCCGCCTGCCTGGGCCTTCTTTTCTTCTGCCACATGATGGGGGCAAGTTTTTAAGCAGAGACGTCCTCTGGCAGGACACAGCAGTAACGGGGTGCAGGGGGGCGGCCTGGGCAGCAGGAGGCCGTGGCTGAGGGTGAGAGGGATCCGCCACCTCGGCCTGTCTCTTTCTAATAATGGCCCATGTGGACGTGTGACCTATTTATGCACAAAGTGCACTTTCTAAGTCTGAGTAAATGAGACTAAAATTAACACACAGCCACGTCAGGCTTCAGGAAGCGCCCCAGACACAGCACGACCTCATCCGATCATCCACCTGTCCGTCCAGCCGCCCGCCAGCCACTGCATGTCCCTCTGCATACATATGCCCTTGCCGATGGCATCCAAGTACCATCGGTGGGCACACTTGGGAGCATGACAGGTTTGGATTCGAGTTCACTGGCTTCTTTAAACCTTCCTGTGCTATCTGGACTTTGGGTTGGTTCCTATGGGCCCCCTTGGTTCCAGGGATCTGTGGGACCTCGGAGCACCCACCACCCACACATCCCATGCAACCATAGGCCATGGTGCATGATTGCACCGAGGCCTCTATCTGCTCTGTGTGGGGATCTTAGCTTTGCTAAGTTCCAGCACCTGGTGCGTGAGAGGTGCTTGACTAAGTACCTGACAAACCAGCAGACAGAAGGAGGCTCCATGCGATTCAAAGCAACGAACTCCAAACAACGGAACAGAGTGGGAGGACACCCGCTAACCAACCCGCCAGGACCCTCCCCGCTGGGCGGCCCACTCACCGGACCCCATCTCGTCGCTGCCCAGGTAGGAGCTGTTGCTTCTCACGCTGGTGTAGGACAGGACCGAGTCCCGGTTGCTGTTGCACTCGCTGCGTTGGGGCGAGACGGCCGAGTCACCCTCGCTCGCACCCCTGGCCCCACACCCAGACCCGCTCCAGAGCACGGTCAAGCCCCAGCCCAGGGGACAACCAGCCCGGGGTCTTTCAGGTCCGCCAGGGGGAAGCGCTTCACGGCCCAGCACAGAAACAGAGCGGAGAGTTGCTTCCACTCAGCTGTCACCACTGTCCAAGGTCCCCAGTGCTCCCGAGTGCCTGGCTCTTCTTAGGGACAACCCTGACTCTGGGCACAACCCACCACTCACCTGACCAAAAGGAACTCAAGGAATCAGGAGCAACTGTTCCAAAATTCCACCCTACGCTCTTTGACAATTCAATGAAAAACCAGAGGAACAGGAACTTCAGAAGGAAAACCCAGAGACGCGAGGGACCTTGGCCTCGGAACTCCGAGGACAGGCACACAGGCAGCCAGAACGACCCAGTTACAGACTCCAGGAAACTGGGCACAAGGACCAAGTAGGTCCCGTGGGGACAAGAGGAGCATTCGCTGGCCGCATCCCTGCAGCCCTGGCTTTGCCCACCAGAGGGGCCTGGCTGCCTAGGACTCCTCTGGCTGCAGCTGAAGGTGACAAGGCCCTTCTCAGGGGGTCCGGGGCTCATCAGGCTGAGATAAGGAATTACCAGCAGCCAGGCAGAGTTAGCACAGGGAACCGAGTTCTAATCTACTTCACCGCTAATTAAGGCCTCACTGATGTCGGTACAATTAATCCAACCAGTGGCAAGACAGCTCACGGCCTCTCAGAAGAAAAAGAAGCAGACTTATTCCTCAGATCAAGTAAAAATAAATAGCGTTTATTTTTGTAGTGCTGGGGACTGAACCCCGGGGTGCTCTACCATTAAGGTGCACCCCCAGCTCTAACTACCTACCTACCTACCTACCATCTACTTATTTTGAGAAGTAAGTTACCAGGCTGGCCTTGAACTTGAGATCCTCCTGCCTCGGCCTCCCCAGCTCTGGCGTTACAGGCGTGCATCCCTATGCCTGGCAGAAACCACAAGTCTTAAACCAAGTTTGAAGCACACCATGTGGGCAGGTCAGCCCTCTCCTCTGCACTGGGACACGTATGGCTGAAAGGGTGGCGTCTACCAGGCCAGATGGAAGCGCCAGCCTGGGCGGGGAGCTGAGTGGGCTCTCTGGGATGCACCTTGGGCGGGTCTCAGGGCCAGACCACCGCATTCCACAAAACGTCCATGGTCCCAACTTCCGTATGGTCAGAGGCTCACTGTCCTGCTGGCCGTCCCACCAAGCCCCGGGCCACCCATACCATGCCCACCTGTAGGAGTCGCGGTAGCTCATGGTATCATGGCCTGAGTCCTCCTGGTCTTCCTCGGACACCTTGAAGCACACTTTCTTGATGCCCCCATGGTCGGTCCTGTCCATCTCGCTCTCCTCGCTGACCAGTGAGGAGGAGGAGGCCTCCTCAGCCAGGGGCGGGTCACAGGCCCCGCCAGGGGTGGGCTCCGTGATGGTGGACAGCAGCCTGCAGGGCAAGGGCTCCAGGTAAAGGCCCAGGCCCCAGCTTCACCCGCTGTGACCTTTGACCCCTTGGAAAGGCAACCACAACTGCGCAGCCGCCCGCGGCCCTGCCGGGGTGAGAGCGCAGGTTCACGCCTTCTGGCGGCTCCTGGCCTGGCTCTGCGCACAGGCTGGGGCTCTGCACATGGCCCAGAGGGCATGGCTTCCAGACGGCAGGCCGCAGGGCCTCGGACACCCCTGGGCTCTGCCACCACGGACAAGAGCACCCGGGACAGATGGCAGGTAAACGCGCACAAGGAAAAGTCATTCAAAAGGCAGTTCCTGCCCAGGCCGCACGCAGCCCCTTCAAACCCTACCGCCACCACCTCCCGTCTGAGAGGCCAACTGTTCATGAGACTCCACCTGCGCAGCAGGATGGTGTCACTGGCGTCTCAAGGCTGGGAGGTGGGGACTGACACGCCACATGTTAGACACAGTGCTGGGCCTCACAGGCGACCCACAAGCCCGGGCTAGCCACCATCCCGCCTCTCAGGAGATCAGGGTCACAACTGGCCCCGCTCTGCAGGTGAGGAAACCGAGGGTCAGAGAGGCAGCCTGAGGTCACACGGCCAACAGGCCAGGAGTAAAGCCCAGGCCTCCGGCTCCTGAGCCTGCAGCCGCGGCCTCCACAGAGAAGTCCCCACCCATGAGGCAGAGAGCACGACAGGACCTTAGGAGCCTGCAGAAGGGGCAGCAGCACGAGGGGGTCCGCCTCCCCGCGGCCCCGCCTCCCGCGGCCCCGCCTCCCACGGCCCCGCCTCCCGCGGCCCCGCCTCCCGCGGCCCCGCCTCCCCGGCGGCAGGGCTCACCTGTTGATCTGGGTGACGTACTGCTTCATCTCCTTGAGGGCCACATCCAGCTTGGTGAAGAGCTGCAGGTAGGCGTCCTGCACCTCACGGTCCTCCTGCTTCAGCAGGAAGCTCAGGCCCCGGTCCTCCTGGCCCAGGGCCCCGCTGGGGGGCCCGAGGCTGTCGTTGAGAGCCTGGCCGTCGGGGTCCCCGTCCACAGCAGGCAGGCACTTCCAGGACGGGGCGGCCATGGTGGTGATGCAGTGCTGGGTGTAGGACATGGGGTTCAGGTGGCCTGCGGGCGAGGAGGGGAGGCCGGAGGTCAGCGGAAAGCAGACCCACTCCCAGAACTCCGGGAGAGGGAACTTCCCTGCCAGAACTTTTTCTTTTCCTTTTTTGGCGGTACCAGGGATGGATCTGAGTGCCTCGTGCAGGCCAGGCAAATGCTCTACCACTGAGTTCTACCTCAGCCTTTTTAAATTTTTTTTTTTAATTTGGGGACAGGGTCTCACTAAGTTCCAATGCTGTACTCAAACTCTGCGATCCTTTGCCTCAGTTTCCCCATTAGCTGGGATTACAGGGGCACGCCACAGCGCCCGACTGCCCTTTTCAGAATCTTGATCCACTAAGTTACCTCAAGAAGACAGTTTCAGTTTGATGCTAATACACCTTTAACCACGGTTGGCTTTTCCTGTCTGGAAATGCAGACATGGTGGCTGGCACACCAGCAGCCATACTCCACCATGAGGCACCCTGAAAGTTAGAGACCCCTTCTAGAGATGGTGACGCAGAAAGATAGAAGGGCCTGGACTCCTAATGACCACAGAGCCACCATTCTAGCCTGGACTGTCGGCCCCCGACACTGTTCTGTTGAGGTACCATAGTGTGAGTCTAAGCACCACCTCTAACAGACACAAGCCGGTACCTTGCTCAGGGTCAAGGCCGATGAGGGAGGGCTTGCGTCCGAAGCGAATGCTGAAGGACCTGCCCACCGAGGGGGTGGTCTTGGGGTAGGACACCTCCATGAGGTTGACATGGCAGTTGGTGGGGCAGAAGTCCAGGCCGCACAGCGGGTGGGGCTCCAGGGCTGCCCGCTTGAAGGCGGGGCTGACGCGGCTCCTCAGCTGAGCTGCAAACTGATAACAGGGGGCACGGACCGTGAGCGGGACCGGGATCCTGGCCACCCCTAGGAGGCAGGGCCTCCGAATGGGAAGCACTGCCCCCACACTGTCCCTCCCGGGCCAGGCAGAGGCCGGGGCGCGGGGGCCTCAGGACAGTTGCACCCACTTCTCCACGTCAGCTGCTGCCCCTAAGCTGGCCTCAAGGAACCGTATCTCCTGGCTCAGTTCTGAGGTTCAGGCAGGGCTGCCTTCCCCCCAACAGGGCTAGGACAGGGCCAGCAAGAGCTCCCTCTGACAGTGCTAAAGCCAGAGCTATGAGGGCCACCACCTCACGGCCCGAGTGTGAAGCCACGTGGGGAACAAAGCCGAGGGACGGAGAGTGGCCGTACTCCTGCAATAGTGTCATATCCGATTGAGAGCCTGGATACAACCATGCCTGAAGTTCACCTCTGTACTCTTCAGTGACAGAAACCCATAAAATTTCCTGTTTAAGCAAAGTTGGACTGGAGTTTGACACTGATGAAAAAAATACCCCAGGTGAGGTCCCATGCCTGGCGGCCAGCGGTGGGGACCTGTGGGGCGCAGCTACCTTCTGGTAGCAGGCGATCCTCCGGCCGATGCTCTCCAGCTTGGTGTCACAGATGTTGCGGAACTCGAAGTGGGGCATGGTCACGATGGCGCTGCTCCTGGCCATGAGCCGTCCGCAGTTCTGCACGAAGGCGCTGTCCTCCGCCGCGAAGGCCTCCAGGACCTGCAGAAGCAGCAGTGGCCGCTGAGCACCTGCTGAGCCGGGAGGGACCGGGCTCCACCAGCACCCCAGGTCAGGTCCGCTGCGGCCATGCTGCAGAATCAGGCTAAGGGGCAAGTCGCCTCCTCGGCCCCTGGCCGCCAGGTGCAGGGACAGGGACTGGACCACGGGCTCCAGGAGGGCCCCTGCCCAGGACCTTGGCGGCGAGGCCGAAGCAGCCGCGGGGCTCCACGATCCTCTCCAGCACGTGGCACTTGACGCCGGCCGTGCTCACGTACTCGTACACCACGCCGTGCTCCAGGTTCACGTTGTCCACCGTCAGGCTGACCACCGGCCCGTCCTCGCGCAGGCTCAGCTGTGGGCCCAGGGACAGCAGGGGCCAGGCTGGAAGCCAGGGGGCAGGCGACACTGAGGAGGGCGCCGCGCCACGCAGCCAAGCCCTGGCACCCGCACGCGACGGGAGCCTCAACCCGAGGGCGGCCGGAGCCCGTTCCACGGCGCTGGCTGCCTCTGCTGCCCGCTGCCGTCCACCCCGCCCTGGAAGAGCCTGCCCACCTGCCCCCCACACCCAGTCCCACAGGTGGGCAGGACACTGGCACAGAACAGGACACCGCCCTGTCCCTGTCGCGACCCCCCCTCCCCCTACCAGAGTCTGGCTGGTCGTCCTCCAGGGTCCCCGGGTCCTCTGCGGGGGTCTCCTGGCTGGCTCGCGCCTCCTGGGCGTCCTCGTGGGTGTGGTAGATCCAGTGGTAGAGGCCCTGGGAGGAGCCACTGTGAGAGGGACGGCCAGGGAGGAGGGGACGGGGCCAAGGGGCCACCCGCTCAGCTCTGGGCCGGTTAGGGACACTGCCCTAAAGGAGCCTCCAGATGTCCCTGTCCCAAGTCACAGTCTGGCCATGGACACCTAGACAGACAGCAGAGGGCGTGGACGATGCCACCCTGCCTAGAGCCCCTGTCCCTATCCCAGAGCTGGGGACCCAGGTGGGGGTGGGGCCAGTCCTCTAGTGCCCTGGGCAGAGCCCCCTGTGCTGCCCGCACGTCTCCCCAGGGAGGGCACCCAGCCCCGGCCACTCACCAGCGCCTCCTCTCCACGACTCCGGAACGCCTGGAAGTGCTCCAGGACCTCCTGGGCACCCTCGCTGGCCACGCTGTTGCCGTTGACCTTCAGGACACACTGGCCGGCACACAGTCCGGCAGCCGTGGCCTCGGAGCCTGGGGGAGGAGCGCTTGAGGCAGGGCCAGGGCGGCGGGGCGCAGCGGGCAAGGCAGGCCACCGGAGGCACCTGGCCACACCTCCCCCTGGAGCCAGCAGTGGCCCCCGAGTGCACAGAGTGGGACCTGGCACCCCACTTCACAGAAGAGACAGACTCAGAGGGGACAGCTAGCCAAGGCCACACACAGGGGACCCGGGTCTGAATCCAGGCTCAGGTCACTCGAGAGCTTCGTCTCCCTCATTGTCCTGCACAACCTGTGGTCCTGCACCAGGGTCAGCCCGTGTGGCCAGGGGAGCAGAGGCTCAGGAGGATCGGCAGCCTCGAGGCCACCTGGCCAGAAGCCGGGCCTCGAGCCGGCGCTACCAGTCACCAGGCACACCTTCCTCCCGCGTCCCCTGGGGCCTTGGGGATGATGTGACTTGCAGACAAAGACTGAGGCTCTGCCTGTGTGGGCAGGTGACAAGGGCACACCCTGCTGTCCACGGAACCATCATTCAGGACTCCTCTACCTGCTGGGCTCAGGGTCCTCACTACTAAGAGGGGACGAGGATCAAGCCACTCACAAGGTTCCTGAGAGACCAGGGAGTTGGCACAGGAGGCGTCCAGCACCGAGCCCGGCTCTGGGCAAGGGCTCGGGAACATGGCAGCCTTGCTGGGCTTGGCTGGTTCACAAAGGCCTGGACCCAGCTGGGTGCTTTCTCAGAGGTGGAGGAAACACGAAGAGCTGGGCCAAGGGGGTAGCCCCAGCCCTGTTTTGAGACAAGGTCTCACCAAGTTGCTAGCCTTAAATTTGGGATCCTCCTGCCCCAGCCTCCTGAGTTGCTGGGATTATAGGCATGTGCTACCATGCCCAGCCAACCTTTCCTCCATGTAGGGTGACAGTCTTGAGTATTTTGTTATGGTAACGGAGAGCTGCTGGCACACCCATGAACACTACCACAGCTGATCACTACACACTGCGGCTGCTCCAGGGCAGGGCTTCTCCCCTGCACTCCCACCGCCTGGGCCAGGGAGCTCGGCTCTGTAGGGCCACCCTGGGCACTACGGGGTGCCGGCTGCATTCCGGTCTTCCCTAGAGGCTAATGGCACATCCTCCCCAGTTGTGACCACTGAAAACATCTCCAGTCCTGCCAGATGTCCTCTGGAGAAGGAGGCAAGTCACCCGCAGTCACAGATCACTGCTTCAGAGATAAATCACAAGCTCACTCTAAAGTGCTCTCCGTTTCTGGGAGCCCTCTGTGGGACGTGCACTTTCTCAGTGAACAGATATTAGAGGTATAACTCTGACCTCAAAAGTGACCTTTCGAGTTTGGAAGGAAGCCCTGGGTATACAATGCTGAGCCCAGTCCTGCAGACCTGCCGGTCTCCTCTCCAGGACAAGGCGCTGCAGAGAGCAGAGCCTCCAGCTGGTGGCCCTGGGGCTGCAGCGTGGCTCTGTGGGACCCTGACTTCTGACACGCCCAGTCTGGCTCCAAGGCCAGTCCCTGCCCCGCAAGGCCGAGCCTGGAGAGCGCTGCCGCTTCAGGGACGAACAGCGCCCATCACTTGCCGTGGTCCCCAGGTCCCTGGTGTCTCTCAGGCTGGCCCGCCCACGTGTGCTTAGTGTTCCCAAGTCTTAGCTTCAGGAAGGGAGGAAAATGCCAATGGCACCCGGCCCGGCAGAGCTGGGTGCACGGGTCCCCGTGACTCTGAACTCCGGGGACACAGACAGCCCCAGCCCAGAGCTGCTGCGGGTCAGCGAGGCTCCTGCTCACCTCTCCCCACGGCGAAGACATAGGGCGGGGCAGCTCCTCGGATCTGGAAGCACAGGGCCTCTGGGTGGTCGGGGACTTTGATGGTCCTGCCGCAGGCACAGTGACAGGGTAAGGCCATAGGAAAGCAGCATCCTTCCCCATAACCTGGGGCCACCTGGGGGAGCCCCTGCCTCTAAGGCTTCTGGGAAACTCAGCGCAAAACAGAAGCAGCACCAGGCAGCCCAGTCCCACATGAGGGGACATGCCAGCTACCCAGAGTCCACGCCACCAATCCTCGGTGGCCGAGAGCCCCGAAGTCCCACAGGCCTGCCTGCACCGCCCCCACACCCAGGAGCCCCGGAGGCCAGGCCAGCACCCCCGTGGACGTTGACTCAATCATCGTAGACGGCAGGGTGAGAAGTGGCCCAGCACATCTTGGTGTTGTCCCCCAAAACACCCACCAGTCCCCTAGAGAGGGGTTGGAAAGCCCGAGAGTCAGACACGCCGGGGCCCGTTCTCGACCACGGCAGAGAGGGGCCACATCCTGCTGGGGTGGGCAGCAGGCGTCCTTTGTCCTGGACACGCCCACCCAGGCTATGTCCCCAGGCCTGCCTTCGTCCCTCCTATTCTGGCACGTCCCCTCGTGTGCCAGATAAAGCCATCCCCTAAGCCTGCTCCACACCCCAGGTGCCTCCGGAAGTCAAGCAGACGGCTTCCCCTTGGCCAGCGCCGCCACCTGCACGGGCCGAACCGTGCTCAGATCTCCCTGAACGAGCTGGCCTTTCCCTGACACTGTCACATCAGAACGCCCCCCTCCCGGCAACAGAGCGCTGGCCTCAAATAAAAGAGAGGCCTAGACACCAAGAGCAGGAGTTTCCAATGGACGACTCTCCCCTGTACCTCATCTGTCCCCACAGGCCTGGCCGCCCTGTCCCGCTGGCCTCCCCCACCCCGTCCGCACCCCTCGGCCTCCCCGCTGGGCCTCACAGCTGCCAGAGACGGCCCCACTGCAGGCCCAGGCACCGCTGCTTCCTCTGCCTGGAGCCCTGCTCCCCCAGAAGTCCCCGTGAGGGGCCCTGGTGACCTCTCTGCCCACCTGATCTGCAGAGCACAGTCCAAGGCCAGCTCTGTGCGTCTCCATGGCTCACTCGCTGCCCCAGCTGGGGACCTATCTCACGCCCTGACCAGTGTACTTCTGTCCCCTGCTCTGTCCCCCACTTGACCAGGGGCCTATGAAGGGCAGGAGCTGCGTCCATGCTGACAGGGCCGATGCCAGGCCCACGCTCCTCAGCCCAGCCGAGGCTACTGCAGGGGCAGCGTGTCCCATGGTGGCTGCAGTGACGGCCACCCCCCAGGCCACACAGCTCCCACCCCACCAGCCCCAGCACTGGTCCCTCCTCAGCCTGCCATCAGGCTGGGCACCAGGCCCGGGGACACTCACTCTTTGGCCTTGGTGGCCACCAGGAGGCGCAGGGGGCGGCGGGAGCAGAAGCACTGGTTGAGGAGGGACTCCACCTCCGAGAAGGGCCGCAGGAACACCAGGTCCTCGTTGATGGAGTAGATCCTCCTGCCCACCTGCAGGCCGGCCATCTTGGGGCAGCGAGGACAGGCGTGTGAGTGCCAACACTGCCATCCACAGTGAAGGACCCTCCCTGTGTTCTTCAAGGTCAGGGACAGCCCAGCGGGCCAAGGCGGCTCCCCCAGGGAAGCCCTGCAGGGCGCGGGGCCTGGGTCTGGACACAGCTGCAGGGGCCACAGGTGGCCTGCCCGGATGGGTGCAGCAGAGGGTCTAACAGGGTGGCCACCTCGTGACTGCCCCTCACAAAGGGCTTTGGGAGCCTGGGCTGCCTGGCCTGGCAGCTGCAGCCCCACCTCCCCACCCAGGAGAAGCTGCGAGTCTGGGGCTCAGATCCCCTCCCTCCCTTCTCCTCCAGACCATGCCCAGGGGACAATGAGCTCCTCCTGCCCGAGCCACCCATATTTAGGTTTTTTATCCTCGCAGCTCATTCCAAAACTGATTCAGAACTTGAGTGTGTCCTGGGCCTCCACACAGCGCCAGCAGGGGGCGCTGGTGGGCCGCACCAGGACAGCGCTGAGCTGCCAGGGAGTCCGGCTCCCTAGTACCTGCAGGGGTCCTGGGCCCAGTTTCCCCATATGGACAAGAGAGAGCAGCAGCCCTTGTCCAAAGCTGCTGAGCGGTCCAGAGCGGCCCTGGGCCTCACCTCGGCCAGCGAGCCCCTCTGGACCGACTTCACCACCACGGCCTTGTTCTTCTCCTCGATGTCGAAGCCGTAGTCCTCCTCCTGGGGCAGGATCTGGGGGCCCGAAGCAGACCCGGTAAGGCAGGAGGTGCCCAGGGCACCCCACCCTGATGCCCACAGGACTGGGATCCTGCCGTCTCCTCATGCCCCAGGGCCACCAGGGTGGGGTGCAGATGAGGGGCCTGCAGCACAGCAGCCAGACCAGGCCAAATACAAGCCCCACCTGCACACAGCAGGCACCTGAGGTGAGGGCACCACCTGGCTCCCGCCAGAGCCTGGTGGTGTTCAATCTGTCACCCCTTCCTCCTGCAAACCCAGGGACAGTCCCCTCTCTACACGCTGTCTCCCCATCCACTGGCATACCATAGGTGCTCAATAAATGACTTAATGAATAAAGCAGACCCAAGACACCCAGCCCCATGACTGTGGGAGTGGAAAAGCAGCTCAAGGAGCAGCAGCCCTCTACTGCTGGAAGCAGGTGCTGGGGCTCCTGGGGACACAGGGAAATGGGCGCAGCCATGCAATAACGGCCAGGGAGCCGCGCCGGTCACACACGCCAAGCGCTCCATGGGTACGGCAGACACGCTCCCCAGCAAGACGGACTGGACAGTCCCCCTCTGCAGCTGACCGCAGGGGAGGGCCAGCCCGGGATCAACTGCAGACCGTGGTGCAGGGCTGTGAGCAGCTTGAGCTACAGGACAGCAGCTAAGGGCCGGGGCGTGCCCTGGGCGGCCGAGGGCTGGACACGGGAGTGGGGAAGGACCCCAGGCAGCAGCCAGCGGGCCACGGCCCTGAGGCACTGAAGGGGGAGGCAAGGGCTCAGGTGGCTGGGGCCGGGCGAGGACAGCACTGGAGGTGGAGGGGAGAGGCAGAGTCGCCAGGCCACGCTGAGCACTTGCAGCCCACCCTGGGTGTGACTGGAGCCCCGGAGAGGAAGGAGAAACGGAACCCACAGAAGGCACTGAGTGTCTCCACACCAGGCCGACTCCGGCTCTGACCTGGGCAGGTGAGCGACCCGCTCTGAGCCCCTGTCCACCACCCGCTGGGACCACGCATCTGGAGGGGCTGGTGCTCACTGGTGGACAGAGAAACAGGATTTGGGGGGCTAGGCGGGTCAACTTCCTGCACAGCTGTGAGACCTCCCTGAACTGCAGAGCTATCGACAGCCACTGAACACAGGCAGGCGCCAGTCTGAGACCCAGGCTCTGAGGGACAGGGGAGTGGCTTTGGGAGGCTGTCCCCGGGCACAGCGCCAGGCTGCAGCAGCCGGGAAGACAAGTGGAGCTGGAACTCAGGGAGGGCGCCCAGCACCCCGGACCTGTGTGAGGAGGGCGCCTGGGCCATGCAGTGACCTGGCCTCCGGCCACCTCCAATCCCACAGGAGGCCTGGGAAGGACGGTGGCCGGGCCCAGCCTGCTCCTACCAGCAGCCGCTTGGCCAGGATGTTCTCCACCAGCTTGAAGTCATTGCGAAGCTGTCTGTTCTTGCTGTTGGTCCCCTCCATCTCCTCGTCAGCGTGGAAGCGGAAGTACTGGGACTCGTCCTTGAACTCGCTCTTCTCCAGCACTGCAGACCCAGACGCACAAGCCACGGTCAGACTCACAGCCACACGTCAGCCACACTGGCCACCTGGCAGCCAAGGGTGGGGCTAGGCCCACACAGGTTTGGTGTCCCAAACCCCCTGGCTGCTCAGGGTGTGACGGGCGTAAAGGACTGCGGAGCCCTGTGCGGCGGGACTCTGACTCGGGAAAGAGTAAGCCAGACCCCCACCTCACACCACACACCAGGACTCCTGGGGGTGGAAGACCTGCTTGTGAACAGTGAAGCCACAGCCGGCCAAGCACACGCATGCTACCTCGGGGCTAAGGCAGGTACAGACACAAATCAAGGGGGTCGGCAAACTGAGGCTCCAGGACCCATGTCTGGCCCACTACCTGTTCCTACAAATGAAGTTTTATTGGAAAGAGCCCCAACACTGTCTGCAGCTGGCAGCTCTCCAGCCACAATGCCAAGGCTGGACAGGTGTGACAGGTCACAAGGCACACAGGGCCTAAATTCCCACTATCTGACTTTACAGAAAAAAGTGCTGACCCCTGTACCAGGATGAGCCAGGAAAATGCACACAAGAAACCAGATGCAGCCGGAGGCCATGGCTTAGGGTCACCAGGCACCTCCGGGCCAGGCCTCTGTGGCAGCCCTTCCACAGGTGCAAAGACCAACGCCCAGGCCGACAGACAAATCCACCCAGGTCAGGGTCAGCAGCCGCACTGGGGCCCCACGCAGGCCCCTCCTTTCCCTGTGCTGCCCCCCGGGCCTGTCAGCGAGGGCTGGGTGAATAAGCCAGGGGAATCGGGCCTGTGAGGTTAAGGTAGCCAGCTGCCTGAGGTTGGCGGGTCCCTGCGGCCAGGAGAACCAGCTGCCTAGACGCACCCCTAAAGACGGGGATCTGGTGGCTGAACAGAAGACAAAGGAAGTGTTTCCTGGTCCCCAGGACACTTGGCCAGGACCCTACCTGTCTGGCCACCATATCACCTCTTTGGAGAAAACAGACACACAAATTGCTACTTCCCCCAGAGTGGGGAGCCAGGAGGGCGGGCTGGCTTGGCCTCTACTGTAAACACAAAGCTAGAAAATTCCGGGAGTGGGAGGAGAACGCAGTGCTGTGTCCTGCTGGTGTGTCGGGAAAAGGCAGGGAATCCCCAGGTGAGGCCCAACTTACACCTCTCTGTGGAGGCCGCTGACCAGGCTCTGTGAGCCACACAGACCTGGAGTCAGGTCCCCTGCTTGGCCCCTTGCTGACCCTGAACACATGCACGTCCAGCCTCATCCACAGGGAGAAGAGCAGACAGCCTGTATTGGCATGAGAGGGTCCAGCCTGGGGGTGCTTCTCTGGGACAGCTCAGCTCCACTGCAGGAGGTTCCGCCAGCCCCACTCTGTGCCTGCCCTGCACTTGGCCAAGGCCGCAATCCTGGGCTTGGGCTCTTTTTCCTATTTTAGCCTATTTTTGAGGTCGTGGCAGGGACAGGAGAACAGGGCCGCACCCTGCAATTTCCCACCCTCCAGAGCGTCCAAACTGCTGGGACCCCCCTGTGAATGTCCTCTCCCAGCAGCCTTCCTGGAATAGCAGCGGGGTGGACCCCTAATTACCCTCACCCACAAACACGAGGTCCGGCCCAGCTGGCTGGTGGGCGAGCAGAGCTGTTGGGAGGCCCCAGGAGGGCACAAGGGCAGCTTCTGGGCACACTGAGCCAGGGCAGATGGGTGGCCTAGCCTCACGGGGGAAACGAACAGCAGGAAGCAGCCCCGACCCCCACAAACCATGGCAGATGGCAAGGCCTCCCAGGAAAGCTGGGGAAGACAGGCCGTGGGGCTGGAACACGGTGGCCCGCCCCTGGTTCCCTAAAGTCTGACGGCACACGGCCATGCCCAGCTGGTTCAGTGCTGTCTGTAGCTGCTTCTGTGTTACAAGGGCAGAGAGTGGCTGTGACAGGGACCCTGTGGCCCGCAGAGCTGAGAGCACTTGCCACCTGGCCATTCAAGGGAAAGTTCCAAGCTGAGTTCATCAGAAGAGCGGCAGCTGGGGAGGACCTGGCCGAGGGCCCGAGGCCGAGGGTCTCCTGACCCAACACTCTCCCACCTCTGTGCCACCGCCTGGCCCTACCACGTGGCCCTGCCCTGGACCTCCTCCAGGCCCCTGCCCCGCCCACAGACTGCAGCCCCACGTCCCTCCTGCTCAGAACCCCTGGGGACTCCTGCCTCGCTCAGAGAGAAAGTCCAAGGCCTCCTCACTTGCACCACCCAGAACGTTCCAGAAGATGTGCTCTTTCTGATTGGGACACACACAGAAATGACTGGGACCTGTTCTGCTCGTTGCTGTCCCCAAGATCCAGCACCGAGCCTGGGACACAACAGGCACTGGCTGGAGAAGAGCAGAACCATGAGTCTGGAAGGCCACGTGGGCTCAGCCACAGGCAGGAAGGCGGCCTTGACATGGGCCCCCGGAACGGCGCAGGGGGCTGGCGGGCAGCAGGAGCCGCTCTGAGTGAGGGGCGAGGCGGGCAGGGAGCGCTGGGCAGAGGCCGGGGAAGGGTTACCGTGGTGCATGAAGCCGTTGTTGCACAGGCCCACGCCGAGCGCCACGGCCTCCTCTCGCGTCTGGCAGTCTCCCTGGCATGGAACAAGAGGGGCACAGTGGCCTTAGGTGAGCTGGCAACTCTGAGCCACATCCCGCCAGAGCCACCGCCCACACCTCCTCATCCACGCTGCTCCTCTAAGTCCCCTTCCACTTGAGGCTTTCTCCCTGCAACTGAAAACTTGCCAACTGACACCATCAGAACCAGGGGACGTGGTTCCTCTCAGGGCCACCTGGGAGCAACCCGCCTCCCTCCGGAAGCCTGGAGAGGACAGGCCAGTGCGCAGGGCACTGTAGGGTTCTGCCCCAGCCGACCCTCCCTGGCAGACGTCCTGAGCAGGACTGTGCTCAGGACACACCCCCACCCCGGGGCCAGACAAGGAGTCACCATCCTGCGGGGCCACGGGAACCTCCCTGCCCAGGTGCAGGACACCTGAGGGGAGGAGGCAGGACAGGAGGCAGGTGTGTGCTTCTTCCCAGCAGCGGCCCCTGAGGTGGTCCCCGGGGCTCCCCCTCCTCAGACTTCCCTGGTGCCTGGCTCCCAGGTCTGCCCCACCTCCTCCCAAGGAGCCCTGTCCCCTGCCACCACCACCCCCGCTAAATTATCCAACATCATTTCTGTTGCCTGCAACCCAGATCATCTCAATACAGCGGCGGAGAGAGAGTGGAAGGGCAGCGGCAGACTCGGGCAGAGGACAGCAGGACAAAGGCCCAGAGGTGGGAAGGAGAAACCAGGAGGAGCAGGGCAGCCAGGGGAGCAGCCAGGCGGGGGCAGGGGCCTGGAGCCTTGCTGTGTCCCCCTGGGGACAAGGCTGCAGTCCTGAAGTCTGTGGACTGAGAAAGGAGCTGGGGAGGGGGTCACTGGCAAGAGGCCCTCCAGCAGCCTCCCTCCCCAAAAACTGGCCAAGGAGCGGCAGAGGGTTCTGCGGCCTCCCTGCCAGCAGCCTGGGGTGGGGAGGGCATTTTCCCAGGTTCAAGGGACACCGCTGCTCTATCAGAGGTGGCTGCTGCTGAGCACAGGCCAGGCCTGAGCGGGCGGGGGCAGCTCCGGCCTTGGGTTTACTGACCCAGCCAGACAGTGCTGGAGAGCCAGTGAGCTCAGGCCCGGCTGAGGGAGGGCCCGAGGGGCTGCAGCCCGGGCAGCCACCCCCAGCTGCCAGGATGGCAGGAGGGACATCCAGGGTCCAGGTGGCGCAGGCCCAGCTCAACAGCCAGGCAGGCGGGGCGCATCTGGCATCCACCTGGCTTCTGGGCAGCCTGGGCTCCCACCCTGAGGGACCTGGGCAGGTGACCAGCGAGGTCCCTCACCACAGCAGGGCAGACACAGGTTAGAGTGACAGGTCCTGAGAGCAAACCTGTCATCCTGGGTTGGCAGTCACCACTGGGAGCACTTTGTCCCCTGTGGGGAGAGGCACAAGCTAACCAGGCTCAGAGGCCATGTATCTCACTGGGGTCCCCAGCCCCCTCCTGCCCACTCACGGCTCACCCTCGGGCTCCTGCCCTGCTGAGCACGCCACTCCCCTGGGGCCTTTGCACCTGCTCTTTCCTCCACCTAGGGTGCCGCCCTGGGCTTTTCAGGCCTCAGCACCCGGTCACCTGCTCTGAGTCCTCCCCTAACTACCCTACAGTAGTCGCCAAGCCCTCCCCCACAAGGCCTCCCCAGGAACACCACCCGTCCCTCTCACTGCCCAGCACACTGGGGGCTACTGTAGGGTGGTTAGGGGAAGGACTCAGAGCAGGTGACCGGTGCTGAGGCCTGTTCTGTTTAAGGTCTGTCTCCCAGTAGAATTGGCACCGTGTGGGCAGGGCCCTGGCACTGGCCTGTGCACTCACATGGCCTCACGTGGAAGCCCAAGCCTAGCCCTGATGGGACATAAAACATGGAAGGAAGCGGGGAGGGGAGTGGAGGGCCGGGAAGCTGACCTTGAGGCCGCTCTGCAGGGTTCTGTGCCCCTGAAACAGGGGGATCATCCCGCCACACCCCACAGCTCTGGGGGATGAAATGAACCGCTCCAGGGGTCCCGCTGGGTGGGAGGCAGCAGAGGTGACGCAAGGCCGTGGGGCAGTGGGAGAGGCCCTCTGCATGAGTCTGAAGGCCCGCGCAGGCCTCTCGTGCCGAGCACGTGCCAGTCTGGGCGGTCAAGCCAGAAGCAACCACCACGCCCGAGCTGCCCGACAGGGGAAACTGAGGCATGGCAGGCTGGCTCTCCCCACCACCAGGTCGTGGCTGGGGAAACTGAGGTTCAGGGTGGTCGGCGGCCCAGGACTCTGTCTCTGTTCAGCTGTCACTCTCACCCCTGGCCTCTGCCTCTCCTGCACTAGCCCTCGCTGCCCACGCTGAGCCCGGCTGCCATCGGCGCCTGCCATCTGCCTGGGAAGGGAGTTGGCAGAGCAGGCGGGCAAGGTCCTGCCAAGCCACATGGACGTCGGCACACTCATGCCCTCTGAGCCTGGCTCCGTGGCCTGGCCTGGCCCCACTCGCTCCAGCCCCAGCCCCAGCCCACCAACCCTGTCCCCTGGGCATCTAGGAGCCTGGGCAGCAGGGAGAGGGGAGAGCGTGAGCTCCGTGCTGCCCACTGTGACCGTGGCGGTCAGCTGACCTCTCTGAGCTGCAGTGCCTCACCCGTGTTTGTGCCCATCCTCGCCAAGGTCTGCACGCTGGAGTGGTCTACGCACAGATGACCAGGGCCACCGTCAACACAGGGCATCTTTACAGCTGACCGCGAGGCACCACAGCCCCAGCCTCTAGAGTGTCCTACGACTGGTGTCCAGAGGCAAGTTGGGGAACCCCAGCCTCAGTTCCTCATCAGTAAAACGGATCAGGGCTGTACCTTCCCCAGGCCATTCTGAGGGTAAAATGAGCTAGGAGGAGAGCAGGTCAGAACTGACCCTCACCCTCAGAACTAAAAGACCCCCGCCTGGGTGGCGAGTCCCAGCCCCTCGTGAGCACCAAGGGAGGAATCCCGAGCAATCCCAGCTTCTCTCAGAAATCCTGTCCATTTACCCACAAACCGGTTCAGGGGGCCGTCTGGCCAATGAGAACTAAGCAGAAGACCGTGGGTCAAGGGACGACTGTGAGAAGCTTTCTCCCTAATGTGAAAACTGAGAAAGCACTTTCAAACTGAACTGCTGCTGGCTTTGGGCCATAGTTCATTATAAAGGAGATACCTGGAGGTGTGGCAGCCATTTGTGATTGTGAGGCAACTAGCAAGAAGCTAAGAGAACCAAACAGAAAGGTGCATTTCTGGGTGCTAACAGCATTGCTGGGTTCTAGGACCATGAACTCTGAACATTTAGTTATGTAAGAGAAAATGTCTTCACTGTATTAAGTCCAGTTCCTACTCTGAGAAGACAAGAGCATTTCTAACAGATTCAGTAGGCGTTCAACTGACATTTTGTCCTAAGGAGCAGAATAACCTACAAGTTAGAAATAAGGACATGTCCAGAGGGAGGGGAAGCCCCCTTGAGCCACTCGATCACATGTTCTCTGCTCGCTCCTGCTGAGGCTCCAGGTGGGGATGGGCCTTTGATGTCATATCCTGTCTTGTTGGTTCCAAACACTCCTCAGACCTGCCCCACCCCCAGCCTTTGGAGAAACATCTACTTTTCCCTGTGACACCAGCAGGCTGTCCCCTGGCACAAGTGGAGTCTGGGAAACATGAGGCCACAGAGTCCATAGCAGCGAGGCCCAGGAAGCTCAGAGCCCCAAAGCCAGGGCTGTCTGGGATGCAGCCAAAGCACCTGAACTACAAAGCAGGCACCCACGTGGCAGCTCACCTGCCCGAGGCTCACCTGCCTGCTACACACCCGCCCAAGGCTCACCTGCTTGCTGCACACCTGTCCGTGGCTCACCTGCCCAAGGCTCACCCGCCTGCTGCACACCCGCCTGCTGCTCACCTGCCCGAGGCTCACCTGCCTGCTGCACACCCGCCTGCTGCACACCTGCCCGAGGCTCACCCACCTGCTGCACACCTGTCCGTGGCTCACCTGCCCAAGGCTCACCTGCCTGCCGCACACCCGCCTGCTGCATACCTGCCTGTGGATCACCTGCCTGTGGCTCACCTGCCTGTGGGCTCACCTGGCAGCCGCACACCTGCCTGAGGCTCACCTGCCTGCCGCACAGCTGTGAGGCCAACTCTGCAGACATCCCCACTGCTGTCTCGTGGTCTCACTGCCCCATGCCCGAGAATCCCCCTGTGGTTTCTTTAGCCTTCTTCGCTGACAGAACTTGGGCCCGCCTTGGGTCCTCCGCAGGAGGCGAGGACTGCACTAAGAGCTACACTCGCCAAGCAGTGACTCCTGCCAGGCTGCGTTTTTTACAGGTGGGCAACCTGAGGCACAGATCCCGTAACCAGCGGCCCGCCCGAGGTGACATAGCCAGGAAGTAGCAGAGCCAGGATGTGAACCAGGTCCGCCTGGCATGCCTCTGGGCTGACTGCACACAGTCCCCAGGGGGCAGTGCAGTGGGGGGTTAGAGGCCCTGCGCTTCTAGACAGCAAGTCTGAGCCCAAGGCCAGGGTCTCCAAAACCCCCCGATTTCTCGGTCCCACTGTTACAGCAAACACTGAAACACACCCACAGCTCACACTAAGGACATTCTGTTAGCCTGATTTTTTTTTGTGAAGCACTTTTCTAAACCTACTTTTGAAGTTACTTGGGAAACATATAAATTGAGTCTCCACAGCAGTCATCAATCATTTGCTCAGTGTGAGAAAATCCAGCCAGCAAAACTGTGGTTTTTGAATGGAAGGAACTTTTTATGAACACTAAATTTAACAATTACTCAGGCTGGCTTACAGCTCCACTCTGCAGCTGGTTTCATGGTTTGGTTTGGCTTGTTTTTAGTACTGAGGATTGAACCCAGGGGCTCTCCACTGAGCCCCACCCCCAGTCCTTTTTTATTTTTTTATTTTGAGACAGGGTCTCACTAAGTTGCTGATGGTTTCACTGAATTGTTAAGACTGGCCTCAATCTGTGATCCTCGTGCCCCAGCCTCCTGAGTCACTGGTATGATGGGTCTGCACCACCAGGCCCAGCTTCGGTAGTTTAACTAGACATTCGTCCGTTATCATGTTGCAGGGTCCCATCTTTTCTCAGACCATGAATGAACATTCTGTGGGCTCCCTGAAAAATTCCCAGAATCAGGCAGAGTTCTGGACGGGGTGAGATGGGCCCAGCCCCATCCTGTCTTTGCCGTGGTGAGGCTGTGCCTCCTGGAACCAGGCCCTGGCCTTTCTGGGCCCCATCCCTCCCCTCTGTAAATGGGTTGAAGGCCACGGTAGGATAACGGACAAAGCCCAGCCAGGGCCTGGCCAGAGGAAACCCTGTTAAGTGACCATTAATAGGAGCCATAAAGAAGGAAGGACAGGCAGGCGGGCTTGACCGCTGGACCTCAATGGAGCAAACAACTCTGCAGGGTCAGCAAGATTGATGGAGGGATGTCTAAGCCTCTGCTGACCTCGGGCTTTCTTGAAAGGAAGACCCTGGCAAGAGGCTCCAGTTTGGTGCCAGGGTGTGAGAACCACTTTCTGTTCTTTACAATCACCTGGTCTTGGGCATCTGGATACACAGCACAAGTGGAGTAAGATGTGTATATATATTATTTATGGGACCTAAAAACACAGGAAATTCTACAACTTGAGGACATGTGCTAAGTGACATGAGGTGGCCACAAAAGGTTGAAAAGGTAGGATTTCATTCTCAGGTGGTCCCTAGAGTAGTCAACTCCAGAGACAGAGCCTAGGGCGTGGCTGGAGGGAGGGGCGGGCTGCAGGGAGGGGTGGGGCTGCAGGGAGGGGCGGGGCTGCAGGGAGGGGCGGGGCTGCAGCAAAGGGCTGGCTGCCCCTTCACAGGCAGAGCTTCAGCTCTGTGGGTGGGGGATGTGTGCAGGACATCAGGCCTGTACTCAATGCCACTGGAGCTGCACACTTAAATGGCGTTAAGCAGGTAAACTTGCACTATGTGCCCTGGCCACCATTAAAAACACAAATTGGGGCTGGGGTTGTGGCTCAGCGGTACAGCAGTCGTCCAGCATTTGCGAGGCCCTGGGTTCAGTCCTCAGCACCACATAAAAATAAATAAATAAATGTCCAACTACAACTAAATGTGTGTGTGTGTGTGTGTCTGTGTGTGTGTATATATACACACACAGACACACACACACACACATATATTTAAAAAAATAAAACAACACAAGGCTCCACATTCCAGGAAGCCCCCCTCCTCGGGCAAAGCCAGATGCTGGCCGCCCAGGTCAGGGTGGTCCTCACCTGGGCCAGCAGCCAGTCGACCAGCTTGCTCGCGGGCAGCACGGACTTGTAGGTCTTCAGGTGGTAGTCACGGTCTCTGCGAGGAGGAGGGGGTGACAGATGAGCAGGGGACGCAGTGGGGCCTCCTGGGCTTGCAGAGGCCCAGCCCCGACCCCACGCCTGAGCCACAGTGTGACGCCCCCCAGGCCTCCCCTCCCCCATGGCGCAGGCCCTAGGCTCTAGGGCTCTATCACTCTCGCCAGAGGACCTCAACCGGGGCACTGTGCCCTCCGAGGGACCCCTGGGCTATCAGGAGCTGGGGTGGGTGCTGCTGGCATCTCGTGGTGGAAGCCGGGGGCCTCGGAACATCCTCAAAGAGGACTCATCTGGCTGAGATGCCTGAGCGCACAGGCCCCGGAGCCCGGACCCTCACGTGAGAAGACTCAGCCTTTCCCTGTCCTTCCCTCTGTTCTGTGTGACGGTCCTAGGTTCAAAGGTCCCGGCTATGGTGACACAGAAGCCCCTCTCTGGGGCCAGGGTGGCCAGCGAGGTCCCCGGGTCTCAGCTCAGGCCATCCCGCAGCCTTCCAGGTGGCCCCCGGTTTCCGAGGCCAGCGTGGGAGGCCCAAGAAGGGTCTGGCTGAAGAACTGCTCCGGCTTCAGAACCGGGAGCCCAGCAGCCGCGGTGCACGAGTAAAGGCCCGGGGCCACTTCCCCAGGCTGGCCCAGGGCAGCAGCAGAGCAGAGGAGCCAGGAGGCAGGACTGGGGACCAGGGTCGGGTACCAGGGGCCCAGGAGAGCCGGCAAGAGCTAAGGATGGGGCAGAGGAACGTGCAGCCGGGGTAAGAATCTGGTGGCCCTGGGACCCTTCATCCACCACTGAAGCTTCACACAGGGAATGACCGCTCGATGGCAATGGCGCCCACAGAGCCAGCACACTCAAGGCACCTCCTGTGAATCCAGCCCCACGGCACCCCAGAGCTGGGAGCGACTCTGTGCCCCTTTCACAGAGGCAGAGGCAGAGGCGAGCGCTGGATCCACCACTCACTCGGGATGGCCCCTGCTGCAGGCCTACGCTGCCCAGCGTCAGCCCTTTTAATTTTAATTCAATCCAAAAAAAATAAAACTTATAAAATAACATTAAGTCAAATTAAAGATCACGTTCCTCAATCTCCATTTTTGAAAATGCCATGTGACTAGTGCTCCCATATGGGACAACGGACACAGGGCACTTCCACTAGTGTAGGCAGCTCTACTGGACAGCAGGGCCCAAAATGAAGTGACAAGCACAGAGCACGGCGGAGAGACCACGTCTGAAGGGTGAAGAGCATCCCATGTAGCGGGAAGAGCAAGTGCAAAGGCCCCGGGGCACATCCTGTCATCCCCACTCCAGATAAAAAAGTCAAGGTACAGGGGGTGTCGAGTGAGTGCCCGAGGTCACAGAGCTGGCAACTAGCAGGCACATTCAAACTCAGCCAGTCCCTGGTTCTAAGGTTGACACCCTCTGCCCTCACCGCAGTGCTTCCCAACAACCGCCCACTCCATCCTGTGACAAACCTCCAGGGTAGGTACCGCTATTAGCCCACTTGATAGAGAAGGAAAGTGAGGCTCAGAGAGGCGAAGGTGCCAGCCCCAGGCCACACAGCTGAGAAGAGGCAGAAGTAAAGTGGGACTTACTTGATCACCGGGGTATAGAGGCTGTGGAGGCGGCAGTACAGCCTCACTCCCTGAAAGAAGAGAGAAGGGAGTTGGGACCAGGCCACATGGTTCAGGGCCCCGAGGCTGCTGGAGAGTGCAGAGATGGCCCTCAGAACAGAGCAGGGGCTGGCCCGTGGCGCATGCCTGTGATCCCAGGGGACTGGGAGGCTGAGGCACAAAGAGCTTGGGTTCAAAGCCGGCCTCAGCAACTTAGAGAGGCCCTGTCTCAAGACACAGGGGGTCGGGGTGTGGCTCGGAGGTCAATGGTTATGGCCCCGGGGTTCAATGCCCAGTGCCAGAAACACAGCACAACAAGACACCAGGGTCGGGGTGGGGTTGGCGGGGGAAGTGGAGGGGCAGACAGGCTGCTGGACAGGGAGAGGCCTGCTGTGCATGACCTCTGCTGGGTCAGGGTCATGGGTCAGGATGGAGGCCCCGACCTTGAAAATGACATCAGGTCATGGGTCAGGGTGGAGAGTGCCTACCTTGGACATGATGTCCTCCAACTCACTCCGGGCCTTGTATGTGCCATCGTCATAGCGGAAACGGTACATCACCTGCTCGTTCTTGAACTGGTGCTTGTCAGAAACTGGAGGGAACCAGGGGCCAGTGAGGCTGGGCACACCCCCCGCCCCCCACCCATGCCCAGTGGGCGGGCTGGCCCCACTTCCACAGTGCGCAGACGAGGAACGCAGGTCCCCTGCAGTGCAGGGCCACCAGAGACCTCCGGCAGGCCAGGCACCTGCGGAGGAGGGGCCCAGACCACCTGTCTGGCTCAGCCTGTGGGGGGCCCGGGGGTCTCCGCACACAGCCTCAAAGTCACCCTGGATGCCTGATCCCTGCAAATCCTGCTAGGCCCAACCTCCGAACCCCAAGCTCTCAGGCCAGGCCCCCCAGCCCCACAGCTGCCCCCGCTGGGCTCCTGCTCCCACCTGGGACCCAGCACCTCTGCCCAGCAGCTGAGGAAGCGTGAGGTGCGGCCCTGAGCCGTCCGTTCTCTGCAGGACTCGGCAAGGGCCTCGCCCTCAGGCCTGCGAGAGCCACGGCCCTGTGGGCCAGGACGTCCTGGGCCTCGTCTCCCGACGGCCCGCTCAGAGGCAGCCTTGCTGCCTCCCTGCCTGCGCTGAACACGCCACCCTGGCTCGGGCTGCCCCTCCGGGAACCGCAACGCCCCTCACCTTTGGGTACTGGCCTGGGCCCCCTTCCCAGAGACCCCCAGACCCCACTCGGAGATGAGCCACCGCGACAGGCCACCTCCCGCCCTGCTCGGCTCCTTGGGCACCTACACCTCCCGGACACAGACCTTTACTTCTGGGTTTTATCCTCCCCCAGTGGCAAGGCCAGCTCCGGGGACAGGCGGCTGCACTGCCTGCCCACCCCGTGTGGCCAGCACGCCCAGCCTGGCGCTTGGTAACTGCCCGTGGAACACTGAAGCTTGGGCCGTGACCCTCCCCTCTGAAAGGTGGGGGCACCCCCTGCCACCACCTCTCCCAGGTGTCCCTGTCTGCTCGTGCCCCGGGGGAAGGCTGGGAAGCAGCCGTGGGAGGACATCCGCACCCGGGGGGCAGGGCGAGCGGGGAAGCGGGCAGCTGCCCAGGAGGGCCCGGCTCGCGGCAGCACAGTCTGCCTGGTCTGACGCCCGCCCGCCCCCCGCCGCGGCCGGCCACGCACCGTGGTGGATGATGCCGTTCTCCAGCAGAGCCTGGCCCAGGTTGACCCCTTCCTCCGTCTTGCTGATCTCGCCGATCTCCAGGAGCCAGGCCACAAACTCACTGCGGGAACAGGAGACAGGGCTGGGGGCCGGGGCCGGGGCTGGGGGGCCAGGGCTGGAGAGCTGGAGGGCCAGGGCTGGGGGGCTGGAGGGCTGGGGGCCTGGGGGGCTGGAGGGCTGGGGCTAGCAGGCCGGGATGGGGAGCCAGGGCTGGGGGCCAGGGCTGGAGGGCCAGAGCTGCGGGGCCGGGGTTGCAAGGCTGGGGCTGGGGGCTGGGGCTGGGGGCTGCAGGGCAGGCCCTGGCCATGGGACCCTGAAGCCAATCAGAACCTCCCACGGAAAGCGAGGCTGGGGAGCCCAGCCTGGCCACCAGTGGAGGCCTGCGCATCTCCCATTACCCATGGCAGAGGGACACATAGCCAGGCCCTGGGTCTGCCTCAGGCTCAAAGGATGGAGCAGTGGACGGATGGGTGGACCCATGAATGGACAGATAGACAAGTGATGGACAGGTGACTGGCAGGCAAGTAGATGGGCGGTAAAGGAAAGGAAGGCAAGAGGATCTTCCCTTCCTGAAAGGTGCCAGACTCTTCCTGCCCCAGGGCCTTTGCACTGCCTGTTCCCTTTGCCTGGAAATGCCCTTCCCCCAGCTCTTCACGTGGCCTTCTTTTCATCCTTCAGGTCTCAGCACAAACATCACATCCTTCAGGTCTCAGCACAAACATCACCTCCGTGAAGGAGTCGCGTTGTCTGGCAACACAACCCACTCAGTGGCCCTGTTCTTCCTCCATAGCACTTATCACTGTCTGAATTTACCTCATTTGCGGATTTATCCCTTTCTCAGCCACCTCCTACAGCAATCTCCCTGTGAACCGAGTGCTACCTACTGTGTCCCAGCCTGGGAGAGGCCTCATGCACAACAGGACGCACTAATCATCCACTAAACAAATAAAGGAAGCAACCATCAAGCAAGGAGGACTGTTCTGGGTCAGCAGGAAGGTCGGGGAGACAGTGTCGGGGGGCAGAGGAGACGGGCAGCTCTCGAGCCCAGCGCACCCGGTGGGGAGAGGCCAGCCAGGCCAGGGCCCCGCTCCCGGGAGCTCTTCCTGGGCTCAGCACAGAATTTAGCCCTCATGAGAGAGCAGGAAGGGGGACCTGCTTTGTGCTCAATGACAGCAGGTGGCAGCCAGCCAGGGCCCCACGCTCTCCTGCTCCCTGAAGCCTGCTGTCCCTCGGGGAAACTATTTTTAGCCTCCCGGGGCTTGGCAGGGGAAGCCCTGCGGTGTGCAGGCAGCGCTGTGCCAGGCAGTCAGAAAGCCCTGCGGGAGGCGGGAAGGAGAGGCGTCCACTCTGCAGACCAGCGTGGGGAAGGAGAGCGCTGACTCTCAGGGTCCCCCAGCCCCAGCACCCAGCCCGCTGACTCTCAGCGTCCCCCAGCCCCAGCACCCAGGCCGCTGCCAGCAGCTGCAGGAGGGAGCGGATGTCTGCGTGCCCACTCTCGGAAGCCGGGACCCAGCGTCCAGCTGCCCACCAGCTGTCCGGCTGGGGGCCACCTCTAGCACTGGCCAGCAGCCCTGAGCCAGGAAGGAGGGACAGGAAGTGGCCCTCAGCAGCTGCAGGGTGGGAGAAGACGGTCACAGGACAACAACGTGGACCCGTGAGCTCCCAGGCTGGACCTCGCCACCTTCTGGGGATCAGGAAGGTCCATGGCGTTCTGGACAAATTTGGGCGACTTTCTATCCCTGTCTGGGCCTCGCAGGGTCCACCTGGCAAGGGGTTCACTCAGGAACCTGCTGGGTTTGGTGGGGGTACCTTCTGGTCATAAGGAACCTCGGCCTGGACCCAGCTGCACGACCAGCCGAGCTCTCCCTGCGGGGCCTGCGCTCTCCCGCCCACCGCCTCCAGGCAGCAGCCAGTGTCCAGGAGCGTGGCCCCAGGGAAGGCGTGGGACTCCGGGGACACCGTGAGCCAGCACAGGGCAGGACCCAGTGTGTGAGAAGCCAGTCGGGAGGGCAGCCAGCGCAGCGCGAAGGGCAGCAAGGTCCAGGTTCCAGAAAGATGTGACCCAGAGCAGGCTGCTGTCCCTGCACGGGAAAAGCCCCCCTGGAGTGGCCAGAGCCGCTGCAGATCAGGGCTGGGGTCCTGCTGGTCAGGGCGAGTCAGCTCCCGGCCTCCTCCGGACCCACTAAACACTCACTTAGCCCACACCAGGCCAAGGCCCAGCGGAGCCAGGCCACCAAGCCAAGTCCCCTCAGGGGGCCCTTTGTCTTGCCTGCTGCCTGCTGGGCCTGGGCTCTCACCATGGTGGAGGTGTCCACAGCATGCCTGACAAATGGATCCCCCTCCTCCTCACTACTCATCCCCACACCTGGGCACATAGGAGGCCCAGGCAGGGAGGCCTGGGCAGGGAGGCCGCCCCCTCCAGGTCAGTAAGGAGGTCCACCTCCAGCAGCTGTCAGTAACTCAACTGCCTCTAACCACCACGGACGGTGGAACCAAGGCTCTCTCCTCCCAGGAAGCCTTCGCTGACCGCCCTGCTGACCACACCTTGTCCCTTGTGGTCCCCTGAGCTCTGGCAGCCCCCAAGAGCGCCCTCCTCTGGCCTCTGTGATGAGGCTCATCCTCACCCCAGGCCCTGCTGCGCCTCCCAAGTGCCTTCTCAGCACCTAGAATAAAATCAGAGCCCTGACCCAGGCGCTGCTGACGCCCCCCTCTGGTTCCTGTGGCAACCCTGGTCTCCACCCTGTGGCCACCTGCGGCCTCCTGCCTCCCTGCTGGCCTCCCTCCACCCTCAGGACTCCCGCCTGCTGTTCCCTCGGCTGCTCCGGGTCTTCTGGAGGGTGTTGGTCCCTCGGACCTTGTTGAAACAGCACCCCGAGAGGCCCATGCACCCCCTGAACCAGCCCCACTCCCCCCTGCCTTGCAGCTCCTGGCAGAGTCCAGAAAGACCCCTTCACTCCATCCGTCCTGCGGCCTGCGTCTGGCTACTCTCTAGACAGGTGTCTCCCTGAGGGCAGGCACTCCCAGGGTTCTGTCCCCAGCTGGCCCAGGGCAGGGGCTGGGTCAATAGGAGCAAAGGATGGTTGAACCTGATGGTTTCAACTAACCTGAGGGTGGCGGGAGGCGTGGGTCTCCCGGGGGCCTCCGCAGTGACACACAGGTTTTGCACCGAGGTCGCTTTTATGTATAGCCACCTCACAGGTGTCACCTGCCTCCTCAAGCAACCCTGAGGGCCATTTTATTCTCTTTGATCACAGATTGAAATTCAGCAAGGTTAAGAGGCTGGTCCAATGTCACGCAGCGAGAGTGAGGGAAACGAGACCTGAGCCCAGTGTGACTCAGAGCCCAGCCCCTGAACACCGAAAAGCCAAACCAGACACGTTCTGGATTCACAGATAAAATGAGCAAACACGGCAGAGCCGGAGCGGGGCAGAGCCCGCCAAGCCACCAGCCCCCGTGCTGGGCCTTCTCCTGGCCCTTAAAGTGGGGACAGCAGCAGTGACCCGCCTCTATCAGTGCTGGGCAGCAGAGGCAGGGCGGGACAAACCGTCTTTGTGGCCACTGACTCCGTCCACGGGAGGGGACCAGCTCATGCAGAGCTGGCCCCGTGGGAAAGAGGCCTCAGCCGGGCAGGTGCAGAGGGCGCTGCGCGGGAGGCAGGTTTCTTAGAAGGTCTCCCTGGGGGCTGTGGCCTCCTGGGCCCCGTGGCTAAAAAGCAGGCTGTGAACCTGGCCCTGGATCAAAGGGGCAGGAGAAGGAGCTCCTCTGACACTGGGCTCGGGCTCCTGCTCCTGCTCCCGCTTGGCAGGGGGTAGGAAGGTTCTCTGACCAGAGGCCGGAAGCAGCCCCTCCCAGAAAGGGGCCAGCGTCCTTTCAGCCAGGATTAGGGATTAGCTGGTGGAGAGCAGCCAGGCCCCTCCGCTGCCTCCCAGGCCCCAACTCTCCTCTCACAGACACCCCAGGGAGAGCAGAACCCCAGCTGCTGACCCGGACCCCAAGCTCCAGGCTGGGCCCAAGTGGACACCGACTGTCTGCAGGCATTTTGACCTCAGCACAGCTAAAGCCAGGCTCGCTCGGCCTGACTTTCTCCCACTGCCCCTCTCCTCTTCCCCCGGCTGCGGGTACCCACCGCCTTGCCCCTTCCTCCCACAGGCAGGCAGGGTTCCCATGAGACTCCCCTCCCCAAGTCCAGGTTCATGTCCAGCCCAGGTCGACACCCCCTTCTACCAGAAGCTTCAGAAAGTGAAGAGTGGGCTGAGCTCCACCCGCCTCCCACCCTCCTCCCCTTCTGCTCGGCCACCCCAGGCGCCAGCCGGGGAGGGAGGCGGGAGCGCAGCGGGCAGCCACTCCACAGCATGCAGTGCGCGGCCAGCCATGGCGTGACAAGGACCTCACAGTGGGACCCCCGCCTCTTGACTCTGAGGTGGCTCCACAGGAACAGGGGTCCTGGGTGGCTCTGCCCAGGAGGGCGCACTCACTTGCCCAGGAAGCACTTGGGCACGGTGCTCAGCTTCCGGCGCCGGTCCTTGATGAGGTTCACCTTCTTGCTCATCATGAGGTGGTACAGCTTCTCCCCCTTCTCCGCGATCATGACGTAGGCGTCGCGCTCCATGCCCAGCTTCAGGCCTGCATGGGGACAGAGCGGAGCAGCCCGCAGCTCCTGAAAACTGCCCCACCAGCCCCACCGCGGCCACCCAGGGCGGCCGTGAGCAATTCCCGCCGGCCACCGGCGCTCCAGACACGGCATGCAGTCCTCACACGCACCGCCTCGCACGGCAGGGTCACCCCGGGAGCCGGCCCCTCAGCCTCGTTCCCCCAGCACTGAGTGCGGTTCCAACCGCAGAGGCTGGCAGAGAGCCCGGAGCCCCCTGCACTCCAGCCTGGGCTGCCAGCTGGCCGACCCTCCAAACTGACCTTCCTCTCTGCACCGTCCAGTGTGGACAGCAGCAAGGGCAAGCAACAACGGCAGATGCCTTCGCAGCGGGACGACACGCAATGGGTCCCTCACAAGAACCTGGAACCGTGACAGGATCCAGGACCGTCCCCAGGTCACACTGAGGCCCAAGGAAGTCAGGTTCTCAGTCCGACGGCCCAACAAGAAAGGGCGGAACCAGGATTTTGATCCAGGAAGTGGGCTCCAGACCTGGCTCCTGACCACAGCACCAGCCTATGCACCAGCCCAATTCCAATGACCAGAGCCCCTTGGGCCCCACCTGACCCGTGACCATGGTCACCCAGTGCTGGCCACAGCACCCCCCCAGGCCTGCCACAGCCACCCTGGTCAGTTTCAGAGGTCACATCCTTGCCCAACAAGGGCCAAGCCCCGTAGTTCACTGGGTCTTTAATGTTTCGATGCAAACTCAACGTGGGAAATACCCCCCCACGGTCCAGGTGTCTCCTGGAGAAGAGGCGCCCACAGCAGTGGCCGTGTTGCCCCCTCCCCAGGGTGACAGTGACCAGTGCCTGGCTGCAGGTGGAGGGCAGTGGAGCCTGAACCTGGCGCCATGCGGAACGCAGACCCAATGGCCTTCCTTGCCCATCGACTAACACTGGGGAGTGGGACGCAGGGGTCAGGGTGGGGCAAGTGGAGGGCCCCCTAACCCTAACCCTAACCCTAACCCTAACCCTAACCCTAACCCTTCCAGGGGAAGACCAGCTGGGAAGAGAGTCAAGGGACAGCTGTCCACCACGCCACAGCAACAGCAGGACACAGGAGGGGACAGAGGCCGGCCCCTGCTCTGCACACCTGGCAGTGGAGGGTCTGGGACCTCGCGTGGGACTCCCCAGGTCCTCAAGTGCCAGGTCTCACGCAGCAGGGTCACAGCCCTGCCCAGGAGCGTCTGCCTTCCACAGGGGCCTGGGAAGCTGGAGCCTTTCGCCAGACACGGGGGCCCTTCCCAGCCCGGGGGCCTCTGCCCACAGCCCAGCGCCCCCCGGTTCAGAGCACACACCCCACACCCCACCACTGCCAGCCCTGGGGTCCCTTCTGTTCCCGACCATGCTCAAGGGGAAGCCCCGAAGGGCCTCTCCCAGACCCTCAGCCAGCGGACACCAACAAGCAGCACAGGCCCAGTGAGCGGCAGGGGAGGGGGCGTCCTGGGGGGACGGGGCAGCCCCATCACCTCCGCCCCAGGCTCCAAGTCCCTGCACAGTCTTGTGGCTCCCGCCAGCTCCTCGTCTGGGAGCTCGGAGCTTTCCGGAGAGAACCCTGGGCCCCTCGTCGGCCACCCTGGCTGCAGAGCCCTGCGCGGCCCAGGCACCCAGAGCCCAGAGCCGCCAGGAGGGCCCCGCACTCACTCTCGCGCTGCTCCCGCTCGCGGATGATGGCGTCCAGCCACTTCTGCTTCTCCTCGGCCGTCTTGGCCATGCACACGAACCACTTGTTCTTGGCGGTGTTGTGGATCTTCCAGCCATTGGTGACCGTGTAGCCGTTGCTGTGGTAGTCGGCTGGCAGGGACAGGTGGCAGGGGTGGGTCATGTGACTCCGGACGTCCCACCAAGGCCAGGTGGGGACGGAGGGGCAGGGCCAGCAGCAGGGGCAGGACCCAGAGCTGGACATTCACCGTTGGAACCACCCCTTCCTGGCTGCTCTCTGGGGGCAAGGAAGACCTTCCTCAAGGACCCCTCAGGTCCTCAATGACACGGGGCCTCGTGTAGGCGCGCAGACAGAGTGGCAGGGGACACCTGTCGGGAGCCCAGGGGGCCTCCCAGCCTTTCCCTGTGCCACTCGGGCACTAGTACAGCCCCAAGGCCAAGGGCAGGGCCTTGAGGTGAACCAGGACACTCCTGCAGTGGACACCACCCAGCCACGGAGGGCAACGTGTGCCAAGAGCCGTGGCAGGGGCAGCGGGGACCCACCGCAGGCAGCGGCACAACCTGTGGCTAGACAGCTGTGGCACTGCGCGTGACCGAGTGTGTCCAGAGCCTCTTCAACAGGCACATCCACCTAGTGAGCTCCAGAGCACGGGAATTTTACTTAAAATGCTCAGTAAGGAAGACGCAGTGGGGGAAATGTCTAACAGCAAAGAAACGGTCATCACAGAGTCCGGCTGAGGCCCCTCCTGGGCCGGCAGCGCCCCACAGGAAGGATGAAGGACGGGGCGCTGCCTCCTCTCAGGTGGACGTCTCACGCCCCGGGGGCTCACTCGGGTACTGCCCACCAGGCACTGTCTGTAGGCAGGTTGCACATCACAGTAAAAGGAGTGGTCTGGGCAGGCGGGACGGCCGGGCTGAGCGGCAGGCCTACCTGTCCCGTCCTCCACGTTCTCCACCTCCATGACCTCGGTGTTGATCCGGCCCCTGAAGATGTATAGTGAGCCATTCATGGATTTGGTCCTCTTGGTGGACTTCTTGCTCCCAGTGACCCTGAAAAAGTTGGGAAATCAGTGTCCCCTGAGGGAGACAGCAACACAGAAGGACACGCAGGACAGAGCTGGGTCAGGCTTGGATGGTCAGCCAGTGGGCCATGGCTTAAGCCAGCCGTCTCTCTCCATCACAGTCTTCTCATCAGAGAAGCAGGCCTAGAGCCTTGCTGACCTCTCAGGCCACTTCCCAGATAATAGGGACGACGTGAGAGGCCAGCGGGAAGAGACAGAAACCCAATCTCCTTGACCAGCAAGTGGGAAGAGGCCCACGGGCTCCCAACAAGCACTTCCTGAAAAAAGGCCAGAATGGAGGAGAGCTTGGGGTAGGCAATCATCTACCCACACGCCCGCCCACCCACCCACCGTCCACCAACCATCCCCCATCCACCCACCATCCACCCACCATCCACCCACCTATCAGTTCATCCATCCACCTAGCCACCCACCCACCATCCATCCACCCACCATCCACCCACCTATCAGTTCATCCATCCACCTAGCCACCCACCCACCCACCATCCATCCACCCACCATCCACCCACCTATCAGTTCATCCATCCACCTAGCCACCCACCCACCATCCATCCACCCACCATCCACCCACCTATCAGTTCATCCATCCACCTAGCCACCCACCCACCATCCATCCAACCACCATCCACCCACCATCCACCCACCTATCAGTTCATCCATCCACCTACCCACCCACCCACCATCCATCCACCCACCATCCATCCACCTATCAGTTCATCCATCCACCTACCCACCCACCCACCATCCATCCACCCACCATCCATCCACCTATCAGTTCATCCATCCACCTACCCACCCACCCACCATCCATCCACCCACCATCCATCCACCTATCAGTTCATCCATCCACCTACCCACCCACCCACCATCCACCAACCATCCCCCATCCACCCACCATCCACCCATCCACCCACCTATCAGTTCATCCACCCACCCATCCATCCATCTACCAGTCCATCCATCCCCCATCCACCCACCATCCTCCCATCCACCCTCCCACTCATCTAACCACCTATCAGTTCATCCATCCACCCATCCATCCACCCACCCTCCCATCTATCCACCCACCTACCTATCCATCCATCCACCCATCTACCTACCCGCCAGTCCATCCATCCATCCATCCATCCATCCATCCATCCACCCACCCACCTACTGTAAAGGTAAAATTTCTAAGCTGATTCTAAGCTGCAAAAGTCTGAGTTAAAGTGTAAAAGACCGGGCATTGTAAGGTCTCTAAATGGCAAGGCCTGGGCTAAAAAGTAAAGACCAGGTATTGTTACAATTCCTCTGCTACCCCCGAACCTGTAATCTCTGTAGCTGTTAGGACAATGCTGGAACTGCCCAGTAAATATCTCCATTGATTCCCTGGTTGTTTAATAGCTAAGGGCTCTAGGTAGCATGGCACGTAAGCATCTAGGCTCCAAAACCAATCAGTTTAAATTTGTACCCCGCTTAGGAATGACCAATCACCCCTGCCCAGATTGTTCCCGCCAATGAATGTACTAATCCCGTCTCAGAGTTGTTGTTCAATCTTCCCGCGCCTCATGATGATTTGTTCTGATGTATGCAAAGCCCACCGCCCTCTCCAGAAAGTGTACTTAAGCTCTGCTTGACCTCTGCTCTGGGCTCTGGGCTGCTCTCCCTTCTTGAGTGAGCACGGAGCCCCAGCGCGCTGGAATGGATCCCCAATAAATCCCCCTTGCCAATTGCATGAAGTCAGTCTCTTGTGTGGTCTCTTTCTCCGACGCTCCGCCGGACCCCTTTTACACTACCTACCTGTTAGTCCGTCCATCCACCCACCTACCTACCTGTTAGTCCGTCCATCCACCCACCTACCTACCTGGTAGTCCGTCGATCCACCCACCCGTCCATCCATGGGCCCACCCATCTTACCCACCCACCATCTACCTAGCAGTCCGTCCGCCCACCCACAGCTCATTCATTCACATGGGTGAGTTCCGCTGCTCAGTGGCTCAGTCCTGCTGCAATCTGACAGTTGGTGTCCCTCCATATTCCTATGCTGAGCCCTGAGTGCTGAAGCTTGGTATTAGGAGGTGGGGCCTTGGGTGGTCTCAGGATGGAGGCAGGCTCCCATGACTGGGATCAGTGACTGTAAGAGGCCTCACCCCTTTGTAGGACAGCTGCCTCGGCCGTCCACCCTCCGAGGACACAAGAAAGCACCAGGTGGGTGGCAGACAGCAAGTCCTGTGGGGCAGCCCTGGGGCTCTGCACGCGCCTCCCCAGCCCCGACCTGTGTCTGTCTCTGCCTCCAGTGTGCACTCAGCACCGCTGGCCACTCACCTCCACCCAGCACTCCATCAGACAAGGTCAGAGCCACAAGAGAAGGACGGCTGGGGAGCAGGTGTGGCAGGAGGGGGCTCAGAGCCAGCTGGGGCTGGGGCGCTTCCTTCCCGCCCCCAGGCTCAGACGGACACCCGGCTCCTGGGCCTCAGCCTGCTGCTCTCAGGGCAGGGGACCCTAGGTCCTCAGGCCACCAGCTGCAGGCCTGGCCCTCAGGGGTTCCTGAGGGTGACTGGTGTGTGAGGCGGGTGTGTGAGGCGGGTGTGTGAGGCGGGTGTGTGAGGCGGGTGTGTGTGGCGGGTGTGTGAGGCGGGTGTGTGTGGCGGGTGTGTGGCAGGTGTGTGTGAGGTGTGTGTGTGAGGTGGGTGTGTGAGGTGGGTGTGTGTGAGGTGGGTGTGTGAGGTGGGTGTGTATAGCAGGTGTGTGTGGTAGGTGTGTGTGAGGTGTGTGTGTGAAGTGGGTGTGTGAGGTGTGTGTGTGGCGGGTGTGTGAGGTGGGTGTGTGTGGCAGGTGTGTGTGTGGCGGGTGTGTGAGGTGGGTGTGTGAGGTGGGTGTGTGAGGTGGGTGTGTGAGGTGGGTGTGTGTGGCAGGTGTGTGTGAGGTGGGTGTGTGAGGTGGGTGTGTATAGCAGGTGTGTGTGGTAGGTGTGTGTGAGGTGTGTGTGAGGTGGGTGTGGAAGTGGGTGTGTGAGGTGGGTGTGTGTGGCGGGTGTGTGAGGTGGGTGTGTGTGGTGGGTGTGTGGCAGGTGTGTGTGAGGTGTGTGCGTGTGGTGGGTGTGTGAGGTGGGTGTGTGTGGCAGGTGTGTGTGAGGTGGGTGTGTGAGGTGGGTGTGTATAGCAGGTGTGTGTGGTAGGTGTGTGTGAGGTGTGTGTGAGGTGGGTGTGGAAGTGGGTGTGTGAGGCGGGTGTGTGTGGCGGGTGTGTGAGGTGGGTGTGTGTGGTGGGTGTGTGGCAGGTGTGTGTGAGGTGTGTGTGTGAGGCGGGTGTGTGAGGTGGGTGTGTGAGGTGGGTGTGTATAGCGGGTGTGTGTGGCGGGTGTGTGAGGCGGGTGTGTGAGGCGGGTGTGTGTGGCGGGTGTGTGAGGCGGGTGTGTGAGGCGGGTGTGTGAGGCGGGTGTGTGAGGCGGGTGTGTGTGGCGGGTGTGTGGCAGGTGTGTGTGAGGTGTGTGTGTGAGGTGGGTGTGTGAGGTGGGTGTGTGAGGTGGGTGTGTATAGCAGGTGTGTGTGGTAGGTGTGTGTGAGGTGTGTGTGAGGTGGGTGTGTGAGGTGGGTGTGTGAGGTGTGTGTGTGGCGGGTGTGTGAGGTGGGTGTGTGAGGTGGGTGTGTGTGGCAGGTGTGTGTGTGGTGTGTGTGTGTGGTGGGTGTGTGAGGTGGGTGTGTGAGGTGGGTGTGTGTGGGCAGGTGTGTGTGAGGTGGGTGTGTGAGGTGGGTGTGTATAGCAGGTGCGTGTTGGTAAGTGTGTGTGAGGTGGGTGTGAGGTGGGTGTGGAAGTGGGTGTGTGTGGCGCGTGTGTGAGGTGTGTGTGTGTGGCGGGTGTGTGGCAGGTGTGTGTGAGGTGTGTGTGTGTGGTGGGTGTGTGAGGTGGGTGTGTGTGGCGGGTGTGTGTGAGGTGGGTGTGTGAGGTGGGTGTGTATAGCAGGTGTGTGTGGTAGGTGTGTGTGAGGTGTGTGTGAGGTGGGTGTGTGAAGTGGGTGTGTGAGGTGGGTGTGTGAGGTGTGTGGTGTGGCGGGTGTGTGAGGTGGGTGTGTGTGGCAGGTGTGTGTGGTAGGTGTGTGTGAGGTGTGTGTGAGGTGGGTGTGTGAGGTGGGGTGTGTGTGGCGGGTGTGTATAGCAGGTGTGTGTGAGGTGGGTGTGTGTGGCGGGTGTGTATAGCAGGTGTGTGTGAGGTGGGTGTGTGAGGTGGGTGTGTGTGGTGGGTGTGTATAGCAGGTGTGTGTGTGGTGGGTGTGTGAGGTGGGTGTGTGAGGTGGTGTGTGTGGCAGGTGTGTGTGAGGTGGGTGTGTGTGGCGGGTGTGTATAGCAGGTGTGTGTGAGGTGTGTGTGTGAGGTGGGTGTGTGAGGTGGGTGTGTGTGGCAGGTGTGTGTGAGGTGGGTGTGTGTGGCAGGTGTGTGTGAGGTGGGTGTGTGAGGTGGGTGTGTGAGGTGGGTGTGTGTGGCGGGTGTGTATAGCAAGTGTGTGTGAGGTGTGTGTGTGTGGTGGGTGTGTGAGGTGGGTGTGTGAGGTGGGTGTGTGTGGCAGGTGTGTGTGAGGTGGGTGTGTGAGGTGGGTGTGTGCACACGCACCCAATGGGACGCCCTCCGGGTCTCCGTCTCTATAGAGAACCTCTCCAGCCCGGCCCTCCCGAGCTGCTCAGGGCCTGGCTGAGTTTCTGAGGACGGTATGAACATGCCACCGTCCCCTTTGCCCCGCCCTCGGAGCGCCCTGCGCTTCCTGGAGCCCAGTGGGAGGGGACGCACAGCACAGTGTTGGTGAGGGGTGGTGTGCATGCTCGGGGCTGGGGTGAGCGGGTGGGTAGAGGGAGGGTAGCGGGTGCAGGGTGGGGTGTGCCAGGCGGGTGGAGGAGGGTGGGTGGCTGGAGGTCTGCGGGTGGCTGGATGGAGCGCTTCCTGTGGCCACACCAGGGGGGCTGGGGCTCCCCTCACCACTGCCCAATCCCCAGGCCCCCGGCTCCACTCTCTACTCCCAGAGGCGGGCTCGCTGCCTGGTGCCAGGCTCTCAGCAGGCAGGTGTGCACAGCCCTCCAACCTGGAGAAGCAGCCAGGTGCCTGCTGACTGTGGTCCCTGCAGGGACTCGCGGGACACTGCCTGTCTGGGACGTGGGTGGGGGAGGTCTCCGACACAGAGCTCCGAGCTCCTTCAGAATCAGAGGCTCAACCAGGCCCAGGGGAGCACACCTGTAATCCCAGTGGCTCCGGAGGCTGAGGCAGGAGAATCACAAGTTTAAGGCCAGCCTCTGCAACTTAAGGCCCCAAGCAACTCAGCGAGACGCTGTCTCTAAATAAAATATAAAAACTGAGGGGTGCTGAGGGTGACCTGCACCCCAAGTTTTCAAACAGACTTACTGTTTTATGTATACGTGTGTATATATGTGCACGTGTATATGTATGTATGCGTGTATATATATATATATATATATATATATATAGTTACAATTAAATATCACGTTATATTTGTGGCTACGTTAGGTTAAATAAAGGCACTATTTAAACTCATTTTATAATAGCGTATGTGGCGCTCACTATGGATTTAGAACAAACCCCTCAAGTCATGGAAGAAGTCCAAGACATCACCTCAGGGAAGCGGCAGGTTGGCCCTGCCCCACCTCCTGGCCCACGGGGGCAGCCAAGGCACCAGCCTCCCCAGCAAGTCACCTGGACTTCCGCTTGCAGTAGACCAGGAGGTTGTCGAACAGGAAGAAGGCCCTTTCCTGGATGTTACCCGCAGAGATTTTCAACAAAGTCCCCTGCAGGAGGAGCTGGGTGCAGATGTCCGTGAGGTTGGAGCCCTGGGAGAGGAAGGGCAGCAGAGGATGAGCAGGCCAATCCAGGAAAGCAGCGGGCACAGACTTCCCTTCCCACCTCCCCTGCAGCCCAAAAGAGCCTACTGCACCCCACAGCAGACGGACACCAGCACACTCTGGTGGGAGCTTCCACCTGCGGGCGAGCAGCACAGCCGGGAGGGGCTGGGAGACTGAGGGAGCTCAGTGCTCAAGGGGGCCCACTGGGGCGCTGGGCTGGGCGCCTGCTCACCGACAGCTCGTCCCGTCTCCCCACAGGAGTGCCACCTGCATAAGCATATGCCACTGTATGCCCAGCACCCACAACTCCCCAGTACACAGGAGGTGCTCAGAAAGGGCTTGCAGAGCAGATGAACACGGCACGGACACCACCAGGCCCAGCGTGGTGTGGGCAGTCACTCTAGCCACAGCTGTGCGTGGGGACGGGCATGGACGCTGGACCCTGCCAGCCCTCCCTGCTGAGTGAGGGGAGCGTGAAGCTTCCTGCACATCGGGAGGCCCAGGTGGCGTGGCTGGGGACGGCGGGGGGAGCGAGCTGGCCTTGGACAGGCTGAGGGAGGGACGGGCGGGAGCAGCTGGGAGGAGTCCTCAGCCGGACCGAGGGGCTTGTGGAGCCCCAGAAGAGCGGCCAGAGCAGAGAGCCGTGGGCTGCGTGGGGCAGCGGGAAAGGCCCGTGGACACAGGAGGCCAGCTGAGGGCCCGGGTCCTGGCCCTCCTCCTGTCCCCTGGGAGTGCCCACCACAGCCTCCCTTGCACCAGGCACGGTCACGTGATGGTGCAGGCCAGGGGCCTCCTTTCCAAGGCCGGCAGCCCTGGGGCAGGAGGGGGTGGCAGTGGGGCTGGAGGGACCCGCCCTCCAACCTCTGCAGCTCCCTGGGGCCAGCACCTGTCCCCCAGCTGTCACCAGGTGGACAGCAGGGCCCTGACGTCGAGGCTCTGGAATATGCTGCAAAGGGCCTGTGGCAGGCCAGCGGGCTCCACCAAGGGAGGGACGAGAGACCTCACCGTCCCTGCCTGGAGACGAGCCGCGGAGAGAGGGCCACTCAGACTCCCCAGGCACGCGCTCAACCAGGAACCGACGGGAGCTGGAGTCAGGGAGACCTGCTGACCCGGGACCCTGAGACCCCGTCGGGGAACGGGCTCTACACAGCCAGCCACAGGCTCCCCACTGCTGGGTGGTCAGGCTCCCCATGCCCGGGGCCAGCCAGGTGCAGCAAACCCACTCACAGGGGTGCCAGAGACCACTGTCCTGGGACACCACTGGCTCGTGGTCGAGGCTGTGGGTCCAGGACGGGGCCGGTGGGCTCCTACCCTTGGGGGGGGGGCACACGGCCCTGGGCACAGGCACCCTGCAGCCTGATCTGTTTCCCTGAGTTTTTATTTTGATTTTTTAATTGACTTGCAGTACTGGGGATTGAGCCCAGGGGCACCTCACCCCTCACTTATGTCCCCAGCCCTTTTAATCTTTTATCTCAAGACAAGGTCTGCCCAGGCCAGCCTTGAACTTGCCACCGTCCCGCCTCAGCCCCCTGGTCATGGGGATCACAGGCCTCGTCGCACGGGGCCTGCAGGCGGGTCTCTGATGGTCCCCAGCGAGGGAGGCGCCTGCTGCAGACTCAGAGCTGCTGCGGAGGCCCTGGGACCCGTCCTCACCAACAGGAAGGGACCAGGCTCCGTCAACTGCCGCGGCCAGCACAGGGCAGCCAGCAGCCTCCTCCTTGCCCTGCCCTGCCCACTCACCCTGCTGGGTCCCTTCCAGGCTCCAGAGGGCCTGGTACCTGGCCCACACAGCCCCAGGGTCATGCAGCCCTGGCCCTGCCCCTGTGGCCAAGGCTACCTCGGGGGCCTGAGAGAAGAGCGCTCGGCTCAGGACGCTGCCTCGCGGCCTGGCCAAAGGCATCAGCACAGCGCCCTCCCGGCCGGGTGCCCCTGCCAGCCCTGCAGTCCCCCTGGGAGGCTGAGCCCAGGCACAGCTGCTCCTAAGGGTCCAATACGCAGGTGGGGCCCAGCGCCAAGGTGCCCCCCGGTCAGGGCAACACCCATCCCAGAGGCCTCCCCCGACACACGGCCCCAACCGAGCTGCACCGCCACATTGGGTGATGAGCAGGCCGGAGGCCCAGGCGGAGGCCAGCGTGGCCCCTGGTGAAGTGGGGATGAGCATGAGCAGCTGTCCCCAGCCCTCACAGCCTCGTCCTGCACCTGGTTCCCTCCTCCCCATCCAAGCTGGCCAGCCGACTGCCCCCTGCCCGGGGCGTCCAGGGCCAGCTAGGACGCTTCCCTCTCACCGAGAACACGTGTGTCCCCTTGGTCACCGTGAGCCTCCTGCGAAGGTCCCTCCCCGGGGCCTGCACTTGGGGGCCCTTCTGCAGGGGTGGCCCGGGGCAGCAGCCCAGGCCACGCTCGGGAGGCGCTCACCCAGGAAGGGGCCCACGCACCAGCCCCACACCCAGCCGAGCCAGGGCACGCGCTCCCCACACCCAGCTCGGCCCCGGCCACCTGTAAGGGAGGCCCCCGCTGCCCAGGGCCTCCAGAGGAGGAAGCCAGGTGGGGAGCCCCGGGTGGGGCCTGCTCCTCCCAGGGACCACAACCCGCTTCCACTTCCTCGCCGGTCAGTACCGGGGACTGGGGACAGGCAGCTGGGTTCAATGAGGCCAGTCTCACGACTAAAAGGGGCAGCGGCTCAGGAAGGGGCCAGCGAATCAGTGACGGAGAGCAAACCGACCCAGCCCACACCAACCAGAGGACGGTGGCCGGGAGGGACCCCCGGGCTCCAGCCGGCCAGATCCCAGGAGCACCCACCCACCTAACCAGAGCAGCACGAGGGCAGGGGCAGACAGCAGGGCGTCACCGGAGCTACAGCCGGCCAGGCTGTCCCCAGGCAGGACCAGGCACCGGCAGGCACCACTGCTCGCAGCTTGGCCAGCCAGCAGGACCCGTCCAGGCGCACCTGCGCCTTCGCGACTCCCCTGAGGAACCCTCCTACCTGCAGAAAGCCCCTCCGTGTCTCCAAGGAGCACTCGCCCCCTCGCTCCCTCGCCCCCCTCGCCCCCTCGCCCCCCTCAGAGCGACGCGAGAGTCACCTCAGAGACACCGCTCAGAGGAGCACCCGGGAGGAAAGGGCCCAGGGCGGTCTGTAGGGCACAGATCTGGGCCTCAGAACCAAGTCCCTGGCCTCACTGTCCACATCCGGAAGACCAGGACAGTAACAGTACCGTCCCTGTAGCATTGGGAGCATGCAGTCGGTGCTCAATACTGGAGCAGTTCTCACTGAGGTCAAGTGCCTTCCTACCTGGACCCAGAAGCAGTGACCACACAAGGGCCCCTGAGCCCCCGAGGGCGGATTTTCAGGGGCAGGAAGGGCTTGAGGCTTTCTCTCCTGTCTCCTCAGGTTCCCGTGATGCTTCTGGAAATCACCTTGCCCTGGCTTCCAAGGAGCCCGCCCAATGTCCCTGCACTGGGGCCCACTGAGAAAGTGGCCAGGAGACTCTTGATCTTCCAGAAAGACCGTCACTTCCCCCCTTTTTGACATGAGTGTCCGGTAGGTTAGGTATGCTGCTCTTTTTACCTTGGCTGTCAGGAAGCTCAAAGCCCAAACAGACAGCGTCTTAAATGAAACAACTCTATTTGTTCCTGAAAGTGGCCATGTGACCCACTCTTGGCCAATGAGATGAAAGGAGAATTTTTTTCTGTGTCTTTTGAAAAATACTTTCTCCCACGGGGGCCTCTCGCTGCCCAGGCCAGGCCACCTCCTCCAGCTTTGAACCCACAACCTCCATAGAGCCACACGGGAAAGAGCAGGGCGCTCTCAGAGCTCGGGCTCTGACACCACGAGGCCGAGGCGAATCCTCAGAAAGGTGTGCCGATGGCCAACCTGAGCAGCGGCCGGTCAGCGGCAGGGAGCAGAGCGGAGAGAGGCATCATGGGCAGGGAGGGCGGGGGTCAGTCACTGAAGGGCCAGAGAGCCGAATACAGGAGACCCGCAGGACACCCAGGTCCCAAGGGCACGGCTGGAGGGGGGGGGGCTGCTGTCCCCCCCCTGCAGGGTGTGAAGCAATCAGAGCCCCGCCTGTCCGTGTGGCACTCACAGGGACGCTGCCCAGGCGCGTCTGGACACCCGGCAGGGCCAACCTGCAAAGCTGTCCCAGGCCTGGGGTGCCCACTGCCACCCCGACTCCAGGAGCTGGGACCTGGGCCCTTGGCTGGCGCCGCCCCAGCAGCCTTGGCCGCGTGGTCACACCAACAGCAGCGGTGGCCCCCACCCTCCAGAGCTCAAGAGCTGGGTCAGATCTCAGCCGAACCCCAAACCACACCCCAAACCCAAGCTGCAAGGGAGTCTGGGAAAGGGGCTCTGTCTTCCACCCTCCCCGGCAGAAGGCCAGCAGGAGGGCAGGGCCACGCAGGTGCCAGGGCGGAACCCGCTGCCCCACACACGGCCGACCCCCGCCGTGCCGCGGCGCCCGGCTGCCCCAGTGCAGGAAGGAACACTAGGGCCCTCACACAGCAAGAGCCACCAGCCGGGGACCCCAGGGCCTGCAGAGCCAGAGGCCTCGCCCAGAGCCTGGCCCATGCCTGACCCCCGCTCGACTGGGCTGACCAGCACCCCCAGTCCCCCACAGCCTCCAGGAACTTCCCATCATGCGAGGAAGGCCGGGTGGAGGTCCCGGGAACCGCGGGACAGCACCACGGAGCACCGCCACACGGCAGCTGAAGACGAGGCTCTGGAGTCACCAGCAGGAAGTGGCCAGCCAGAGCCCTGTCCTGCAGTGGACCCTGGCTCCAGGCCCACAGGTAAGTGGGGAGCTGGGGGCTGCGAAGGACCAGAGGCTCAGCAGCTGCTGCCATGGGGACACTCACATCCAGCGTCACCAGTTTTTCAAGAGAAACTTCTGACCTGAATTACTTGGATTTAATGGGGGAAAAGCTGAGCAGTTTTCTTATAAACATTATGGAAGAGAAGCAGAACACGGGGCCAGCCTGCCCGGGCTCCGGTTCACCCTGCAGCTGTGCCCACCGGCCCCTCCAGGCAGGACCCGCCGCCGCACGCACCTCCCAGCCCTCGATGTGGGACTGCAGCTGCTCCAGGGCTTCCAGCTTCTCCATCTGCCGCTTGGTCTCGTTGATGTTGGTGCACACCGTCTTCATGGCCTGCAGGGCGCTCTGCACCGCCGGGTGGTCGGGGTGCTTGCCCGGGGTCCTCTTGGCCAGCTCCTGGGCAGGGCAGAGGCAGGAGGGAGACGTCAGTGGGGGCCTAGCGGGACCCGTGTGACCTGGGCTGGGAAGTCACTCGTGCACTCCTATAAAGGCCACCAAGCACCTCCTCGAGGTGCAGAGAGGCAGAGAGCTGGGGTCTGGAGATGAACCTCCTCGCCTGGTGGACGGCACGTCCCAGTGGAGCAGAGTCATGGACAGAACCCAGCTCCAAGCAGGGACACACACAAGACCAGGCAGACCAGGGTTTGGGGCAGGTGACTTCAAACAGGGAGGTCGGGGAGACCCTGGAGGAGCTCACATCCGAGCAGCCACGGGCTGAAGTGAGGGGGACCTATAGTAATATGAGGGAGGAGTGTCAGGGCAGAGGGACCAGCACGTGCAAGGGGCCTGGGGCAGGGGCACGAGTGGTATAAAACAAGCACAGCGAGGAGCCAGCGCCTCTGGAGGAGGAAAGACAGACACAGAGACAGGAGAAGGACAGGTCACGGAGGTGGCCACGGATCCTGCCCCAGCCCCAGTTTTCTTAGTGAAATGGGCATGAAACATGTCTTGGGGCTGGGGATGCAGCTCGGTGGCGCAGGGTTTGCCCAGCATGCACGAGGCCCGGGTTCCATCCCCAGCGCCGCAAGACACCCCTGGCCTAGGGGACTCAAGATGGGCGTGAGGCTCACCCCAGCCACCCGCCCCTCTGCCAGCTCAGCCCCCACCTCAGGCACAGGCTGGGACGCGCAGGACGCCAGGCCAGTCTTGATCACAGGCGGGGCACTGCCGGGCATGGGGGGGACTTGGGCAGGGACGTGCCAGGCCTCAGAGACGGGGCAAGAGCGTCAGGCCCCTCCCCCTGCCAGCCCGCCCGCCCGCCCCTGGACAGCACCAGCACAGGAAGTTCCCTTCAGCAAGTGCCCAGACGCGGGCCCAGCCTGACCACCGCCCCCCTCTGTCTCTGGAAGGCCAGGCGCCATCCCTGCAGACCAGCTCTCTCGGGTCGGGTCTGCCCTGCTCTTGGGGGAGCCCCTGGGAGCTGGGGCCAGCCCCGGCCCTCCTGAGCCTCAGCTTCCCCACCGAACACCAGCAACAAGGACGCTGGCGATGACGGTGGCGAAGGCTTCACCCGGGGCTCGAGGCAGGTCCCGCTGTGACCTCCCCGAGCAGCCACAGAGCGCAGGCCCAGCGAGAGGACAGGGCCTCCGAGGAGAAAGACGGGGGGGTGGACTGGGACATCGGCAGGGGCGAACCAGACACTACGGAAAGCACCGCATGCATACAGCAAGTGCTCAACACACGCAGCTCTCAGCACCCCTGGTGTCTGTGAGGAGACCTGCACCACGAGCCCCTGTCGCCCCGCAGGGCTCCTGCGGAACACGCACTGCAAAGCCCCGGCCACTTGCCGCCCCTGGGCCGCCCAGAAATGAGCCCTGCTTCCCTGAGGACCGGCCCCTTCCCCAGCCCAGACGCCTGTGCCCAGGACCCGGGGTCCACTGAGCTCCTGCCCAGGCCCAGGGCTCTGTCCGTGGGAGGGGAGGCGGAGGCACCCACAGGGGAGCACACAAACTCCTGCCACCCAGCGACCGTCACGTGACCCCGCCAGGTGGGTCAGCTGTCCAAGGTCACACAGCAGATCGTGAGTCCAACCAGTCCGGCCCCAGAGTTGGCCTTTTGAGTCCCTGTGCTGTTTACCACCTTTTAAACGTTTCCTAGAAAGGCCTTCCTCTCAAATCAACGCCTGCCTCAGGCACTCGGCATGGAGGGCGACTAGCACCTATTGACGTGAGTAATGAGTCATTTATGTGGTTGGTGAGAGTGGGGGGGGGCTGCAGAACGCGGGGGAGGGGGAGGGATGTGCCGGGGGTACAGGGGGGAGGGACATGCGGGGGTGCAGGGGAGGGGGGAGGGACGTGCGGGGGGCGAGGAGGGAGGGATGTGCAGAGGTACAGGCAGGGACGTCAGTGTCCTCTGCGTGAGTTTTCTTGTCCATTAACTGGTGACAGTTTGTTCATTCATCAGCTTTTACTGGGCACCTGTGATCTGCCAGGGGTCATTGTAAGTCCTGTCTGTGACGGTGACTCCGGGGCTGTGCCTGCCACCCCTGCACAGCAGGAGCCCAGCAAGAGCCAGTGCCTTTGGGGAACAAGGGGCCTGGTGCCGGCCCGTGCCCAGGGCCATCTGTGCGCCAGAGGTGTCACCAGGCCTGAGTCACTTCCGAGAAATGCTGATGGGAACCCTCGGGGCCCGGGAATGCCGGCGCCTCCTGGGCTGGCCGAGGGGCCTCCGTAGAAGGTTCCGGCTGTTCCTGGGCGACGCTCAGGCGCTGCAGGGCTGCTCCCTCCCCACCGGCTCCTGGGCCCTGCGTCCACACCACCCGGGCTCCAGGGCCCACAGGACAGCTGCGGTGTGGTGCCCGGGAGGGGACAGGCGGTCCAGCTCAGCTGCTCAGGCTCATGGGGCGTGTGACAGGGAGGAGAGGCGGTCTGCTGACGCACACCTCCCGCTGTGGGTGCCAGGGACCAGGACACTGCGCAGTGCTGGGAGGCAGGGGGCGTGCGTGTCGCCACAGGGGACTGTCCTGCTGCCCTGCTGGACAGGCATGCCCAGCACGCCTGTCCCCCCCCCATAAACAGCTGGAGGCGGAGGGCCAGCAGGAACCAAACAGTGAACACCCCTCGGTGGCCCTGGGTGGCAGCTGGTGGCCACAGGTCATCCGGTCCAGGTTTTGATCCCAGGAAAGCAGCAGACGAGCCACAGAGCCATGAAACACAGGCCACCTGTCCCCTGGGCCTGACAGGGAACTGAGCTCTGCACCCCGACACCCAGGACCCTGGCCACCAATGGCCCCAACAGGCCTGTGCCTGAGGTGGGCGGGGTCTAAAGGAGCCCGTCCATGGCCTCCCCGGCTCCCGCCATGAGGCCGAGGCAGCGGCTCCCTCCCACCCACCTCATCCCCAAAACGGGGCTCGCCGCAGGGTCCACCTCGCGGGCTGCGCCCACCTGGACCCATCACAACAACCTTGAAGCCCTGTTGACGGAACCCTGGGTGACCACAAGACACTGACACAGGCCACGGCGTGGCCTCTCCAGGTCACGGCGTGGCCTCTCCAGGTCACAGGGTCACGGCAGGGCTGGAACCACACCCAGAGGCCTCTGCTGCGAAGCCCGGCTCCGGCCCCGGGGCAGCCCAGTGTCTCTGTGAGGACCGGGTGTCGACCCTCAGCTCCGCTGGCCACAGCTGGCTTCTGCTCTTTGTCCTGTTTATGACCCTTTACAAATGTGACGCCACGCTTCGCTCACGGCCAGCAACCCAGGCCCCGCGGCTGGCTCTGGGGGCGGCGGGCTGCCCATCACGCCCCGCAGCATGGCCACCTCAAGGTGGAAGAGACACCGAGTGTGTCTGGAGAAGCAGCTCTGCGGGCCGTCCTGGTCCCCGCGCCACCAACACCCAGGTGCCACCGGAGCTTCTGAGCCGCGGCAGGTCACTGCCAGGGCCCAGAGCAGCGGCCAGAACCACCACAGACCTCCCTCTCGTTCCCCCAGGGACGGTGAGCAGCCAAGGACGGGGCCAGAGGCGGCACCGGAGAGCCACACAGCACAGGCCTGGTCCCCACAGAGCTGAGGGCCACGGGGCCTGGGCCAGCTCCGAGGCCCGAGCCCGACTTTCTCCATCAGGGACACGTTCAAGGTCTCGCTGGCTCCCTCCCCCTCACCTTCCAGCATACGGAGCCAGGGTCCCACGGGCACCAGGGTCCCACGGGCACCAGGGTCCCAGAGGGGGCACCAGGGTCCCGCGGGGGGCACCAGGGTCCCGGGGGGGCACCAGGGTCCCAGAGGGGGCACCAGGGTCCCAGGGGGGGCACCAGGGTCCCAGAGGGGGCACCAGGGTCCCGGGGGGGCACCAGGGTCCCAGAGGGGGCACCAGGGTCCCAGGGGGGGCACCAGGGTCCCAGAGGGGGCACCAGGGTCCCAAGGGCACCAGGGTCCCATAGGCACCAGGGTCCCGGAGGGGGGCACCAGGGTCCCAGAGGGGGGCACCAGGATCCCAGAGGGGGCACCAGGGTCCCAGAGGGGGGCACCAGCCCAGAACCTGCCAAGCAGGGAGCCCAGGAAGCGTCGTCAGACACAGGCCCTCAGGACAGGCCCTCGGGACAGGGCCAGGACCATGGCAGCTGTGCAGGGCTGAGACAGCAGACGGTGGACCACTGTCCCTCAGCTCTGATCTGCCCCAGGGTCTCCGACACCCAGAACCAAGCCTCCGATCTCCCAGGCAAGCAGAAGGCCTGAGCCTGGCCTGCAGGACCCAGGCCGGACCAGTTGCTGGGCAGGGCAGGACACGCAGGCCGTGGACGGTGGTTGGCTGCCAACCCAGCCCCTGTGCCTCCTCTTTCCCTGCTTCCCAGGAACAGAGCTTGGTGAAGGGCCCTTGTGCCCAGTCCTGGGCTGGGCGCCACCCCTCCTCCCTCTGGGAAGCCGTGGCTGGAAGGGCGCGGCTCACCTTGAGCAGCAGCGGGTACTTGCAGATCCGCTGGATGGGAGACAGCAGGTAGCCCTCCAGGGGGATGTCCGTGGTCTTCCGGCCTCCCAGCAGCATACAGCTCTGCAAAGGAACAGAGACCCTCGTTAACTCACCAAGGGCAGCACAGGGCCGGGTGCCCTCACGTTCCCAAGGAATCACAAAGCAGCGCCGAGAAAGAAAATTCATGACCCCAGGAGAGGTGAGGCCTCACGGGGGTGGTGGACCATGGGCCCCGTCCTGCTGCCCCTGGCTGGAAGTCTCGTAGAGCACATCCACTGCCGCCTCCTCTGGCCGCTTCCAAACATGGAGGCAGAGGCCAGCGGCTGCAGAAGAGACCAAACCGTTGGGAGACCTGAGACGTCGCTACTGGCCCTCTGCAGAGAAGCCGGCTGAGTCCTGGGGAAGGGAGACTTCACCACACACGTACCAGGGGACAGGGGACAGGGGCCCAGACCGGCCAAATGGCCTCGTTCCAAAGAGCAAGAACTGAGAGGCGCCCTGGCTGGCTCCCAGCTGGAAGGTAGGGACACTTGCCCCTCTGTGGACGTCGGGCCGCCAGGGACTCACACGGCCCAAAGCGCACCCCACACGGCCACGTGGTGACCCCAGAAGCGCACCCCACAGGGCCATGTGGTGACCCCAGAAGCGCACCCCACACGGCCACGTGGTGACCCCAGGAGCACACCCCACAGGGCCACGTGGTGACCCCAGGAGCACACCCCACAGGGCCACGTGGTGACCCCAGGAGCGCACCCCACAGGGCCACGTGGTGACCCCAGGAGCGCACCCCACACGGCCACGTGGTGACCCCAGGAGCGCACCCCACACGGCCACGTGGTGACCCCAGGAGCGCACCCCACACGGCCACGTGGTGACCCCAGGAGCGCACCCCACAGGGCCACGTGGTGACCCCAGAAGCGCACCCCACAGGGCCACGTGGTGACCCCAGAAGCGCACCCCACACGGCCACGTGGTGACCCCAGGAGTGCACCCCACACGGCCACGTGGTGACCCCAGGAGTGCACCCCACAGGGCCACGTGGGGAGCCCCGGCAGCGCACCCTGGGCAGCAGAGGAAGAGCAGAGGCTGCATGCGCCACGATCCCCTCCCCACAGCTAGGGACGTGGGCACTGCTGGCCAGGGCGGGGCCTCCCGGGAGCCCAGCAGGCCCAGGGCTCCGGCCCTGCCCACTGAGCCCTGCCCACTGAGACTTGCTCTTCCCGTGTCTGGAGTTTGGGAGGTTCAGCCTGTCATACAGGTCACCCCGTCAGTCACCCCAGAACCAGCGGGCCACAGAGGTGGCACCGAGCAGGCAGCCGACGAGGGCCCTGGGCTTGGAACCTCGATGCTGCTTCCCAGCCCCCACCTGGACTCCCGGGCCAGGACCCCCTCCTCCTGGGTCCCCCTGTAGGCCACCATTCCACCCAACCATCGTCACCCTCGAGGGACTATCCTCTCCTGGGGGGAGGGGGCTCCAACCTAAGGCCATTTTTTGGGTGGTGGGAGCCTGAATTATAATGTCTACAGTGGACGGTCTCGGGTCCCCAAGGCTCAGCCATGCACAGTGGACACACGTGGACAGGCCGCCTGCACTCCTCCCTGAGCGGCTCAGCCCTCCTCTTCCGCACCTCCCCACAGACTGGCAGAGGACAGATCCTGGGATGGGGTCCCCCATCATCCTTCACCTGTCTGTTCATGGGTGCTGAGCCTGGGCACCCACCCAAGCGCAGGGAACTGCCCAGCAAACAAATGCCCGCGTACGGTTAAGGGAAGATAAGGCCAGAGAACCACATGGCGGCCACTGTGCCTGGCTTCACGCACAGGGAGCCTGGGGACCAGTGGCACTGGGGAAGCCTGGCACAGACACGGGCCCAGGCACCCGCGCTGCCCCACCTCCCTGCAGCACCCACGGTGTCTCCTCCTTGGAGGGGCGGCTCTGCCACCCAGGTCCCTGGTGGCTGGGCCGCTCTGCTCCCGCCACCGTGTCTGCCCCAGCACAGACGGGGACCCGGGCCGCGGTGGGGAGGTGCCAGGCCCACGCTGCCCACACTCAGGCCTTTGTCCTCTGAGCCAGCGCTGGCCACCAGCTGCCCTGGTGACGTCAGTTCCAGGCAGGGGGCAGGGAGCCCGGGCAGGGGCTCTTTCCAACAGACCAGGGCTGGCTGCAGAAGGCCGGTCTCCGTCCAGGACCAAGGCGTCCCCACAGGACCGTCCGGCCACAGCTCACACCCCCCTTCGTTTAAAAGGGAGAGGAGCCTCGCACACACAGTGCCACCCCACTCTCCAGAATGACCTGAGAGAGGTCCAGGTGAGGGGGCCACTTCGAGGCCACCCTGGCCCCTCCCTCCCCTCCACACACCACCCGACCCGGCCTCGAACGCCACTGCACACCGCACACTCGGACGGGCTTCCACGCCACCTCTGGCTCTGGCCGCCTGCCCGACGCCCCGCCTGGACGGCCAAGGGACAGCCACAGGACAGTCACGGAACAGCCACGGGAAGCCACAGCCCTTTTCTTTTCCTGTTTTTGGCACTGGCACTGGACCCAGGGGCGCTCTGTCACTGGGCTACCCCCGGCCCCCTTTTGCACTTTGAGACAGGCCTCGCTAAGTTGCTGAGGCTGGCCTCAAACTCTCCCTCCTGCCTCCGCCTAAGCTGCTGGGGTCAAAGGCGTGGCCACCTCACCTGGCCTGTCACAGCACCTGAACCTGACCCACCCTCAGCGGAGTGTGCGCCCCCTGGGCAGGGCCGGCCCCGCCCCGCGGCCCACCTAGCCGCCTCCTCCAGGCCCCAGAGCAGCACAGGCCTTCACACTGTGGGGACCCAACTGTCCCCACGGCCTGTTCTCAGCCACTGCTCCAGCAGCCCTCAGTGGTTTTGAGTGGTGATCCCCAAAATGCCGCGTCCCCCAGAACCTTAGGATGGGGCCTGATTTGGTGAATAGGATCTTGACAGGTGTGATTACTATCACGAGGACTGGGGGGACCCTGAATCCATGACTCTGTCCTTACAGGGAGGAGGGGGGCACAGAGAAGAAGCCCCGAGAGGGCCCCGTGCCGTCCCGCGGCCGCAGCTCACGGCGGGAGTCGACGAAACGGCCAGAGCCCAAGCCGATTCGGGAGAGTCCGCAGGGAAAAACCGACCGTGGCTGAGAGGGACAGCCAGGTCACCCCGGGGCCCAGAGGGCAGACTGGAGGAGCCTGAGGAACCTCTGCTGCAGGAACGTCCCAACCGTGGGCTCCGCGGTGGCCCCTGGGGGCAGACAGGTGTGGTGTCCCCCCTGCAAGGACACTCACTGTGCCTGAAGCAGCTCAGTGAAAAGGTTTCTCAGGGCTGGGCTGGGGCTAGGGCAGGGCCCTTGTCTAACATGGGAGGCCCTGGGTTCGACTCTCAACCCAGAACATAAATAAATGAATAAAATAAAGGCCCATCAGCATACACACACACACACACACACACACACACACACACACAGAAAACGAAGTTTTCAAAACTCTCAGGCTCTCCAAGGACCAAGTGGCTGCCGTTGCTGGTTTTCCCTCTCTGTCTCCTCCGGCTCTTTGCTCCACTGCCCGGGCCTTGCTGCTGTTCCTCGAGCACACGCCCACCTCAGGGCCTTTGCACCTGCAGCCTCCAGGTCACCCTGCCCCCTCACTTAACCCACATCTCTGCTTAAACATGAGCTGAGACAGTTTCTCCAAAGAGCGACCTAGACAGCAGCACGTCCCAACTCCCTCAAGATACCCCGCCACCCCCGCCCGCTTCACGCCCTCCAGAGAACTTCATACCCCGCGACCTATCACCTGCACCCCCCGGAAGGTGGCCCTCGCCTGGCCCTGTTCACTGTGGCAGTCACAGGACTTAGAATGACCCCAGGCAGATCACAGGTGCCCAGTAAGAAGCTGATGAGCGAACAAACTGTCACCAGTTAATGGACAAGAAAACTCATGCAGAGGACACTGGCGTCCCTGCCTGCCACTCAGTGTGCCCAAGCAGAGAGCCAGATTCTGTGGTCCCCGAGGCTTTGACACCTGACGACAGGCGAGTGACAGCTCTTCTGCAGGTGGCCGAGAGCTGGAGACGGGAGAGGAAGAGACAGATGGCACGGCGCTGGCACCTCGCGTCCTCCCCTGCCCGCAGGCCTGGCCCAGCTGCCGTCAGAAAGAGCATCTGGCCCACCAGGAAGGGGACAGCAGGGACCAAGGGACAGCAGGGACCGAGGGGGGGCTCCTTCCTCAGCCTGGCCTCCTGGCACCCTCCTGCCTCGCAGGCCCTGAGTGGCCAGGGGAATGCTCGGGGGCGGGAGGCTGAGCTGGGAGCTCCCCGGCTGGGCAGTGGGGCGGGGCAAGGCGGTGCTGCCCGAAGTGGACAGGCGGGGCAGAAAGGTGGCCCCTGCGTCCTGTGCTGCAGGGAGGGCCCAGCTCTGCAGTCAGCACCGAGTGTTTGATGAACCCAAGTGCAGACAGGGGCTGTGGCAGGCACAGGGCAGGAGGGGGACACGTCAGCTCGCGCAGGCCACGTGCCTGGGACAGAAGGAAACAGCCACCACCTGCCCCCCAGACACTGTCCGGGCCCAGGCCAGGCCAGACCCCTCGCCCCAGGGGCGAATGTTCTGAAGCAGAATCCTGGAGATGCGCTAGGGAGGCTGCGCCCGGGGACTGTGATGACGCGGCTGCTCCCTGGGGGCCCGGGGCACAGTCCCCACCACGCCCAGGTCTGAACTCACTGCAGCTGATCAAAGCCAGCTCGGGGGCTGGGTGGGGCTCAGGGGCAGAGCGCTTGCCTGGCCGGTGTGAGGCCCTGGGTTCGATTCTCAGCACCAAAAAATATGAATAAAATAAAGGTCCATTGACAACTGAGAAATAAGATGAACTAAACAGCACAGGAGGGCATCATGAATGGAGAGAGGACTTAGAGGCCAAAGACCTGACTGGACCTCGGATGAGCTAAGTCACCTTCCAAGCATGAAGTTTAGAAAGCCCCTTAGTACTGTGGGGTCACAGAAGTCCCCCTGAAGATAACGAAGAGAAGAGTGGAGTCTGAGTCTTGAGCACATCCCGGCGATGAGATCTGACACCTGGGCTCAGCTGCACCTGAAGCCCCTCAGGTCTTGACCTTCTTAGAAAACTGCACAGGTGAACCCATTATCTTTCTTGTCACTTTGCTCAGCCAATTTTATTTAAATTTTCTTTCAATCATAAGCAAATGACCCTAATGATACCAATGATACTAGTAGTATTATTCTATGACGTCATTACCATTATTAACCATGACTGCCGCCATTTTTATTGGGAGCTGGCAGAGCTGACCGCCTGCGGCCTGATTTTGCAGATGAAGTTTTACTGGAACCTGGTCGGGCTCATCCCCTTCCAGGCTGTTATGGCACCTCAGTATTTATGGCCACTGGGCATGAGCCGAGTCTTGATGGGACCTCTGGGATGGACAAGGCCTCCCACTGGCCACGAGAAGAGCCTCCCATGCCCGCCCCACCCAGGAGCCCTGCGGGGGACAGCCCGGGGCACACTCACCAGGAGGAAGGCGCGGGCGGCGGGGGCCTTGTTGAGCTCCACTAGCAGCCGCAGGGCCTTCTCGTGGTTGCTGCAGTACTCCTCATAGACGCAGAACTTGTCCTTCTGCAAGGCAAGGACACGGCCTGAGGGCACAGGCCAGGAGGGAGGCGCCCGGGGGTGCCGCTGGCCAGGAGCCTACAGGGCAGCACTGCGGGGACGAGGGCCACGCGGGCCCCAGTCCTGCACCCAGCAGTCCCTCCAGAAGGCTCAGCCCCGGGGTCGGGGACAGAGAGAGCAGAGCCCCGCACGGCACCCGCACAGAGGCATCCTGGGTGACGAGGCCACGGGCACCCCCAGGCTTTCAGGACGGCCGTGCTGCTCTCCCTCCCTCCACAACAGCCTCACGGGGACACGGGGACCCGGGGACACACGGGAAAGCCAAGGGCAGGCCTCTGGCCCCGGGGTCTCCAAGCTCCGGACACAGCAGAACCAGGACGCAGCTGCCCTGACCCCAGTGCCAGCTCCAGCTCCAACCCCCAGCTTGGGGTAGGGACGGGAGCCAAGGCCAACACCCAGGGGACGTGGGCAGGCCACAAACCCAGACTGGGCACTGCGGCAGGACACTGTGAACCCCCCGCACACCGCCTAGGAAAAGCAGCTCCCCCTCCACGGCACGGTGTCCCATAAGAGGACAAAGCAGAGGCCGGCCCTCGGCCGCTGCAGGACTGGACAACACACGTAAAACGAGCAGGGGGTCCCCGGCCACAGGGAGCCCGTGACCCTCCGAACAGTCCACAAGCACAGCCACAAATGGACAAACAGGTCGTCAGTGAGACGCACAGACACGGGCACGCAGCGCACACCCAGGGACCGTCCATGACCTGAGGCCCCAGGCTCTGTCACACCCTCACAGCGGTGCAGAGACCCACCGAGCCACAGAGCCACCGCCTCGCCCGGCCTCCACCGCCTCGCCCGGTCCGCACAGCCCCCAAGCCCTGCAAACACACGGGCAGGAAGAGGGCCGGCACCCGCAGTGCCCAAGCTGACCATCCCTGTTTCCATTGGCCTCAAATGAGCCTCAAGGCAGGAGAATCCCGAGTTGGAGGTCAGCCTTGGCAACTCAGCAAGACTCTCAAAAAAGCAAAAAAATGGGCCGGGGGCAGTGGCCTGCGCCTGTCATCCCAGCAGCTCAGGAGGCTGGGGCAGGAGGATCACGAGTTCAAAGCCAGCCTCAGCAATTTAGCGAGGCCCTGAGCAACTCAGTGAGACCCTGTCTCTAATAAAACACAAAACAGGGCTGGGGACGTGACTCAGTGGCCGAGTGCCACCAAGTTCAATCCCTGGTACCAAAAAAAAAAAAAAAAGCAAAAAGGACTGGGGTGCATCATCCTGCGTGTCAGCGTCACCAGTGTTACTTCAGGAAATTCATCATCCCCCAGTGAACCGATGTGGGGCAGGGCAGGGCAGTGGGCGGGCAGATTCTGATGGCTAACTTGGCACTTTCTGAGAGGCAGAGTCCGGAGGAAGTGGCTGGGCAGACGTGAGGCCTGGGGAGGCCGGGGAAGAAGCGGGCAGATGGAGGCTGCGGGCCTGGACCACATGCTGATATCTCAGCCGTGCACCGTCCATCTCCCCCAGGCCTGGAGGCCGCGAGCCCCCCAGGGGCAGGCCTACACCTGCTGTGGCCCCTGCTGAGCAGCAGTGGAGACTCATGAGCCGGGCAGAGAGCAGGCATCACGGTGTTTGATGAGTGAAAACAGGAAAGCAGGAGGAACTGAGAGAGGCCTGTGGCTCCCAAACCAGCTCCACCTTCTGCCCAGACTGGCCCACCTCCCCCAGGCATGAGAGGTGAGCATGTGACCAGGCCTAGCCGGTCAGAGCTGCCTGTCCTGGCAACAGCGGCCATGTGGCTAGGCTGGGCCAGTGGACACCCTGGCCAGAACCAGGGCCCCTGGTGCAACTACTGGAAAGAGAAGCTCTGACTGAACTGTTGCCGCTAAGGTGACAGCGGCAGCCCAGAGCCACCAAGGACCACCTTGGACACCACGGGAGGCATGCACCTGCCCATCACCACTGCCCTCCTTGAACACTCTATTGATGTTTGCCAAAAGAAGTTCCTGTCCAGAGCTATCCGAGTTGGTGTGCTTGGTCTAAATGAAGACAGTCCTGATTTGGGTACATCTTCAAAGAGGGGAGAAGTGAATCACACAGACCCGAGACCCAACTTCAGTAAAGTGACAGTCTCCCCGTCTACCTCCACGGGTACCACAATGGGGCCAGGCCAGCAAGCAGGGACGAGTCTGTTTATTCTCACATGTCCCCAGTGGGCAGCGCTGGCTGGAACGTTGCTGGTGGACTCTGGAGCCCAGGGAGCCGAGGGACCATGTGCAGCACCCGATCGTGATGGCTGCCACAGCAGCTCTGAGAGCCACGAGCGCCTGGCGCCGTCCCTCAGCCCGCGGAGAGGGCAGGCCAGGCCCGAGCTGGAAAGCTGGCTGCAGCTGACCATGACAGCCCCTCGAAAGCCTGCCGGTCCAGCACCCCGTGTCCTTCCACGGAGCCTGACCAGGGCCCCCGGGGCCTGCAGATCTGGAAGTGCTGCTGGGACTCTGTTCCGCTCTCTCCCAGGCCCCAGTGGGCTCCAGGTGACACGCAGTTCCGTGCCCAGGTGTGGGTGTGGGTCTGGGGTGTAAAGGCAACATGGACCACCTCCAGCTGGGGACGGCCAGGGGAGGGGAGCTGTCCCCCAGGGAGGGCACGAGGATGGCAGCTGTGAGCTGTCCCCCAGGGAGGGCACCAGGATGTCAGCTGTGAGCTGTCCCCTAGGAAGGGCACGAGGATGGCAGCTGTGGTTGCTGCTGCCCACAGTGTTCAGGGGGTGACCATCTGTTCCAAGCCACTCAAGTCTGAGGCTCGAGGAGGGAAGAGCAGGCTGTGGACTCCCACAGGAGGAGAGGCAGGGTAAGGGGGCAGGGTCACTGGGGCGGGGTCACTCTGCAGGTCTCCTTGGCCTGCCACGCCCCATCCAGGAGGAGGCCGCTTCCTCCTGAGCTGGAGATGCCCAGTGGAGTCCTGCCATGGGGACAAGACACAGGCTCCCTGCCTCGGCCACAAAGCCCTGGGGGACCTGACCCCAGGGCGCCCCACTCCAGCCCCCAGGCTCCCAGCTGCAGGCCCTCCCTCCCTGCCCCCACTCAGGCTTCTGCCCTCCCTCGCTCCTCTCGATCTGGAACACCACCCCCAGGAAGGCCCTCCCTCCAGCCAGAACGCAGGACGCGTGGCCACACCTGACCGCAGGGGCTCACTGACCGAGGGGCACCGCGCACTGACCAGCCACCGCGTGGAGGCGTGTTCCGTGGTGCCCTGAACGTCCCCGTGGCCTCGGGGAGCTGCGTTTGTGTTTGCAAAGTCTAGCAAGCCCGACCCCAGCCTCCAGATTCAAGGTGGGGTCAGCCTCTCCTGGCCACATCTGCATGGCCACCTGAATGACCTGTTAATGCGCCCTCAGCTCTCGGCCTGTGAGCCTCCTGCAGCCAAGAACAAGTCCGTCTCATCCAGGCCAGACACCCAGAGTGGGCACAGTGCCCGGAGGCCGGCAGGTGCCTGCTGTGCGTCTCAGGAGACGTGGAAAACCGACTGCAGAGCAGGATGCCTCAGCCCTAACCCAGCCCCGAGGCTCCGCGGCTCTGGAACCTGGCCTGTGCCCTCTCCCCCGGGCCTCGGGTTCCTCACCTAGAAACAGGTCGTTACAGCACCTGCCCTGAGGGGCTGTTGGGAAGTTTTAATGAGCTAATGTGCCAACTACTCAGCACAGCACCCAGCACAAAGAAAGGGCCGCTCAGTGCTCATCCGTGATGGACTCAGGAGTTAGTGGCCAGGCTGGCGGGTAAGGAGGTGAGGGCATCTCCCCACCCCCTGGCCAGGGCTGGCACCGGGCGGGTCTGGGAGCCGGGCCCTCTTCTCTGGACAGCCTGTCTGGAGCTCTGTTCCAGCCCGAGCTGTGCCCTCCCCACCCCGAGGCTGGCCGTGCAGAGGGGGCTGGGGCCGGGGGCACGGCCCCCCTGCGGAGGCTGCTGTGCTGTTCCAGGCAGCCCTCACCCTTGAGGGCAGAGGCACGTCCCCCCCAGAGTGGGGTGGTGGCAGCCAAGTCCCCTCCAGGCCACAGACAGCCATGGGCATGAGGCTCACGCCTGTCCCTCGCCCGGTCACGTGGGGAGCCCGCCACCTTGATGCACCTGGGCACAACCTGAGGCCTCGTCCCAGGGCCTCCAGAGCCACTGAGGCCGTGGGAGCCGGAGCAGCCTCACCCCGGGCCACTGTCCGGGCCACCTGCACGTGACTCTCCAGGTTCCAGAACAGCCCACAAGCTGCTTTCAAAACCCCGAGACGGTGACTCAACCCAGCCGCCCCGGCACGGAACGGGAAGAGGGGGCGAGGCTCCTCGTTTTAAATTGAGGATGATTTAGAACCGGAAACACTGACTCAGGCCGAGAAGGCCGGCTCCCTCCCAGGATCCACCTAGCCAAGGAGGCCCTGAGTGGGCACGGGCAGGTTCCCACCGTCCCCGGGGCCTCCACCTGAGGACGCAGGGCGCAGGCCTCCGGCTGAGGGCGTGGGCAGGCCCCGCAGATGTGGTGCTGGGCTCCGATCCCGCAGGTGTCACAGCAAGAGCCACCCACTTCCCGTTCCCGGGGACGGTGCTCAGCTCCCCTTTAAGTCTTACCTGCCTCATCCCCAAAGAACAGCCCGGGGCTCGGGGAGGGCAGACACGGCCACGTCACTGGGACCTGTGGCCCGGCTCTGGCCCAGCCACTTGACACCTGGCTCCTGCTTCCTGGGGTGGGAGTGCCACCTTAAGGGCAGCGGGAAGGGCTGACAGAGAAGGGGCCCGAGGGCACTCACACCCTGAGACCAGTGGGAAGGGGCTGGAGTGTTCCAGAACAGCGAGGAGGAGCCAGTGTGGCTGGTCAGGGAGGGCCCTGAGCGGTGAGGGGACTCCATCTAGGAGAGGGGCAAGGAGGCCGGGGGCGCCGGGGGACCCCGTCTTGGCCCTGAGCGTCCGTCCCGGCCTGGGGCATCCGTCCTATCTCAGGGTGTCTGTCCCAGCCCCGGGTACCCGTCCTCCTGTCTGGGGCTCACAGCAGCTTGGTCAGGCAGAAGGACAGGCCACTGAGGTTGGGGACTCCTGTGAAATCCCCGAGGCCTGGGTGTGGCCCAGCAGCCCGCGGCCCGGGGACTCTGCAGCTGCGCCCAGAGAAGCTCAGGAGAGGCTCCAGGGAGCAGAGAGCCCAGGATCACAGGGACACGGTGACCCCAGAGCCCGACATGGGTGAGGACACACTGCCGGGGCCACCTCGCTCGACCACCTGCACGGCGTGTCACCGTCCCGGGGGACAGAGGGGGACACAGGCAGTGAGAGGGGAAGTCTCGAGGGCCACAGAGCAGGGAGCAGCAGGGCCGGGCTGCGTCCCGGGAGCCAGGAGGGTCGCACACCTCCACCTCCACGGCTGGCGAGCAGGCCCTCGGCAGCACGGGTCTCACGGGTCTCCACGGGGGTCTGGGCAGGCGGGCGGGGTGCCACGCGAACTCCCTCCTCCCTCCCCAGGAATCCCAGGGAGTGGCGGGGAGGACAGCTGAGCGCCCCAGCAGGGACCCGAGGGTCCTGTGAGCCCTCAGTGTGGGCCCGAGACCGGGCAGGAGACGAGCCCCGCCCCATTCCTGCTCAAGTCAGCTACTCCACTCTCAGCCGGGCCACCATGTCACGGCCAAGCCCAATGCCACCTCCTCCAATGCCCTCCCCCAGCTGCCACTCACAGGACCCAGGCTCAGGGCTGGCCAGCTCCCAGGGCTTCACCTCAAGTGACTCCTCCCTGCCCCCCAGCCTGGGCAGCAGGACCCTCGCTCCCTGTGCTGGACAGTGGGAGACAGAGGCCTCAGGGTGCGGTGACACCGCGGTCCCTGGCTGGTCAGCACTGAAGGGACGTGAGCCTCGGCTGCTGGCCCCAGAGGGACGAACCCTCATGCTTTCCCCAGAAGGTGACCCAGCCCTGCATGCCACGCACCACAGCACACAGGACAGGAGGTATGGAGAGCTGAGCCTGCGGCTGCCCAGCCCCACAGTGCCCAGGAGGACCGCCCAGCCCCTCTGACCTGTGGGCCAAGCAGCACTAGGCACCTGGTGCCCTTCTGGCCAGGGGGTGGCCAAGCCTGGTTCAAACCCAGTGTGTCTGGGCCAATCTGTGCTCTCGGCCGCTGGCTGCCTCTGTTGGCCACTCTGTGGCAAAGGGGCTCTCAGCCAGCTGGCTCTGGGACCTCAGGGCACAGCCACTCAGCAAGAGGCCACATCCCTCAGGAAGTAGAGAGGGGCCACCCGCTGCCCACTGTGCCTGGGAGGAGCAGCCACCACGGCCCCCCTCCCCGACGGGCCTGCAGGGGCGCCGGCCAGGGGTGCTGGGCAGGGTCCGCACTGGGCAGGGTGCGCACTGGGCAGGTACTCACGAATCTGAGGAACACGTTGCCGAGCTCATGCTGAGACTGCGGCTCCGGGTGCAGGCAGCGCTCCAGGGCGGCCAGGAAGTCCTTGTGCACCTCCAGGATGTCCTCGATGTTGGAGAAGAGGATCTGCGAGCAAGCAGAGGCCCTGCGTCAGCAGGGCCCAGGGCAAGCTACGCGCCCCAGGAGACAGCGCTCCGGGCACCGGAGTCTGCAGGGAGACGGGAGCTCTCCCGCTGGCCCGGCCGCCCCGAGAAGGTGGGTGCGAGCAGGCAGCCTGTGTGCATGGGCAGAGACCGGCCCAGAGCTAAGGTCGTCATGGTCATCATGGTCACGTCACGGTCACGTCATGTCAGCCAGCTCACCCCCAGCCTGCGGGTGAGGGACCAGCACCCCAGCGCCATGTGCCAGCAAGCCCCAGGGGCAAGGGTGCCACCCTGGCCCGTCACGCCCACATGCCAGTGCGTGCCAGCCCCAGGACTGAGCGGCACGTGTCCACACCAACACGGGGAGGAAACGCGGTCTGGACACCCCACGTGGGGCCGCCTGCTCCCTCACCTCCACCCAGAGGGTCCAATGCAACCTGACCCAGTAATTCCACACTGTAAAATGTAGCCTTTCAGTCATTTCCAGCTGGAGGACTTTTGCCCCCCAGGAGACAGACATCTGGCACGTCTGGGGACGTTTTGGGCTGTCACAAACTGTGGGACAGAGAGGAGAGTGCTACTGGTGTTTGCAGTCACAAAGCAGGCATGCCACTGTGGGGCACAGAACAGAGACGTTCAGGCACCAGTGTCCACAGTGCCCAGACGGGAGTCTGGGGGCTCAGCCAAGTGACGGTGCTGCAGCCTCACTGGCATTAACAAAAAAATTGGAACAAATATCCACCTGTAGGAACCAGTTAATCACATTATAGTAAGATACATTCCACAGGCAGGAATACTATGCACCTGGAAAAAGAACCTATGGACACATACACACACAGAATCCCATCGTATGCTCATATAGATTTTAAGTGTGTGGCAGCGAGGGGAATCCAGGTGCCGAACAGGATCCATTAGGGGCCTGTTTGTGTAAAACAGCACCAAAAATGGCCCCTCCTACCTATGCTGGTGGGAACAGAGGCTTTTTAGGTGGTGATATAAACTGGCAACTGTGGAGGTCTCCGGAAAGGACCAGGAAAGGTCTTCCTGATCTCAACTTCACAAATTCCATTTCCTTCTGTTTACTGCACAAGTGTCTTTGTCAGTTTAGTGCTGAGCAAGCAGGGTGCTCCCTCGGCTCAAACCCCAGCTCGGAAATGAGCACAGGTGGCAGTCCTGCTCCCTCCGGCATTTTCTGAGCACCTACTGTGTGCCGGGCTCAGAGGCCCAGAGGATACGGCAGGGAGCAGAGGAGTCCCACCCCCATGGTGGGGGTGCCCGGGAAGTGGCTGTGGCAGCCCCAGCCCGCAGTGCCGGGTCCCTCCAGCGCATCCGCTCACGGGCTGACCCCACTCCTAAGGCCCTCGGTGACTGTAAGGAAGGGCTGGAGCGTGGACCCAAAGGACATGAGAAACGTCCACCCGAAAGCCGCCTGCACAGTCACGACAGCCAGCAACTGCAACAGCGCACACCCAACCTGGAGGGGGCTGTATGAAGTATTACAGAGCCATGAAAAGTCACGGGCCCCACGCAGACCCAGGACAGCTCCCAGGCGACGTGAAGGCAAGACCCGGACCCGCAAGGACAGGCGACGCCAACCGATGGCGTCAGGGGCCAGTGTGCACTGAGAGGGAGGGCTGTGTAGAGGGACAGGGTGCTCCTGCCTTCGTCTGGGCCGGTGGCACTCATCCTGGGCCTCCACTGCAGGGCGGTTCGCCCTCACGGAGAGCAGGGTCTTCACACTCGACCTGCCCCATCCCGGAGACGGGACGTGAAGTCACCACCGCGGGCCACAGACGGACCCAACCCGCCGTGCTCAGCAGTGTGCCGAGGAGCAGGCTAAGGAGGGGACCTAGAGAGGGACCCCAACACCCCCCAGCCGTCCCCGGGCCACCGTGAGCCTCAGCTCCCCTAGGCACAACGTGATCTCAGAGCCATCGAGGTCCCCGTCCAGTCGAGCAGGGACACCTGGAGGGGGCGGGCATCTTCCTTGGCCACGTGGCTGGGACCTCAGATGCCCACGGTCCCCTCAGACCAGGGCCTTACCGTCCCAGGGACTGCGCAGCGGCTTCCCAGAGGGCAAGGTCACGTCAGCGCCAGGCCGGCGGGAGGCCCGGTGCCACACAGAAGGCCACTGATCCCCTCCTCGGCTTCCTGAGCCTCTGCCAGGACAGAGCTGCCTGACCACTCCCCGGCCCCGGCCCCCGCTGCCCAGCCCGGGCGGGAGGCAGCTGCAGGATCCGGGCTCCCAGGGCCCTTGGGAAAGGACTTTCCGCTGGTCGGAGCCGGCGCCAGACCCAGGCAGCTGGGGGACGGGGGCCGCGGAGCCAAGGAGGGTCCCGCACTGGAGCAGGACCCAGCCAGCCGCTCACAGCCCCGGGAGTCCTCCAGGGACATGGGAGAAGGCTGGGGAGCACCAAGCCAGGGCCAGCAGGTGACCTGCCCTCCCAGCATGGCCAGCAGCAGGGCCCTCCACGGGGGGGGGGGGGGGGGGCAGCTCTGCGTCCCACCTTGACGTTCTCGTCCGTGAGCCCCTTCTCCACGGAGTCCGCCGCGTTCTGCCGGATGCGGTGCAGGAAGGCCTGTGGAGACAACGATAGTCAGCGCCGGGAGGGACGGGCTGACTCCCCAGGGCCCACGAGGCAATGGCCCAGGGACGGGGAAACTGGCTCTGCTGACACCCGAGCCAGGGACGCCCCCCACCCTGCACCAGCTGCACCCTCCGTGGGGGCCTGAAGAGACCCAAGAGAATGACACGGCCAGCTCCCCCTCACTGCCCCCACAGTCCCCGGAGGGCGACCGTTCACCTCCCCTCATGTCTCGTCCTTTTTCCTAAGCAACTTAACCCTCAAACCGTAACACAGTCGCTCAGAAGTCAGGAGCACAAACCCGAAAACAGGAAAAGGCTCTTTCCCAGCCGGCCCACCCCATGTCCCCACCGCCACCGCCCCCGCGTCCCCACCGCCACCACCGCCACCTGCCTGCTGCCCCCACGTCCCACTCCAGCGTCCTGCCCCTGCCACCCCCATGCGAATCTCAGCCAGGGGCTTCTCAGGGCCTCCAGAATCTGCGAACCCCACGTGTACAGGTGCATATAGGGTGGGCCGGTGCACATGGGGGGTGGGCTGGGTGCACACAGGGCGGGCCAGGTGCATGCAGGGTGGGCCAGGTGCACGGGGTGTGCACACAGCAACTCTCGCATCTGCTCCTTCTACCCCCAGGGGAGAGAGCAGGGTGCACAGGACGGCGACCGCCACCCCTCGCTGGAGCACCCTCCGACCTCAGACAGGGCCCCTCGTCCTCCTGCGTGGGTGGACCACGGTCCTTCTGCAGCACTGTCCTGGGGCTCAGCACAGAGAAATCACCTCCCTCCTCCGCGAGGCGCAATGTCTGATGATTAAGAGGAGGGACAGGGGACAAGCAGGCACAAGCCCACCTGAGGGAGCTGCCACCTGTCCGCTCCTAGAGGGCGCAGTCGGGGGCAGAGGCTCAGGGCCACCGTGTTCTGGTTGCTCTATTCTGTTTGGCTTTTCCTGGGGAGTGAGCCCACCCCCCAAGCCCTTTCTGGTTTTCGCTTTGAGACGGTCTCACGGGGTTGCTGAGGGTCTCACTGCGTTGCTGAGGCTGGCCTCAAACCTGCGATCCTCCTGCCTCGGGCTCCTGAGTCTCTGGGACCCCAGGTGTGCGCCACGGCACCCGGCTGCCATCTGGATACCTTATAGCTGAGCCTCCCAGCTCGGGGTGTGGGGGAGAGCAGCCCCATTCCTGGGGGAACAGGATCTCAGGGGTGATGCAGAGCAGGGAACCAGGCAGAGGGGTGCCGTGTGCCATTGAGAGGTGACCCTGGCCTGGCCCTGGGGGGGTGTGGGACAGAGCCAGCGGGGAGGGGCTGAAGGTGGGGAGGGAGGGGGCGAGGTGGCCCCGAAGGAGAACAGGGCTGTCACCAGCGGCTTGCACCTGCTCGCCCCAGCTCAGCCCTGGGCCTGGGCCGGGTCAACCAGGCAACAGTCCCATGGAGACCTGGGGAGAGGGAGTCCAAGGACTTGTGCCACCCCAGGCCACCGTGAGCTGAGCGGGCCTGGCAGCTGGTCACAGCCCCTGGGACCCAGAGGGAACCACCCCTGCGAACAGGGGGCCTCCTGCCACGGAGCCCAGCTGCAGGTTCACCATGAGCGGCCCATCCCACCACGCCGTCGACAGGGGCCCTACGTGTGCTGGGAAAGACGGCGAGACAGGCCGCCACAGAGCTGGGTCGGGGAGGCAGCTGCAGGAGGCAGAAGGGAGGCTGGCCTCCACATTCAGCGGTCGGGTCCTTTCCCATCACGCAGGTGAGGACCACGCGGCCACCGCAAGCCCAGCCACCACCCAGGCTCAGGCTTGAGAGGACGAGCTGCGGGGTCCCACTCGCAGCCTCTGCGTCTCCGTCCAGGCGCAACGCAGAGCGGCCACACCCACCACACCCGCCTCAGGGCTGAAGTCCACCTTGGGTTGACACCCTGGGGTGTATGTCCCCAGCCTGGGCCCCCTCCAGTGGCTCTCCTCGGGTACACCTGGGCACACGAGGCGCACCTCCCACCCACCCGCCTCCTTCCGCCCCCAGCGCCCCACCCAGTCACTGCCCCTCTGCCTCCGGGGCTGCAGCACACCCCGCCGTCCTCACCCCCTTCTTTAAGGTCCATTTCCAGTCCGTGTGCAAACACCACCGGCCTCCCCTGGGAAAGCCCACCGCCTCTCCCGACCTCACAGCCAGCCCCCCGCCCAGGCCACCACATCCCCACCTGGACTAACACAACCACCTCTGCCCCTCACCTTCCGGAGTCTAGTCCACACACAGAGCCAGAGAGATCCTTCTGAACGCATAAACCAGATCTTGTCACCCACAGCTCAAAACTTCCATGACTTCCACAGGAGGACATCCAAACCTTCCAGGGCCATAAGGCCCCCAAGCCCTCTGACCCCGCCTTCCAGCACTGCATCCTCCCATACTTCAGGAATCTTCAGCCAAACCTATTATTCCTGCCTCAGGACCTTTGCACATGTTTTACCTGCTAGAAGGCTGCTCTCAGCAATCCACCCTGAGCAGGCTCCTTCTTACCCATCAGGCCCTGCTCAAATGTCTCCTCCTCCAAGGGGCCCTCCTGCCTTCATGCTCTCATCACCTTCCCATTTGACAGCTGAGAAAACTGAGGGGAAGTATCTACACTCGCTCCTCAGGGGCAGGCCAAGCTTAAGAAGGGAGCATGGCTCCAACGGAAGGTCAGGTTGGAAACCCGCGGGTCTTCCTCCTCCTGTGTGTGACCTCAGGAACGTGTATGGCTCCTCTGAATCTTAGACTCCTCTTCCCAAGTGTGAGAGCCTGGTGACACCGCGGGGACTTTCACAGGTAACAGGACAGAGCTCCGGGGAGCAGGGGCCAGGGCCAGGGCCAGGAGGGGGCCGGGCACCAGCAGGCTGGAGACCACAGGAAGCGGGAAGTGCCTGGCGGGACAGGCCCCGACGCCTGCTGGCTGGACAGCAAGGGAGGGGACGGACAGAGCTCCTAGAGGATGTCTGGACAGGGCTGGACGCCCACAGGAAGCCAGGCCCCAGGCCCAGGGACAAAGCACCTGCCCATGCGCAGACGCAGACGTCCTGCAGGGCCAGGGAGTGGCTGGCCTAGATGGGCTTCCTGTCCCCATTTCTTCACAGGAGCTCAGCCACCACATTGTGCTGGGACAATGGGAGCTCGGGCCACCCACTGAGAAGCTTCAAAGAAGCCGCTGGTGGCACAAGGAGCAGCTCTGACCTGAAAGAACGGCAGGAGGGCCAGAGCCACAGAGGGACCCCCCAGGCACAGCCCTGGCCTCCTGCCGTCCCTGGGCCCCACTGTGTGCCAGGCCCCACTCGTGGCCCAGAGGGTCCAGCTGTCACACTGAAGCTGGGGCAAGGTCCCCACCCTCTGGGAGCTTCCAGGATCCGCTCCCCTGGGAGGGTGGCAGGTCTCCCGCCTCCCATCTTTGGGAAGAACCCAGGCTGCTGTCTGTCCAGGCCCAGCAGGGTGGCGCTCCGGTGGCCCCGAAACTGCTGGGCAGCACCTTCCACCTGGCTGCTCCTTCCTGGGTCCCTCCTGGCAAACCACCGTCCCCACGTCAGCCCAGGAAGTGGTCCCTGGGGAAGCCACACACAACCGACCTCAGGTTCACCGCGTGGTACTTAAAACGGTGACGCCACCACTCTCACACGCTGAGGCTGTCTCTTATGTCCTTGCTGTCACAGGGCTTGATGGAAGGGTCCCTGGGCTCAGGTGCTAGAGTCCCCCCTCCTGGTGCAGGGCGGCTGCTCCCCACATTCTGGACACACAGTGGGCTTCCCTCGGGGACGCGGGGCCTCCGGGGTCAGGGTGCCAGCTTCTCGAGGTGTGACACGCTGGCTAATGATGAGGGACACCATCATCTCCACCAGTTAGTGCCAAATGGCCCTGTCCAGCTGGCAGTGGGAGGGCTCCAGCAGCACCCTTGGGGAGGGCCACAGTGTCAGCCATTCACGCTGCCCACGTCCGACAGGACCTGCCAAGGCCACCGTGAACTCACTTCACCCCCAGCGGGTTGGTCTCCTCCGAGTCCCAGGGCGTGAGCCACTGGGAGGGCTCCTGCCAGAAGCCAGCAGGGACGCACCCGGACCCAGGACTGTCCGACTCCTGTTGCCGAGGGAGGAGGGCACCCGAGAGCTGCTCAGTGGACGCTGACCCCGGGTCTCCGCGGTCCCCAGAGCCTGGGACGGAGCGGGAAGACCTGGCAGCATGGACTGGTGGTGCCTGCCAGGCGGGGGGCACGGGAGCCCCAGCCCCAGCGGCTGCCCCACCTGAGCCCAAGGTGAGCTGGCGACCCACGGGATCACACCAGGACCCCAGCCAGACGCCTCGCCGGCCCCACCCGGGGCAAGGACTCAGCCTGGGGTGGCTCTGCCGGTCCCAGCGTCACCGTGGGGAGGACATGCTCCGAGCATCTGGTGGGCTGAGGCAGGGCTGCCGCTCAGAAGCGTCCCCAGAGCACAGGATGGCCCTGGGGACAGCAGCCCAGACCCCGGGGCCCAGGCAGAGGGGAAGCCCTGCTCAGAAGAGGCGCCAGTCACCGCCCGCCGCAGGCCCAGCCGAGGGCCTCCTCGCAGAAGCGCCCTGCACCGTCCCCGTCCCAGCCGCAGCACGCACTCTCCTCCCCGTGGGCCCCATAAAGGAGAGTCGGCCACCACCCCACACTGGCCCTCCCCTGACCCCTCCACAGCCGACATGGCTGCTGGCACAGACTCAGTGACATGCCAGCATGCCCCCCGGCACAGGGCGGCCTGGGACTGGCACAGAGCTGGTGCTCAGGAAGGTGGGTTTGCTCAGGAAGGGAGGCTGGAGGAGGCCTCAGGAGTTGGCAGCCCGGATGGGGCGCCACCAGGGCACCCCCGGCATCCTCGATGCCATCAGTGTCCCTGACGTGCTTGGCCTTCGCCAGGCGCCAGGAACTTCTCTGAGTGGTGTGGTTTCTGTTAAGAGAAGGCCTCACTGTGTACTCCAGGCCAGCCTCAAACTCCTGGGCTCAAGTGATCCTCCTGCCTCAGCCTCCCGAACAGCTGGGACCAGGGGTGCAGGCCAGGGACCAGCTGCTCCCTGCAGCCTTTAATCCTGAGTCTGCTCCTGGAAAGAGGCGCGCGCACGACCTGCCCATTTTACAGAGCAGGGCATGAGGCTCTGCCCAGGAAGGACACAGAGCCACTGAGAGGCCAAGTGGGTCTTGAATCTAGGCAGCAAGTCCCAGCCCCACCCTGACGGGCAAGTCGCTGGGCCACAGACCGCAGTGGCCTAGAAACAGGCAGCAGCTGCCTGGTGGGGTGCCCCAGGGAGCAGCCATCTGTCTGGACCCCGTGGCCACAGCCCTGGGAGGACAGATCTCTCCCTGGAGTCACTCTGAGACCCACACTGGCAACCTGATCTGCCAGGGACACCGCCTGTTGGCCCCCAAGGACACCCCAGTCTCAGCTGGGGTGACCTCACTAGACATATGGCGAAACCTGAGAGGACCAGGGGACAGGCTGGGAGGGGCCCTAGCCTATGGCAAGGACAAAGGCAGGCAGGGATGCATTCCAAGGACCCCAGCCCCAATGTGTGCCTAGTGGCCAGGGTCCAGGCCAGCGGACCTGGAGCAGCATGCACACGCCACGGCCAGCCACGGCCACCCGGGACGGGCACCCCACAGGCAGCGCCAGCAGACCCCACCGGCCTGTGCCAGGACGGCTTCCGAGCTGCGAGGACACCAAGGGCTGGGGGCTGGCGGGACACGCTCCAGGGTGCAGGGCCCCAGGTCAGAGGGGCGGCTGAGGGACCCGCACCCCAGGGCACAGAGCCTCTCTCCACCGCAGACACCCGAATCCCCCCGACTCTCTGGAGGCCTCACACTCCCTTTCCCAGGGCTAGGAGGCCCCAGGAGTCCTCTTCTGTGTGGTGCTGGACGTCAGCAAGCCAACACCCCCCACCCAGCCTCGCCCCACTCTGGGGCACTGTGTCCTCTCAGGAGGCAGGATGTGAGCCTGACCGGGGCCACAGGGTTCAAATCCTGCCCCTACCATCCACGGCTGTGTGACCCAGACAAGGAGCACCACCTCTCTGTGCCTCAGCTGTGGGCGCGACGGACAATCCAAGTATTGCGGCCCCGGTGAGGCCGGGATGAAATACCGCGGGCGAAACGCGGAGCCCCGGCTCTAGGGCCAGCTCTGCGGCAGCTGGTCTCCCGGGACGTGGGGGCCAGGTGAGCGCGCAGACACCCCCACACAGGGCAGAACTCCGACTGGGGCCTGGAACATGGTGGGTCCACAGGAAAGTCAGCGACTGTCACGTCCACGGTCCCCACATGGGACAGGCCTGCTGAGCCCGGCCAGCGCAGCCCCAGTACCAGTGCTGCCCGTAAAGCGCTCTCCTGGGGCTCCGCAGCACCCCGAGGGCAGGGGAGGGGCGCAGGCACTGTGGACCGCAGCGGGCCACCTGCACACCAGGAGGGCCATGTGCCTCACCCCGCACGCCCACTCCCAGCCACGTGACCCCAAAGGAGCCGGCCGCTGGGTCAACTTCCTCTTCTGCTGAGGTTTGAGCAAGACGGTGGCGCAGGCAAGGCTCTGCCCGGCTTCCGGGGGCGCCAGGGGCTGGGCGGGGAGGCGCCCTGGGCGGCCAAGGAGACACTGTTGTTCCGGGGTGAGAAGGGCCTCTCCAGGGTCGGGGATGGGCAGGAAAAGCCCGGCGGAGAAGCGGGCATTTGAGCAGACAGGATGGAAGTGACCCAGCAGTTCCGCGGGTGTCTGGGGACATGGCCAGTGCAAAGGCCCTGGGCAAGGCCCACCCTTCCTGGCCAGTCCTCCACAGCTCGCCTGTCCCTGCCCACTGCTCTCCACTGCGAAGCCCCGAGGGACCTGGGTTCAGTCACCACACGGTTATCCATCAAGCCCACCCAGTGTCACCTCCAGAGAGGCTTGTCCGCCTAGGTCACTGTGGTGTCCCAGAACCTGAGATTAGGCCCTCCGTAAACGTGTCTGAGTAACTGATGAGCCATCTGCACGGACCCCCTCTACCCCAGCCCCGTCTAGGCCCAGAGGAAGGTGGCGCAAAGCCCCAGCTGCCACAACCTGCTGGGGAGGTGTGACACCACAGAGGCGGGGGACACGCCCAGGAGGCCCCAGGGGAACTGGGTGCTCCTCCCCACAGGCCTGCACCCCAGGGCTGGGCCCTGCAGCCTGCCCTGCACCCACCGCACTGCCACGGGCTCTGGGCCACCTCTCCCTGGCCTGCCCAGCGCGCCCTGCAGGGGGTCTGCCAAGGCTCCAGCCAGGGCGGAATTTCAGACCCCAACTCCCCACTCTTCTGAAAAAAGTGACCAGGGCTACAGCGGCTGGAGCCAGGGTGTCTCCTGATCTCTGGCCCAGCGGGCTTCACCTGCTCCATGCAGGGCCTCTGGCGGGAGGCCAGACAGGGGCCCCAGGGAGCCAGTCCTCCGCCCAGGGCAGACATCACTGATGGAGCGCAGATGTTGCTCCTGCGCTCTGTCAGTGGCACCACCACCTGGGCTCACATACTCGGCCGACCTCTGCCCTCCCGGGGACCCCTCAGTTTCCTCTTCTTGTCACTCCTAAAGAACAGGCTCGTCAGGGTGGGTAGGCAGGGGACTCCACCAGGGTGCCTTGAGCCTCTGCTGAGGGCGGCCCTCTGTCCCCCTGGCTTCCCCCATGGAGATGCCCACAGCCCTCCTCCCTCTGGCTCTGATGGCCAAAATGCCTCCGGGCATTGCCCCGCGTCCCCCCAGCTGAGAGCCACTGCATTGTGGCTCCGTCAGGAAAGTGACCAGAGCCAAGTATTTGGGGTCTCAGGGTGGCCCCGACTACTTTCTCTAGGAAATGAGGACTCGGAAAGGCACCAACTGCTGATGGGTCGGGCTCTTAAGGGGTGACAGGCGCGTCCTCAGGTTGGTGACTGTGATAACCCAAGACCTCAGCCCTGCTCTCAGTGTCCCTGCGCCACCAGACCTGCAGGTGGGGCCTGGAGCAAAGGCCTGAAGTGACAAAGGAGACCAGTCACCCGCCCTGGATGCAGGGCGGGGAGGATGGCTGGGGCCCTGGGGTCCCCTGCAGTCTGACAGGACAATGGCTGGAATGTGGTGTCCCCTCTGGGGGCTGACATTTGACAGCTAAAGACAATGACTTTCAAGAGGTTTTGTTTCCTGTCCAGAGTTTTTTTAATCTCCCCAAACAATCGTCCCTGGCTGTGACCTCCTTCCCAGTCCAGTCCCAGTCCCCCTCGGCCTGCGGAGGGTCCTGTTTGCAGAGCCAGAAAAACAATGCACAAAAGTGAGAGAATGCAAAAATACAGGAGGGCCTGGGTGGCAGGACAGGGCGGGAGGGCCTGGGTGGCAGGACAGGGCGGGAGGGCCTGGGTGGCAGGACAGGGAGGGAGGGCCTGGGTGGCAGGACAGGGAGGGAGGGCCTGGGTGGCAGGACAGGGAGGGAGGGCCTGGGTGGCAGGACAGGGAGGGAGGGCCTGGGTGGCAGGACAGGGAGGGAGGGCCTGGGTGGCAGGACAGGGAGGGAGGGCCTGGGTGGCAGGACAGGGAGGGAGGGCCTGGGTGGCAGGACAGGGAGGGAGGGCCTAGATGGCAGGACAGGGCGGGAGGACCTGGATGGCAGGACAGGGCGGGAGGGCCTGGGTGGCCTGCAGATGCAGTCTCCTGGGGTTGTTCTCCCAGTGCCTGGGCAGGCCCAGGAGGGAACAGGCCGATGGCAGGCCCAACCCAGGCGTCCCAGGAGCAGAGTGCCACCCTGGCTCAGCTGCAGCTGGGTCTTCAATTTAGGGAGCGTCTGTAATGTTCCCACTGCTTCCCACGCACTGCCTCATCCCAGGCAGCCCTACCCTCTTTACAGAAAAGAAGACACAGGTTCTCAGTGGACACCGTGAGTGCACACATGTGGTATCTGGGCCAACAGAGTCCAGGTGCTGACCTTCTGCCACTCTGGCCCAGTCTTGGGCTCTGGGCTTCCCTGACCTGCTCACTTCCGACTCGTGGTGGGGCCACATCATTAAGTCATCTCCCCACAGAGCCAAAAAGGCAAGTACCTTTGTCCCCAGAGTCCAGCACAGGCCTGGCCCTCTGGGCCCAGGAGAAGGAGACCTGGCAGGTAAGTGGCAGAGTCAGTGACACCTCAGGCTCTCAGAGAGGTCCAGGGAGCCTTGACCACTGCCATAGGCTGAGTGAAGGGCCAAGGACGCCCCACAGATGCCCACACGCTGATCCAAGACACCTCTCAGGTGTCCCCTTACAGCAAGAGGGACTGTGCAGACGGTGACAGTCGTGAAGTGGGAGGTTCTCCTGCATTACCCAGGTGGGCCCAAGGTCATGGCAAGGACCCTTGTGAATCAGAGGAGGGGGCCAGAGAGCAAGGGTCAGAGTGCGTGGAAGGCACAGGCTACTGGCTGGAGCACGGGCAGCCCCGAGTCCAGGAGCGCGGTGCTGCATCCTGGCTGGGCACAATTCACGAGCCACTTGTCAAACAGAAACTAACTTTAGTTTTAGAACACGCACGCGGCACCACACAGCTCTTCAGGAATCCCCTCAGAGCCCAAGGCCACCACGGCTTCCCAGGAGCCTCTCAACCCCCACTCCTCCTGCTCTTGAGGCCGATTGGCTGGGTGGCATGGGCCGAACCAAAAGAGTCCCCCAATGAGCAGCTCCGTGGTCTGAAAGGGCGGGGAAACAGCCCAATGAGCATCACCGCAGAGGAGCCAATCAGCTGGCAGCTGGAAGTTTGCTGGGGCCACTGTGAGCCAATCATCAGCTGGCAGCTGGAAGTTTGCTGGGGCCCCTTCCGCTGTGGCTCTCAACAGCGCGGCCTCCAGGAGCTGCGAGGGCAGGGGGTCCCCTGGAGACTCGGGTCCGGCCCCCTTGGCAACTGGATTCGGATCCCTGAGTCCCAACTCAGACTTGTTTTTGATTCCAGAGCTATAAGGTGACCCATCTGTATGGTTCAAGGACACCGAGTTGGCAGCGACTTATCACAGCCACCATGGGAAGGCCAGGCACTGTCCAGACGGTAAGGAGCCTCCATCCCCTCCACGTCACCACAGCAGACGCCTCCCAGCCCCGCAGGGTCACGGCCAGGCCTCACCTGCACCTGCAAGGGCAGACGGCCCACTCACAGGTGGACGGCCAGGGGGGCGGCCATGGAGGTTGGATGGCCAGGGAGGATGGATGGTCAGGGAGGAGGGCCAGGGTGAATGGCCAGGGAGGACAGCAAGGGTGGATGGCCAGGGAGGACAGCCAGGGTGGATGGTCAGAGTGGGCAGCCAGGGTTGTCAGGGCGGGCGGCCAGGGTGGATGATGATCAGGGTAGACAGGGTGTGGAGAGCCAGGGAGGACAGTGAGGGTGGACAGCCAGGGTGGATGGTCAGGGTGGATGGATGGTCAGGGTGGAGGATCAGGGGGTGCTTTGTCAGGATGGATGGTCAGTGGGTAGACAATTAGGGTGCACGGCCAGAATGGATGGCCAGGGAGGATGGCCAGGTGGGTGGTCAGGGAGGACGGCCAGAGTGGGCGGCGGAGCACTAGTCATTACCGTAATGATGTGGCCACACGAGGCGCCCTGTGCTGCCGATCAGCTCGTTCCCTGAGCCTGGCAGGTAGGAAACTCCTAGTGAGTGGGGACAGGGTGGGACAGAAGCTCAGACGGAGTGAGGACACAGAGCCTGGGACCACCCAGAGGCTTGCCACATGCCAATGCCAGGGTACCGAGGAGGGGACTGCTCGGGTCCCCAACCCACAGACAGGGAAGCGTCCCTGAGGGCAGAGTCACATGCTCAAGTCACCTCTGCAGGGAGGGAGGACGGAGCCCAGAAGCAAGACTGTGGCAAGACCACATGTCCCCCTGGGCTCGAAGATGGGGAAACTAGCTGCAGGGAGGACCGCAGGCCAGACACTGGACACTCCAGCGACCAGTACCAAGGCGCATGGGGTCACCCATGGCCTCGCTACGGCCCACGTGTAGCCCCCACTGCCCTGAAAGAACCTGAACACCAGCAGGACCAACTCGGGAAGGAGGGACAGAAGGACGGATGGACGGAGGACTCCATAGCTCCCACACCCTTCTCCCGCCCCAACAGCTCTAACTTGACCTTGACTCGAGGGGCCCACCATGGCCGTCCCCCACTGTCACCTCAGCGCTCAGTCAGGAATTTGCGCCTCTCATCACCTCATCCCAGCCACAGCCCCAGAGCTCAGCACCATGGAGCCCCCGTCCCTACCCCCAAATGAGCAGATGACTGGAGAGGAGGGGCCAGAGGGGCCAGAGGGGACAGGAGGGGAGGGGATGGAGAGGAGGGGAAGGGATGAGAGGGACAGGAGGGGAGGGGATGGAGGACAGGAGAGGAGGGGAAGGAGGGGACGAGAGGGGAGGGGGGCAGGAACAGGGACCATGGAACAGGGCCTCTGGAGGACAGGGACCCCCAGCTGTGTCGCACAGCAGCTGGGCATCTGGGGAGCCCTGGGCCTCCATTTCCCCAGCTGTCCACTGCTCAGAGCTTTCTACCCTGGGACACTGGAAGCCACTCCATGCCCCATCCTCTGTCCCTCTCTGCATAACGGAGGAGGGGAGCCCCAGGAAGCAGCCCTCCAGGCTTCGTGACCAGGGAGGCCCCGCCTCCCGGCCCAGACCACACTGCGTCACCCTGATGGCAAGAGTCCTCTCCCAGGACCACCCGCCTGCTCGAGGTCCCTGAAAGCCGTCTGCTACGGGAACGTCATGGCCCTCATGAGTGCCAGCTGCCCGCGGCCCCCCTCGGCTGTCTGGCTGGCTGCCGTCTGTGGCGGAGGGGTTCAGGCCAGAGCGCATGGGCCATCCACACCCTGGCCGGGTAAAAACTGAGATTCTTAAAATCACAAATGCCCATGGCTGGGAGAACGGATGAACGGATTCTGGAGTCCCCCAGAGAGGCTGGGGACACAGGTGGCATTGCACCACCTCAACGGAGGAGGAGGGCGAGGCGGTGGCAGAAGGTGGGGTTCCACCACCACCAGGTTCCAGAATCCCAAGGCTGCCCTCGGAGGTCAGGGCCGGGCACCGTCTGGGGGCCACAGCGGCTGTGCAGAGCCTCACCTGGGCAATGCATGGGCAAGGTTCTCGGGCCGTCCCCTAGAGTAGCTCCCCTGAAGTACAGAACTGCACCAGGAAAAGCATCAAAAAGCACTTTTTTTGATAAAGCTATGACCTACAAGGGACTGTCCCCTCCCCCTGGCTCATCCACCTACCAGGCAGGATCAGCTCCGCTGAGGCCTGTGGCCAGCGCGGCCCTGGGCCTGGGCTCACCCCCCACCCTTCCTGCCTCGCACCCGGGAGACCTGGCTCCTGGGGCCTGTTGCCAAGAGACAGCTGCCCCCCACCCCAGGTGGAAGCGAGGCCAAGGACAGCGTCAGCTCCAGCTCTGAAGCAGACAGGAAAGGTCGGGTTGGCACGGGGACAGCCCAGGGCCCCTCCAGGTGACGGAGCCCCCCCACCACAGGCACCAGGACTTCTCAGGCTTCACCCTGCAGCTGCTGATGGGCAAGGCCAGGAGTCCCAGTGGGGACAGGCCCCGGACACCAAGAGCAAAGTCACTGCATGTCACCTCCCTACTTAAACCCCAGCAGCGGCTGCCACTGTCAGCAAAAGCCACACTGGCCACCGCGGCCTGGGAAGCTCTGCCTGGCCTCACCCCCCTCCCCCCTCCCACACCGGCCCCTGGATGGCCTGGGACACCCCACAGCTTCTGCCACACAGCCCTGTCCCCCTGCCCATTCCCAGGCCGCACGCTCCGGTCTTGCTCAGGCACCAGCTCCTCAGTGAGGCCCTGAGAGGGGTCCTCCTGGCTACTTTTTTTTGTCCAAAGTGCAAATCACCCGCCAACCTATGATTTTCCCTCCTGGACGTCTTTACTACCTGTCTCCATGATACACCCGACCAGGGAGGGGACCGCCTGTCTCCTGCTGCATCCTCAACACAGAGGTGCTCAGCGCATCAGGAGGCGGCCCAGGGCGGCCAGCCCAGGTCCGTCACGGGACCCGCCTTCTCATACAGCTGTCTGCGTCACTTCCACTTCTGCTGTGACTGTGATATCGTTACAATTTAGAAAACCCAGTGACGAGGTGGTCCTAAAAGCCAGGTGTGGCCCACCCCAGGTCAACAGGTCTGATGACCAAGAAGTGGCCCTGAGAATCAGTCGGGGAGGTTCTCAGAAACCCTCTGCCCGGGAGGCGCACCAGGGAGGGACGATGGACTCCGGAGGCCAGACCCAGGCCTCGAGGACACCCAGAGCTCGGGCTGGAGCGGGCAGCCAGGGGCAGCTGCTCGGAGAGAGGGTGGAAGGATCCCGGGTGGTCGTGACCAAACAGCAGAAAGGGCCAAAGGAAGGAGTCGGGCGGCCCCAGCAGCAAGCCCCAAGCCTCACGCTCCTCAGTCACCATGCGCAACCTCTGCCCGGGACCAGCGGGGCTCTCGGTGAGGCACCGGCCCCTGCCCTCCCTCAGAGGCCTGGCTGGGCGGCGGGAAAGTCCGAGTGTGCATTTTCAGGTGCTGTCCATGTTGGTGGCCATCGGGGCCCTGGTCTAGGAGGTGGGGGTGGTCCTGACCTGGCTGGGTGTGTGAACTGCCCGTAACCACGAAAATTAACACGATGACCACAAAAAAACCCGAAAACACGCCACTGTGCGCGTTCTGCGTGTCCTGCACAGCTGCAGGGACAGCCGCGTGGAACTTGGAGTGTCACCCTCCGCTGGCCCGCGGTGGCTGAGGAAGAGGGCGGGTGCACACACCTCCCCACTGCCCCATCTCAGGACCTGGGGACGTTCCCAGCTTCAGACCCTCACTCGCAGGCTCCCGTGAACACCCTGGGACCCCAGGTGCCTGGGGTTCCCCCCACACCCCGCCCCGTGCTCAGGAACTTTTTTAGACTCATCTTGAGAAACGGGTCCCGGGGTGTCCAGAGGGCCAGTGGTGCTCTCCAGTGGGCTGGCACCAACTCACTGCCCTGAAATGATGCCACAGGTGACAGGTCTGTGCCTTCAGGTGGCACAGCTCCAGGGTACAGAGGAGGAGGCTGAGGCAGCAGCAAACTGCCCAAGGCTGGTGCTGCCCAGGAGCTGCCCTGCAGTGCTGTTGGAAGCGCTTTGCGGGCAAGAGCAGCGGCAGACCTCGGCGCTCACAAGGCTGCTCCATCACCACTGCCACCTGCACCCGGCTGCCCTATGAAGATGACAGGACTGGTCCCAGGAGGCAGGGCCAAGCTTCCTGGCGGCCCAGGCACAGCCAGGCAGGGGGCTTGCACCCAGCATGGGAAGGGGGTCATCAGCCCACACCTACAGCAGGAGCAGTGCCTGGCAAGGAGACCTGCTTGCCACTGTGACTTCAGTGACACGCACCTCGGCCACACAGACCCTTCCTGCAGGAGGGATCCCCCAGCCTGGGGGCCCCGGGTCAAGACCTCAGAAGTGCAGCAGGCAGAGGTGACAGTCTGCAGGCACAAGGGCAGCAGTGCCCAGGACACACCCAGGGTCCCAAATATCGCCCCACCACCAGCCGCAGGACACGGACCGGCTCAGATCCAACGTCCAGCTCCCCGCCCCCCAGAACTTCCCACCACATCAGGCTGGGGAGGAAGCCGGGGACCAGCAGGAGGAATGTGACAGCACAGAAATCACGTCGCCACATCGTGTCTGCAGCGGAAAGAGGAAGGGGCAGCGCTCGGAGCAGCCGTCTGGAGAAGTCACTCGGGCTACCCAGTGGCCACAGGCAAGTCGCCAACCGCACCAACCTCAGCTTCACTCGTCTGTGAGAGGGGCAAGGTGGCAGGTGCCCAGGGCCACCATGAAGATGGGGACAGAAGTCAGAAGGCGCTCACTAGCCCAGGCCCAGCGGGCAGCGGGCGCTCAGCAAAGCCCCTGACGACACCAAGTTCAAGTCCATCACCCTGGCTCTGGCTACCACGTCCTATCAGAGCCTCCTTCAGCTAAGCTGGTCCTGCCCAATGGCCTGCAAGTGCCACATGCCCACCCACTAAGCACACAATGCACCCACAGCGTGTCCGCAGAGGCAAGAACCTTCCCTGGGCAGAGCCTTCGTGCGCCTTCTCCCCACATGCACTCGCGGCATGATGGCCAAGACCTGGTGAAGGGGCATAAGCCAAGTGGACAGGGGGACACTGTTCCAGGCAGAGGGAACAGCACATGCAAAGGCTCAGAGGCCAGAGCAGATGAGCGGCAAGGACAGGGCTGAGTCAGAGGGAGAGAGGGCAGCGGAGGGAATGAAGCCGGGAGCCAAGCAGGAGCCCCAGGGCAGTCCTGTGGGGCACCTGGGGCCTTCGCTTGCCCCTGAGCAAGGTGGAAACCACAGGCTCCAGGCGGGGGATAAGATGTGACTTGGTTCTAACAGACGCTCTGGCATGTGGAGGGTGGACTGAAGAGGGCGAGCCAGGGCCCATGTGGACCCCAGGGCCTGGGCGGGGTGGAAAAGTGGGCGGACACTCAACTGCCCTGGGGCCGAGCCCAGGGGACCTGCAGGCAGATGGGGGGGATGCCCGGGTTCTACCTGCGACACTGGCGGACAAGAGTCACTTTTACTGAGACAGGAAAGGCTGTAGTTTGGGTGACAGAGTAGAGTGAGTGTTCAATCTGGGACATTCTGAGTCTCTGCCCACAGGCCAGCCATCGGTGAGGAAGACAGACCATCAGTCAGCATGTCCTTCCGCTGTGACCAAGCAGGCGCTAAGAAGGTCTGGGCAAGGAACCCAGGAGGGGCATTCAGGGCAGGCTGCCTGGCCGGGCCCCAGGAGCAGAGCCGGGCTGGGGAGGGGCGAGAGCGGCTGCCTCTCCTGCTCCCCGCCCCCCCTCGCACCCACAGCCCAAGCCCGAGAATGGAGGCAGCCTGGCTCCGAGGCCTGAGCTCTGGGGTGGCACAGAGCTGGGTTCAGAGCCCAGAGCTGCCCCTCCTTGTGAGCTGGTCTTCTCGCGACAGAGGCTGCTTAGACGGCTTGGGGTGAGCGGAGCCTGCACACCCGGGAGCGGTGCCCACCTACTCCCCAGCCCCCGGGAGAAGCTGCCCTGTGGGAAAGCTGAGCAGGGCTCCGACCACAGGCCAGACCCGGCCTCCAGGGCCCGCTACTGGCCACCCTGCCCAGGGCACAGCAGCCTGTGGGGACTTTCCACGGGTCCAAACCAGGAACTGAGGGGACGTGCGCAGCCTCAGGGCTGCACCGAGGGTGTTTTTCCACAGGGAGGCCCAGCGCAGGGCTGTGGCTGTTCAGAGTGGCCACTGCCCGCTGCCAAGAGAAGCCGGGCTGCGAGTACCCAGAGCCGCCCGCGGCCCCATGCAGGCCCTGCCCACCCGCCAGGGCGTCCTCAGCGGCTGCTAGGGCCAGGCCCTGGTCTAGGCCCTGGGGAAACAACTGGAAGGAGGCGGCCACTCTCTACAGGCCAGGCAATGGTGGGGACAGCAGTTAACGAAACCTGTGGCTAAGGGTCCTGAAGAAAATCCAGCAGGACAGGCAGGCGGGGGGCGGGGTGCTGGTGTGAAGCAGTGGCCTCTGCAGGAAAGGCCTCCGATGAGGGACAACCGAGGTCCAGGGAGGAGATGAGCCGCGGGCAGCAGAGCCAGCCAGCCAGGCAGGGGGAGCCGTGCACAGTGAGGACACGGCTGGGGCGGAGCAAGGACTGGACGAGGCGGCGGGAGTGGGGACAGGCTTGGGACTCTGCAGAAGGGAACACCGAGGCCAGGCCAGGGGGCGGGAAGGGGGCAGGAAGGGGGTGGGAAGGGGGTGGGAAGGACCCGAAGAAGCAGGGCTGGGCATCCAACAGCTGCTGGGGGGGGAGGTGCAGCCCTGTCCCCAGGGCAGTCCCGAGGACACTACCCAGGACCTGGCCTCCCTTCTGCCCCCCAGCCAAGCCTTATTTGTGCCCATATGTAAAATGGAGATGAAAGTCCCGCCCAGCCTCCAGGAAGGGGGAATGAGGAGGAATCCGGGAGTGCAGCCAGAGGCTGGGCCATCCTGGACCCCAACCTCCGCAACCTCCCAGGTCCCACGGTCACAAGAGACGCCACAGCCCCCAGGGACCCAGTCCCTCCGGCAGCCCCAAACAGGCTCTTGGGAACTAAGGTGTCCCAGGGGGTGGTTCCTGGCAACCAGACGCCTGCCTAGCAACAGTGTGATGGGATGGCAGCTGGGCTCCACGGCAACCCGACGCTGGGGCCCAAGGCCGAGCACACTTTGGGGGTGGGCTCCCAGGCGCCTCTCTGAGCTGCATGACTCACCGGCTCGGAACACCCAGCAGGCTCCTGCATCCAGGGCCCAGCTTGCAGGGCCACAGGCCGGGCCCAGCCAGCACCAGCCCAGGTGGGCACTGCGCTCTGCTGACCCCTAACTCTCCGCTCTGGAAGGAGGCAATGGCGGCCTGGAAGGGACATGAGAGGGCAGTGTCCACACTGGAACCTCGCCGAGCACCAGCAGAGGCAAGCCAGGGAGCACGCGTTCGCACCTGATCCTCCCACGGTCCCCGAGTGGTGGCCTTATTAGTGCGGGACACTAGGATTTTTAAATAAAATACCCAGATGTGAACGTCTAGACCCGCACAGCGTGAGCACATGGTAAACTGGCAGGGTGTATTTCCAGGGGCCCCAGCAGCAACGGGAGCACCAGGCGTCCAGATCTTGGTTTCTAAATGCCGTCCCCCAATAGCGAGGACCAGGGCTCCCGGGGGGACTGGCAGGTTCCCAGGCTGGAGCACGGAAAACACAACTGAGCCTGGAACATCTTGTGGTGCCAGCAAGTAAAGCAAAGAGTGGCCAGAGGACAGAGAAGGAAGGAGGAGACTCCAGGGGGACAGGTCAGAAAGGGCCAGCAGGAAGGACTCCCTCAGGGCCAGCGGGGGACAACCTGAACGATAAGATAAATAGCCATCCGGCTGAGGCACCAGGCCGGCAAATTCCATCCATTTTCCTGCAAATGCCACAAGTTCATTTTCTTGGGGGCTGAATCGAACTCCAGGGTGTAAGTGCCACACTTTCTTTATCCATTCATCCACTGAGGACCTGGGCTGACCTTGGTGGGGCTGTTGCCAGTTGTGCGGCTGTGAGCGTGGGCGTGTGTGTCCCCAAAGTGAGAGGACTGCGGTTCTTCAGGTTCAAGACTGAGGAGTGGAGCGGCGGAGCCGTGTGGTGGCTCCGGGCCTGGTCTCTAGGCACCTCTGGGCTCCTCCCCATGGTGGCTGTGCTAGTTCACGGTCCCCCCAACAGTGTGCGAGGGCTCCTCTTCCCCCAGAGCCTCTCGGGCGTTTGTCATCGTCCGTCCTCTTGGTAATGCCACTCTGCCTGGGGTGAGAGGCATCCGAGTGTGGTTCTGGATACTTTGTTCCCTCGTGTGGTGCCGGGGCACAAAGACCTGCCTCATAGGCGCACAGCCAGCGCTCCACCCCCGCGCTGCAGCCCGCCCCAGGGGAGCTGTGATTTGAGTTTCCCTCATTTCAGACATTTGTGGGCCACTTGTATCGATTCTTTTGAGAAGTGTCTGTTGAACTCATGTGCCCACTGTTAACTGGTTATTTGGTTTTGGTGTTGTGTTTTCTGAGTTCTTTATGTATCCCGAGATTGACGCGTAGCTGGTGAAGGTTTCCTCCCATCCCTGCCCCTTTGCTGAGCAGAAGCTTTTTAACTCGCTGCCACCCTTGTCAGCTCCTGGCCTGATCCCCAGCCAGGGTCCTCCTGGGCGTCTCGGCCATGCCTCTGGTGGGCGCTGACCTGCCTGCGGTCCTAGGAGCTGCGGTTCCTGTGAACGCCCAGGTCTTTGGTCTGTTGGGAGGTGACTTGGGTGCAGGGTGAGAGAAAGGCTTGGGCCCCCCCCTTCCACCCGGGGACCCCAGCTTCCCAGCGCTGTCTGTGGAAGAGCCGTCTTGTCGCCAACCTGTGTTCTGGCTCTGGGGGGATGGCAGGCTGCAGGCTGCGGCTGGCCCTGTGGCTTCTTCTTGGGTTTGCGTCCATCGGGCACTCTCTCTGCTGCGCGCTGTGACGACTGGAGGTCAGGCGCTCGGGGCCTCCTGTGCTGCTTTTTTGGCTCAGCCCGGCTTTGGCTCTTCTGGGTCCTTTATTAGGAGGATGACTGCAGAGATGTTTATCTTTAGGGATTTTGACTTTGGGGATGCCAACACTTGGGACCGTGGCATTCGGGGGTGTTTCTGAGTGGCGGCCCGGTGCTCCCCAGGGCAGTCCCAACAGAGGAGAAATGGACAGCAAACAGCTGCAGTGAAACTGCAAGTCCTTCAAAGGACGCTGACTTCATGACATCAATGAAAGTGACGGGGACAGGTGAGGCTGAGCCCAGGAAGCCCTGGTGATCGGACCGCTGGCAAGGAAGGAGAAGCTGGGTCAGAGGAGCCAGCCGGGAAGTCCCCAGGAGGTGCTGCGACCACCGAAGAGCAGGCCTCGAAAGCCCAAACGACTTCACGGCCACACTGCAGGGCAGCCCTGGTGGTGACCGCGCCACACGCGGCCACCAGCTTGATCAGAACCACCCCAAGGGAAACTGTCAACTCTAGAGACCCACCAGCGCTGCGAAGACATCCCAGATACGGCTGACAAACAAGCTCCCACCTAGCCTTAGGACTCTGGTTTTCTTCTTCAAGGCAGAGGCCTCATGTGCCTGTCCCTTGTCCCCAACGCTGCTCGGGGCAGGACAAGTTCTGGGCTGCCATCTGGAGGGGGAGGCTGTCCTGGCCCAGCATACCGCTGGGCCCACCTGGGCCAAGGGCGGCCCGCCCCTGGAGGACTCCTTCACTAAGGGCAAAAAGCTGCTCTACCCTGGGCAGTGGCCCCTCCCCAGGCCACGGGGACTCGGCCCAGCTGGCAGCCTCCTTGGGCACGGGCTCCCCACCTCCCCAAGGCCCCCGCCCCCTCCGGAGCACGCGGATCAAGCCATCAGCCGAAAACACTCGTGCACGCGCCCAAAACCTGTCCCTGGGTACGCAGGAGCCCCCACCTGGGAGGCAGTGCAGGTGCAGAAATGGGGAGCGCAGAGCCCCCAGGAGGGCAGGGGGGGGGTGCGGCGGGAAGCTAAAGCTGGGGAGGTGGGAGGTGCCACTGAGCGGAGAAGCAGGTGACAGACCTGCTGCTCGGAGCCAAGGCAGATCCAGAGGACAGGGGCAGGCAGGGGAGGCCAGGCACTCAGGAAAGCCCTCGGACAGAGGCGTGGGCCCTACCAGGTGCCAGGTAGGTGCTGGACCCCTGGAGGACAAGTGGACATTGACAGAGGAGAGGAGTCTGCAGGGAGGGGGTCGAGGACAGGGAGGAGAGATGGGCAGGTGGGAAGAGGGGAAGACAGCAGGGGACGGGGGAGGGGAGGAGACGGACGGCCAGAGGCCACACTCTGGCCACTGACCCCTGGCCTTCTGGCCCCACTCCCCTCAACCCTCCGCGAAGCTCTCAGAAGCCGGTAGCACAGGACACTGTGCCCTTCTGGGGCCCCATTCCCTGGGCCTCCCTGGTGGCCAGAGATGCCCAGCCAAGGCTGCCAGGGAGCTGGGGAGGCCACTCCCGGTCCCTCCCCCGTCACCATGGTGATGCTGCCCCTCTGCCCCGCCCCCTCGGGACAGCGGGACATTCTTTCTTTTCTCTTCACCCTGGAAACTGACTCTGACGCTGAGTCTGCTTCCCGGGACCCCAGGGCCACAAGTCACTTATGAATGTGTCAGTGTCACCATCACGTCAGGACGGTTCCAAACGCCCAGTGGCTTTGTTCAAAGGCATCATAAACGGTCCTTTATTTTAAAAGTTTTTTTAAAGGGGGGGAGGGCTGATTCAAACATCGCACTCACAGGGTGTGAGGGGGCTGGCCAGAGCTCCGCCGCCCCTCGGCCCCCCTCAGCCCGCTCCTCTTCCTGCTGCGCCCAGGCGGGAACCTGCCCTGCCCCAGGAGGAGGAGAAAATCGTCACCAGATCCGGGAGACCACAGTCCAGGGAACCCTGAGAAGCCTGGCTGCAAAATGTTTTAAAAAGAAAAAAAAAGGCCTGGCAGGGACGCCCGGTGACACAGTTTTAAAGTCCAGTTTTGAAGAATGATCAAAACACTCTTTTCCCCAAACATGAGGAACGGCGAGTGGTCAGGGGTCAGGAAGCACGGCTGCGGCTGGTGCTACTCTCTTTGTTTTCAAGAAACCTAAAAATTAGGGATGTCACAGACGCCCAGGCAAAGAAAAGGCAGGAGGCCGCCGGTGGTGAGTGACCTCCCTCGCAGACCGCCACAGGCCCACGGTGGACGCGCCCAGAACAGACACCCGCGCTGGCACGGGGCCAGAGAGGACGCACACCAGCCCGGAGGGACCTGGAGTTCACGGAGGTATCTAGGCCCGGGAAGTGCGCTGCAGGCTGGGAACGTCCGCTGTTAGGACGGCATCCACTGCCCAGGGAACCGGCGGGCAGTGTCCCAGGCCTCCTGCAGGACGCGGGGCAGAGGCCTAGGGATGTGATGTAACCTGGTGGAGCGGGTTCACCCGGGATGAGTCACGGAAGCAGCCCTCGAGTGGTCTTCGAATCGCTCAGCTGCAGGCCAGCGCGGACCCCCACCCGCCCGCGGGCCCTCACGCGGAAGCTCCTCTCCGAAGCCTGGCACTGGCTGAGATGGCAGCGTCTCACCTTCTCCACCAGCTTCCTCGCCCTGTTTGGGGATAAAGCACCTAATGCTGCCACCTGACCACTCAGGGCACAAGGCGGGGCCAGGTCCTGGCACACAGAGCCCCTGGATCCTCGTGGGCCTGAAGCTGGAGTTCCGGCTCCAGAGTGTCCGTCACACTTCCCCTGCTCTTTCCTCAGTGGGATCTGGGTTTGCTGCCACTTCCAGGAAGTCCACCACCCGAGGGTTCAAGAAGACCCTGGCGTTAGGGACGTGGGAGTCTGGCTTCACCCAGCCCTTCAAGTGACCACCTCAGAGCGGAGCCAGTCCTCTCCAGTGTCACAGAAGAGGGCGAGTCACAGGGGGCCCAAAGGAAAAGACGGAAACGGGCACAGCCGGAGTGACAGCAGACAAGGCAACCTCAAGCACGGTGCCTCTCCAGAGGCTGAGGCAGGAGGATCACAACCCAAAGCCAGCCTCAGCTATTCCGTGAGTCCTGTCTCTAAATAAAACATAAGAAGGGCTCCATCCCGCAGTGCCTCTGGGATCAACCCCTGGCACCCCAAAGACTAAAGAAAAGGGGGCGTGAGGAGGGCGTGGCCTGGGGCAGGGCTAGAGAGGCCCCGCCCACACTGTGTGCCCCGCCCTGGCACACCTGGCCGCAGCCTCTGGCCGCCAGCCTCTCCTGGCACAGCCACCCAGCCCGGGTCCAAATCCCTCAGGAACGGCCTCAAGCTCTCTCCTCCCTGCGACCTCCCTGGTCAGGGCCACCAGCCTCTCCACCTGGCCCCCCTGCCCCCTGTGCCTTGTGTTCCTCCCCTGCCCTCAACCCCAGGCACCCAGGAAGACCCCCGCTTCCTCAGCCACCCTGATCCTCTTCCGTGAGGCTCCTGCCGCCTCCCTACTGGCTCACTGCTCCCCACGCCCACCCTGAACCGCAGACTTTTCCTTTTTTTGGAGTATAGAGATTGGATCCAGGGTGCTCTACTGCTGAGCCACATCTTAAGCCCCTTTTTTAGGTTTTATTTTGAGACAAAGTCTAACCTGCAGAGGCTGGCCTCAAACTTGCAATCCCCCTACCTTGGCCTCTGAGTATCTGACCACAGGCATGCACCACTGCACCCAGAACCTCGGGACCTTTGCACTTGCTATTACTTTTGCCCAAACAACCCTCCATAAAGCCCTGTAGGGCTGCTCCTTCCTATAGCTCAGTAAAAAGGTCACCTTTCTAGAGACCTCCTCTGACCACCCTGGACAGCGTGGCTCACCTAGACCGTGGCCCACGCCATCCACTGCACCTCTGCTTTGGATGTTCGATGCTCAATGTGCACGTGGGCACCACGCAAGGGGCCCTGCAGGTCCACGCAGGCGCTGCTACCGCTGTCCGCAGCCCGGGCCTGGCTGGCCGCACGTGGACATCAGCAGTCACCTTCGCGCTGCTCCACGGCATAGGCACACCGTGCGCTCATACAGACACTGCCCTCAGCGCCACACATACCCTGCAGGGAGAGCCCGTCACCCCTGCTTGGGAGATGGGGACACCGAGGCACAGAGGTCAAGTCACTTGCCCAAGTCACACTGTTGGTGGGACCCCAAAGGGTGACGGGAAGGATCCCAAGAAGGCCCGTCCTCACTGGGGCCTCGCAAGCCCCACGTCAGTGATGGGCCAGATCCCAGCACGACTGGCCCGGAGGGGGCCAGCAGCCCCCGGGGAAGGCGGGTCCCCAGAGTTCGGAAGTGCCTGAAGCCTAGGTCCCCAGCATGTCCCCAGCAAGCCGCTCTGGGGACAGAGGGAGCAAGCTGGCAGCCCCAGGCCTGGCCTCAGATTTGCTCTGTTTGGCCCATGGACTGTGGGTTAAAAATGCGGCTGAGCTGCCCACCTGTGAACGTGGGGTGGTCCCACCCAGAAAGCCCGCGTTCCGGCTGCTGGAGGACACGGTGTAAAGGGCAGGAGATCTAGCAGCCTTGCACCAGAGGCACAGAGCTGGGAAGCAGCTGTCCTTTTACCAGGGACACTCGCTGATGCTCCAGGACACCCGGGGCGTGGGGTCAAGGTCATGGACTCTGGACCCAGATGGACGGGCTGGCTCAGGTCTGAGCCGTCTGCTCACGTGCTCCTGCCCCTTGGCTCCTCATCTGTACAGCAGTGCCACCCCACAGGTCACAGGACACAGGCACCCTAGGTCTGTGCAAAACGTCACGCACCAACCATCGCAGCTGCAGGACCACCCCAACCCACTGTCCAGAGACCGCTGGACGACATCAAGTGTGGTCAACCCACACGCTGAAGTACGCTGCGGAGAGGGGAAGGTGACACCCGCCAGCACCTCGTGACCCTGCCAACACCGCGCTCAGTGGGAGAAGCTGACACAAGAGGCCCCGCCCTGCCCAGCTCCACTCACAGGACAGTCCATCAGATCCACGGACAGCAGGTGTGTGGCCTGCGGCGCAGAGTGGGGGTGACTGCCAGGGGCCCAGGGCTTGCTCCTAGGGTGATGAGTAGTGACAGTCACCCGCTCTCATGGACACGGGAGAAGCTACTAGAGTGGACACAAGGACGGTGGATGTCACGTGTGTGAATTATGTCTCAATAAAAATGTCACAAGAAGAGAGGCCCTGGGAGGCGGGTCCTGTGATGCCATCGTGGGGGTGAGAAGCTCCGCGGCTGAGGGTCGGTTCCCGCGGCCGAGCCCATGTTGGCAGCAGGGGCCAAGCGGGTGCCAAGGGTCGCCTGGCTCCTCAGCTCTTGCCAGGCAGATGGCTCCTGTCTCCGAGCCCTGTCAAAGGCCACTCTGGAGTCACTCTTGACCTGGTCCCTCTGAGGTCCCCAAGGACCCTGAAGTCTGGAGCATCACAGGAGACCTTTGCTTATTCGTATCTATAGGGACAGCTGGGGATGTCATAATGAGGACTTGAAAGCCCACAGTGGGGACTGGCCCTCTCCCAGGGGGACGGGAAGAGACGTCATGGGTCTCTGAGTCCAAGCCCTTGGCACAGTGGCTCAGATGTCAGTCACCTCCTCCCACAAGGGTCAGGCCAGCAGGCTGGTCCCTTTAGGGGAGGACACCTTGTTGGGCGAGAGTGTCCCCTGCACACCCAGGGGTCCCTCACGCACCAGCCCCAGGGTAAGAGGGCCCCCAGGAGCGCCCTCCCATTGGAGCCTCACTGAGCCCGTGGGCGCAGAGGAGCTCCTCCGAAGGGGGCCGTCTCCTGAGCAGCGCCAGGCCTCAGGGGCGCCAGGGCGCTGAGCAGCCCACTCCCAGAGCAGGGCCAACCTGTGAGTGAAGGAACCAGGGGCCAGAGAGGGGCGGGGGGGCACAGCGAAGAGGAGACTGAGAGCAGAGGGGACAGCAAACCCAGGAGAGAGCGGGCCCGGGCTTGGCAGAGCTGCCCGGCCAGGAGGGCCAGGAGGGCCAGGAGGGCCAGGAGGGGCCAGGAGGGGCCAGGAGGGCCAGGAGGGCCAGGAGGGGCCAGGAGGGGCCAGGAGGGCCAGGAGGGGCCAGGAGGGGCCAGGAGGGACCAGGAGGGCCAGGAGGGGCCAGGAGGGCCAGGAGGGCCAGGAGGGCCAGGAGGGGCCAGGAGGGGCCAGGAGGGCCAGGAGGGCCAGGAGGGGCCAGGAGGGCCAGGAGGGCCAGGAGGGCCAGGAGGGGTCAGGAGGGGCAGGAGGGCCAGGAGGGGCCAGGAGGGGCCAGGAGGGGTCAGGAGGGGTCAGGAGGGCCAGGAAGGCCAGGAGGGGTCAGGAGGGCCAGGAGGGGCCAGGAGGGGCCAGGAGGGCCAGGAGGGGCCAGGAGGGTCAGGAGGGCCAGGAGGGGCCAGGAGGGCCCAGGAGGGCCAGGAGGGCCAGGAGGGCCAGGAGGGGCCAGGAGGGCCAGGAGGGGCCAGGAGGGCCAGGAGGCGGGAGACCAGCCCGAGGTCCTTCCCACAGCGCCAGCCCTGCCCAGGAGCCCAGGAGCCCAGGAGCCGGGCCTGGGGCTTCCCCCGCCGGGACAGGAGGAGGCCCGTGGTCAGGCCGGGGCTGGGCCCGGAAGTGCCAAGCGTCCAGCCAGGTTGTCATGGCCACGAAGACAAAGGGGGCACACAGAGGCCTGGAACAGAGTCCCCAAGAGGGCCCCGGCTGCCTGAGGTCCCTAGGAGAGCCCGGCTTCCCCAGGACCTACCTAGCAGGGGCTCCAGGGGCCGCAGGGAGGGCTGCAGGTCAGAGTCCAGCGCGGAGCAGGGAGACTCACAGACTGGGCCTTGATGGCCTCACCTGACCGGGGGCCTGTCCTGAGCCTGTCCCCATGGCAAGGAGCCTGCATGGGGAGAACCCCGAGTCTGAATGACCGCGCACAGACCAGAGCTGGCGCCGCCCACCAGGTCCCCAGTGCTCGCGGGGAGAAGGTGACCTCCCGTCTGCTCAGACCAAGGCTTTCGTGAACCGCAGTCAAAGGGACCACCAAGAACACGGGGTGCAGAGACCCCCAGATCCAACCCAGGTGACCCACTCTGCCAAGTGGCCACAAGTGTCCGCGTTTCCCCAGGTGCTGACTACAGTCTGTCATGAGCCACACAGGGCCCTGAGTGGAGCCAGGGGACCTCAGGGCCACCAGGATGCAGGCATGACAGTGGGCCTGGGGGACAGGTGCAGGTCTCCATCCCCCTCACCACTCGCTGGCCAAGGCAGAACAGCCCCGGGCCTCAGTGTCCCGCCCACAATACGAGAGTAACCCCAGAAGGACCCCCAGGGCCTGGGGGATTCCATGAGCTGACCACACAGGACACTCTCATCAGGCCCTCCCATGGGGACGATTACTGTGGACATGGTCACACGTCGGGTGGCACTGTTACTGACACACCTCCTCACACCCACTGACCCCCGCCGGACATGTCCAGTGCCTTCTCAGTGACTGGCCTGCAGTCTGTCCCTCCACCAGAAGGTCCTGCTTGTGAGGGCAGGGGCTGGTCTGGCCCATCCCCTGCTGAACACCAGCTCAGCCTAGACCCAGGCCTGGCACTTGGTGAGTGCCCATAAATGACAGGTGTGGGCTGGGACCCTGGCTTTACCACACCTTTGCTGTGTGACCTCAAGCAACTGACTCAATCTCCCTGAGCCTCATGGAACAAGAATCTGGGAAACCAGAATACAACGCCCTTGCAAGGTGCTTAGGCTCGGAGAAGCATGGGCCCCGCAGTGCAGCCCGACACAGACCCAGATCGCCAACTGACGGCATCCTCCGGAGGCACTTTAGGTTGTCACAGACGTGGGTGGAATGGGGGTGCTGCCAGCCATCCTACAGGCACAGGACGGCCCACACAGAACCACCCAGCCCCCGAGTCCACAGTGCTGAAGGGAGAGACCCTGATGGGAGGCCAGGCAAAGGCGAGGCTCCAGGACCAGAGGAGGGAGGCGCAGCCCCAGGGCGAGTCCCTGCAGCGGAGGAGGAGTCCCGGGAACCTGGGGCTGCCCCAAACGAGGGAGACCAACCCAGACAGCCCGGAGCCAGCAGAGCCACGCGGAGCGCTGGGTGCCACCACAGTGCACCTGCAGGTCCCACCCGGAGCCGGCTGGGAGCCCGCGGCTGGACACCCGCCCTGGCCTGGGCCCAGGGCTTTCTAAAGCACAGACACAGCCTCAGAAGCCAGCCACGACACGGCCACAGGTCACATGACCATGGGCCAAGGGAAAAGTCCAGAGCACCCAGGGAAAGGGCCGGAAGACACCGGGCGGACCAGTGAGCAGCGGGTGGACGACTAGAAAGGGCTGCTCACTCGGGCCGGTTCTGCAGGGAAGAGGAGGGACACATACGCCTGGACCCAGAATCCCTTCTAGTGTGACCTACAGGTAGGCGGGGCTGTGGTCTGTCACACCATCGCTTACACTGGCTGAGGCAGGCACGTGTCCCCCAACGGGACTGGCACACACACCTCATCCGATGGAATTCTACGCAGCGATCCTGGGGACCGTGACAGAGCAAGCGCCACGATGGGGACAACAAAGAGCACAAAACGTGTCTGTGTCAGCCGCTCTCTCTGCCCACGGACCTCTATTTCACTTACTTGTATGTGGTGCTGCAAATCAGCCACAACCCCAGCCCCTGCACTCGGCCTCACACAGCCAGAGGGTGAAGGCCACCCGAAGGGGCCCCAGGAGACGGGGGCCTGCACTGCCCCTGGACGGACTCAGAGGCTGGCTTCCACTCGACTTACTGGAGACTTCCATACTGCAGATTGAACCGGGGGCCTTTACCACTGAGCTGCAGCCTCAACCCTTTTGTTTTTTTATTTTGAGACAGAATCTCACTAAGTTGCTAAGACTGACCCCGAATTACGATCCTCCAGCCTCAGCCTCCCATGTGGCTGGGATTACAGCGAGAGCCAAGGCGATACTATACAGTTTTAATTTTGTCCTGGGAAGATGCACATTTTACATATGTACAACATACATACCACACACACGGACACGGACACACACACATACACACCGTCTCTGTACACACATACAGCCGCATCACGGTCTGCAACATACGGCATATAAAACACGCAGGTGGTACATGTGTGGTCTCTGTAGTGTGTACACTATGGTTTTATACACGCACACACGTGTTTACATGCACTTGTGTCATTGCAATTTTTAATTAATTCAAAAGACACAAAAGATGAGAATGATATGATTCCAATTTACACAAAGTCCCAAATAAGCAAAACTATTGGATGACTGACGTCAGAGCCAGTGGTTACTTTCGGGGACGCCCTCTGGGTGCTGGCAACACCCCCTGCCTGGTCCGAGTGACAGCTACACAGACAGCACATCACAAATCCACCGGTCACTGCTCCTCGCGGCGCACTTGGCACCAAGACGTGACTAAAGGATCAAAGTGAAAATGTCTACGGGGAAGAATAAAAGGACGGTCGTGGGGGGCATTTCCAGAGACCCCCAGACTCCACCACCCCCATTCCCAGAGGGAGCGCCCCGCTCCGTGCCCTGGGAGCAGGCCAGGCGCGGGCCCCCCGGGTCCCCCCAGGAAGAAGGCACATGGGAATCAAGCTGGCCTTTGTGGATGGGGCCAGCAGAGCGGGACAAAGGGCCAAACGGCGGCCCTGCGGCCCAGCCCCCTGGACACTGAGGCCCATTCATGTTGGAGGCTGGCCCTTCCCCAGGCTCCCGCCTCCTCTCCAGAGCTGGGAACAATGTCCCTTTGACCACTCTTGTCTCCCACTTCCGCATTTAATTGCAAGTTCATGGGTATTAAGTGGCCCCCACAGATGACCCAGCTGGCACCCCCTCCCCACCCCCAAAGAAGAGGCCCACAGCGCTGCCTCTGTCCCTGCCCTGCGCCCGCTGCGGCTCAGTGACCCTCCCGGGGAGAAAGGCCCGCCGCCCGCCCGCCCTCAGCCTCTGTTCTCACCCAGAGAGCTCGGCGTGCCCACCGCGCTGCTGCTGGCCTGGCTGGGGGCACCAGCCCGCGACGGCGGCCTCTGCTGACCTTCGTGGCCACCGCCCACTCCCTTCACACCTCACAGTGCGGAAACAGGCCTGCCTGCCACCCGGAGCCACCCGGAGCCGACACGGAGCCTGGAGGTGGCTCCGCCCGATCCACAACCTGCCCTGAGCTGCCCTGCCCCCACTGGAGCGGATGGCCCAAGTCTCTGACCCTTAACCTCCTCTGCAGCGCCACAGCCCAAGGACAACTCCTGAGCTCATCTGTGGACCCTGCAGGGCTGAGAAGAGGTCCCACAGCAGTGTCCTTCCCAGCACTCACCTCTGACCTCGCTCATGGGGTCCCCACCTCCAGAAGGTCCCCAGGCCTGAGGCATCTGCAATGAACATTTCACCTCCTCCAGGAAGCCTTCCAGGTTACTTTGGCCCAGGTCCGGCTTCCCCTCCACTGAAGAGCCCGCCACCACCTCCCTGACCAGTTCAAGGCTGACCTGGCTCCGGCTCCAGCCTCAACCTGCCTCCTCCTCTGCAAGCCGCCTCCTGGGCCATCCTGTGCTGGACACTGAAGGAGCTTCCCCGAGCCCTGGAGCTCCAGAGTCAGCCTCCTGGCTGGCACCCCAGGGCTCCGCAAGGCCCTGCCTGAAGCTCTCAGGGCAACCTGCGGCCTTAGAGGAGGTCCCTGCCACACACCGTCACCTGCCCATTCCTGGCCCTCCACCCTCCTCTCCCTCCACGCATGCACCACCAGCTCCCTGCTCACAGATGCTGCCGAGTCCCCCAGCTCCCAGCCTCTGCACGCACAAGCCAGCGTGCCTGCGTGGGGCTGGGGGTCTTGTCAACATCCACTACTGATGCAGCAGACCTGTGGGATCCCACACAGAGGCTCTCAGTCCCCAGAGCTGGGCTGGAGAGGAGCAAGGACCTCAAGGGCTTTGGCACGTAGCAGCTGCTCAATAAAATTGATCCCCCATTTATTAGGCTCTAACCAAATGAGGTGAAAGGGAACTGGGTGCCTGATCCTCCTACCGGGTCAAACTGGAAACCTGTAAGACCTGACGGGTCTCAAACAAAGTAAAGATAACCCTGGGCTTGGAAGAGCCTCAGCTGCCGCTGCCTGGGCCTGCGCATCTTCTTCCATCTCATTCTCAGGCCTCCTCTGGGCGCTGGGCGGGGGTGCGGGGGCTCGCTGCACAGTCACCGAGTGGGCTGCTCCCCACTACAGGGACACACGCGGGACCAAAAAAGACTGGAGCACCCACTCCGAGCCCTCAGCCACCAGGCACAGCGTCGCGGCACCAGGAGTGGGGAGCGACTCCCACCAACCCCGAGCTCCCCCTGGAGCCTGCACGCGCCTAAGCACTCGCTGGCTCCCTCCGAGGCCACCACTGGGACCTGCTTTTGTCCTGGGTGCGTCTGTCACCAGCCCAGGAGCCAAGGCATCCACACGCCCCGGGGCTGAGGCCTCTCCGGCCCCACTCAGGGGTCCCTCTGGAAAGCGGGCTTCTGTCCACCCCCGAGAGGACCAGTGAGGGGCCACCTGGGTCGGGACCTGAGAGGAGGGCTTCAGCTCTGCTCCAGCTGTGGCCGCCACCTCTAACCTGCTGCACCAGGGCGCAGACCGCCATAAGGGGGCCTCGGGGCTCTGATGTGGCGGAACCACCCACAGAGCAGCCTGACCAGGGCCTTGGGGAGGGAGGGGCACCCCAGACTGGGCTGCCCCATGAAACGGGGACAGAGGGACAGCACCCCTCCTAGGAGCTCGGCCAGCGCCCCAGCAACACGCAGGGGAAGGCCCGGCAGGGTCTGTCTGCTGCGGGGACACCAACAAGAGCCAGCCATGGTGGGGGCCGGCTGGCCACGGGCAGCAGGGTTGGTCACAGAAGACGCAGGAGCCAAGCGAAGACAGCCCCAGCTTTGGGAAGCTCCAGGCCCTTGAGAAGGTCCCATCCTGGGGGCCAGGCCCGCAGCCAGGTCCTGACCACAGTATGACCGCACAGGCCAGTCTACAGTCTGTCGCCGCCCACCAGGTGGCCAGGTCCCGAGGCGAGCGCCGCCCTGCCACCCAGCAGCCCCAGGAGGCTGAGGCCAGGCCTTCACCTCTGCAGGAACCGTCTCTGAGCGCAGAGGCCAGCTGCACCCTGAGTCTGGCCGTCCCCTCTCCTCCCCCCAGCCCCGGGCCAGGCCACCACAGTCCCCACCTGGACTGCTGCTGTGACCTCCTCCTGGTCTCCCCTCTCTGTACTCCACCCACCCAGGAAGGAGCCCAGGAGGGTGCCCTGTGTGGCCCACTCTCGTTAGCTGTCCTCTCTCCATGTCCCCTCAGTGCCAGGTCCACAGATGCAGGGAGCTGGCCTGTCGCGTTCAGAGCTGGTCCGCCAGCGCCCAGCAGGATCTTAGTCAGCACTTGACGACAGTGTGGGACAGCAGACACAAGATCCCCAGAGCTCAGGCTATGTCCACTCCCTCTGTGACAGGGGCCCTGGGAGGGGCAGTTCTGGGGGGTTGTGGGCCTGGCCCAGGCTGGGGAGGGCGGGTGAACTAGGGAGGGCCTCTGAGCAGCTGCTTGGGGGCCACCTAGCCCACAGGCCTCCGGGGCTGTTAGAAACACAGCCTCAGGCCCGGCCCAGGCCTCCAGGTTCAGACTGTGCATCTGGCCGGCCCCAGGGGCTCCGTGGAGAGCGACCTGGGGTGTCCTGGACGAACCTCAGAGTAAGCAGGGGGTGCAGGCACAGCTGCTTCAGGCAGCCCTGGGACCAAAGGCTGGGACAACCCTCGGTCACGCGGGGCCAGACAGAGAGGGATCATCCAGGGACCCAGCACCCCCTCCCCCACTCGAGAAGCCAGCAGGTGGCATGTGAGGTGGGGGAGGGGAGCAGGATTCGCGCAGATTCGCGCAGCAGACGCCCAAGAGCCACACCATCTGGAGCCCCTTGGGGTGCAGGGAAGGGGGCAGCAAAGGAGGAGGGGCTGCAGGACACTGGGCGAGGGGTGAAGGAGTGCCTGTGACAGGCAGGACCACTGCTCCAGCCACCGCCACTCACAGGGCCACACACCCAGAAAATGTCTCTGCGCTTCCAAAGAGCTGAGCTCCTAGGCCAAGCCCCAGGTCCTCTTCAGCAGCCAGGTCACGAAGGAGCTGGCCTTGCCCATGTGCAGTGGTGGGCATGTGACCCAGCCCGGCCAATCAGAGCTCCCACCCACACCCCACAAGAACACTTGCTTCAGGGATGGCACCTGAGCCAGGCAAGGAGCAGCTAAATCCAGCCGTGCCTGAAGGTGCCGCTCCAGAGTCCACTGCGCCCACACAGCCATGGAGTCCGCCTTCCTTTTTTTTTTTTTTTTTAATTTTTGCTTAAACACTTTTTTTTTTCCTTTTTTGGGGAGGTACCAGGGATTGAACTTAGGGATTGAACTCGCCCACTGAGCCCCACCCCCTGCGCTATTTTGTATTTTATTTAAAGACAGGTCTCACTGAGTTGCTTAGCGCCTCAATGTTGCTGAGGCTGGCTTTGAACTTGCCATCCTCCTGACTCAGCCTCCCGAGCCCCTGGGATCGCAGCGTGCCCACTGCACTGGCACATCAGCCTTTTCGAGGTGGGGTGACACAAACACACAATCCCGCACCTGTCCCTAGTGTCGCTGCTCTTTGAGGATGCTCACCATTGCTCCATCCATCAACACAATCTCAGGAACAAGTGCCAAGGACACACCTATCTGCTGAGCACCCACAAGCACCAGGTGCTGCTCTGCGTGTGGGGTCACAGCAGGGAACAGAAGAGACCACGGAGACCCCGTCGTCACTGAAGGCGGCGGAGAGGGGGGCCTGGAGGGGTCACGCGGAGAGAGCCAGGCGTCTGCAGGACCCGAGAGGCTGTGAGGGCCTGGACACCTGCGAGTGTCCAGAGCAGCAAGATGGCCAGGGCCCCGGGGCAGGGCCACATCTGGAGGTGGGGTCGGAGGCCGTGGGGAGTGGGAGAGTCAGTACGGGGGCTCCCAGGGCCCATCAGGACCTCGACAGTGACTGTGAGGGGGACCAGGGGCCCCGAGCAGCAAGGATCGTGCTGACTACCAGGGTGGAGACGGGGACCTGGGACCGCAGCAGTCCCTGCGGGAGGCAAGGGTGGCGGAGACCGTTGTCACGGAGGTGGAGAGCCGGGGTGGGGCGGGGAGCGGCCAGACTCTGGCCACTTGTCCAGGCTGCAGCGGGATCCCCTGGCGGGCTGCAGCAGGACGCGAAGCGTGGCTGGAAGTGGCTTCAGAAGGCGGCTCGCGGCCGCCGGAGGCCTTCGCTGGAGGCAAGGGAAGGAGGCAGGGGGTGCCCTGGGACACCCAGGGCGTGAGGTCCCGTCGCCAGCTAGAGGCAGACACCTAAAGGTCAGGACAGAGGTAGGCCCAGGGACGGCACGGACAGTGACAGAACAGGTGAGCCCCACCACAGCTTGACGAGTGACGAAGGACGCTGGCCCCCGGCCACCAGCCTGCCTCTCCCGTGCTGGGGGCCTGGGGGACAGGGACAGCCTGCTGAGGACAGTCCCTGTGGGGGAGGCAGGAGGGCAGGGCCTGCACCCACCCCACCTGCCGCCCAGGTGAGAACCTGAGGCTCAGACAAAGGCGGTGACGCAAGGTGACACAAGGTGACACTGAGGCTGGGCCGGCAGAGGGGCAGAACCAGGCCGGGCACCAGACGCCACAGCTCTGTGCCGGGGCAGCCCACAAGTGGGGACCCCGTGCTGCCCATGCCCCAGGCTGCCAAGGCCCCGACGCTCGGACAGAGGGCAGAGAAGGCGTGCTGGCCGTGGCGTCCTGGTGACCGCAGGGGACATGTGCCGGCAGGCAGTCAGGCGGCCCCCCTGCCCTCCCCTTTGGAACCTGGTGGCACCTGCTCCAGAGGGCACAGTGGGCCGAGACCGGGGTTCAACTCCCAGCCCACCCGACAGAGCGGCCCTGGACGACCCGGCCCACCAGGTCCCCCTCGCCTGGCCAGCCCTCTCTGTGCGGAGCTCGCTACGAGCCCTGGGTGACCAGACGCGGGTCTCTGTTGCTCAGCGCTGCTGACTTCTGGGGCCAGATGCCCCCTGTAGGGCCACCCTACATCCGTGGCCCCACCCACAGCTGCCCGGGGCACCTTCCTCCCCGTCATGACCAAAACTGTCCCCGGACGTGGCCGCGCGTCTCCGGGCGGGCACAGCTGCCCTGGTTTCAGAACCCCTGCCCCATGCTCACCAGAACATCCACGTGGCTCCGGAGGGCAAAGAGCTTGTCCTCTGTGGACTCTGAGGTGCTGCCCAGCCGCCCTACCTGGTTCCCGAGGGCCAGTGGACATGGGCACGGCCTGGCGCTCTAAAGGGTCTCTAAAAGGACACGCTCTCCATTTGTTCTAAACTCCAGACTTGGTTTATTTTGTTAATAAAATAATTAAGCACTTATTAAGCACCCCTGTGCACCGTGGCTCATCTCAGACGCGCAAAGACCCGAGCAGGGCGGCACAGTTACTGCCGAAATCCCGCTCCCTGAGGACGCGGCACGCTGGGTGCTGAACGGCTCCTCCCAGGTGGCCGCCAGCCCTGGGCAGAGCAGGGCTGGGGTCACGGGCCAGGGCCTCGCACGCCTCAGGCCTTCAGGCTGGGACGGCCCCGGACGAGGGGCAGCAGGCACTTACTAGGCACCCACCTGTGCCAGCCTAGGGGTCAGCAGCAGGGAGGCCCAGGCCAGGGTGGACCCTAAGCCACGCACCAGGCGGAATGTGGCAAGGGTGCAGGTGGCATGAGGACTGGAGGGAGGGAGGCGCACAGACACTGGGGACACACCAGATGAGGGGACAGCACACAGGAACCCACTCAGGGGAAGCCCTCGGTGGGCGGCAACAGAGCAGAGCCAGAGGGACAGAGGTCTCCGACCAGCACGGCTGTCCTGGAGCAGAGCCATGGCCAGGACAAAGTGCTGGCACTGAGAGACACCAAGGAGAGGGCAGTAAGGACCAGGGGCCAGGGCAGACTGACCGGCCACACCAGGGGGCAGTGGGATTCTCTAGGCCACTGACCCATGGGACAGACAGCTCAGAGGCCCAGGGTCCTGCTGGTGTCCAGTGCCAGCCCCAGCACGGGAGTGCCCCTCCACGATGTGCCAGACCTAGCAGCCCCCAAACGTGTGCCTAGGGAGAAGGGCAGCACCCGTCCCCCATCACTCTGGTCCACCGTAATCTGAAAAATATTGAGCTAATGATGATTAACAGAGTGATGCAGAAAAGGACTCCAGGAGGAAGCGGCGTCCTCTCCACACCCTCCCACCTCGGCCTGAGGCCACCAGCACTGCGCCCCAGCGGACCCTACAGTCCCCGCCACACTCCTGCACACTGCCAGGGTTTGGACCTTGAATGGCCCCAAAGGCTCCTGTGCTGAAGGCTGGATCCCAGTCTGTGGACCACCAGGACGAGGAACCCTCAGGAGGCGGGGCCTAGGGAGGAAGTCACTCCCTGGGGACATGGCCTTGCAGGGGACATGGGCACCCCAGCTCCTCCTCTTTCTCCTGGAGCTTCCTGGCCACCAGGGATCAGGCCACCTCAGTGATCAGGCGCCTGCTGCCCCAAGGTCCACGACCTGGGCCAACCATGGACTCAAACCATAGCAACCAGGAACCAAAATAAGTCTTTCTTCCTTGAGGTTGACTTTCCCGGCTACCTTGTCACAGTGGCCGAAACCTGACCCACCAAGACAGCCTTTTGGGTTTTTTTGGTGTTATTTTCTTCTAAAAATTAGGATCAGACTCCATACTCAACTGCCCTCTGCCCTCCTTCTTCAACAGACCAGCATGCAGGGCCCCTCCTGTCCACCCAGAGAGGTCAAGCGCATTCCTCAACCCTGCCTGATAGCCCAACCAGTGGACGGACGACAGTCCGAACACTTCTCTGCTAATGACTATCACCATGGCTTCCACAGGTTGGTTGGTTGGTTCTCGTTGTTATAAACAGAACTGGAATAAACATCGTTTTTAGTTGGTGGGGATTACACCCAGGAGCACTTGACCACGGAGCTACACCCCCAGCCCTTTTTATCTTTGAGAGAAGGTCTTGCTAAGTTGCTGAAGCTGGCCTTGAACTAGCCACCTCCTGCCTCGGCCTCCTGGGTCTCTGGATCACAGGTGTGCCCCACTGCGCGCAGCTAAACACCTTCACAATTAGGTCTGCATGTACTTTTCCCTGTCTCTACGGGAGAGCCCCCAAGGAACTGAATCACAGGTCTGTGGTTTTGATTTCTGAAGAAGACGTTACCAAACTATTTTTCTCAACACAGCAGTCGCCAACGCCCCGCTGCCATTCCCCAGCAGCCGGCTCTCGCCCCTGTGAGTGGCAGGCCACAGAAGGTGACGCTGGCCCATGTGGCTTCCCAGCAGCACTGCAGCCCTGCACAGTCCCCCGGCCACAAAATGCCACCAAGTCACAAGCAGGCGGGTCCAATGAGGACAGAGGGCTGGGGTGCAGCTGTCCACCCTCAGGTCCTGGGCAGCACCGGGCACCTCCCAGCCTCCCTCCCGGCCTCCCTCTGGCCTCCTGAGCCAATGCCCACCTGCCCATCCCCACTCCTAAACACACTTCACACCCAGGCCCAACAAAGACGCCTCTGTCCAGAGAGGAGCCCTGCCCACTGGCCTCCGTGGGGGGGGGGAGGGCATGCTGGCCCCCAGCCCACCTCAGGGTGGGCCCCTGGCTCCCTCCACACCCCGAGCGCTCACACGGGGCCCACCCGGGCACTTCCCCTCCACCCGGTGCTCAGCCCACAGCCGACGAGAGGAGCAGCAGCACCACCACCACCCCCAGATGGGGAACTGAGGCTCCATGCACCCCAGGTCACCAGCTGGCGAGTCACGTGGGGACACGAGGCAGAGACACTTAACTGGCTTCTGACCCCTACAGGACTCTCGACCCAGCCATCCTCCTCTCCCACCCAGGTAACAAGCACCTCCTCCCTCCGCCCCCACTGCCGCCTCCACGCTGTTCTCCACGGCAGCCAGCCCCCATGGCACCTCCCCAACTTACCTCCTGCCACTCTCCCCTGGCTCATTGAGTCCCGCCATCCTGCCTCCCTGCTCTTCCTGAAACATGTCCCTGCCTCAGGGCCTTGGCACCTGCTGTTTCCTGTGCTTCCCCACCCCATACAGAGACTGAGACCCTTCCCAGAGGCAGCACCAGAGGGCAAGAGCCTGGGTTCAGCTCAGGCTGTGTGGACTCAGAGAGGACAAAACCTTGGCTGAATCTCCATGAGAGAAGGGCACCGTGTGACTCTGGGCAGGTGGCCGAAGCTCTCTGACCTACTGTTTCCTCATCCATAAACCAGACCACACAGGAACACCTTCCCCCCAGGTTCCGGGTTGGAGAGTGTCCACACTGAGCATGACACCTCAGACGGGCGGGACCCCAGCCAGGCCCTGAAGGTCAGAGGTGACCTGAGCCTCGGGGGAGGGCAAAGGCTTCCGTCTGGGGGGAGGCCCCTGCGCAGAGGAGCCCGCTCCCCCTTCTGACCCCCATGCCCAGGGGCGTCCCACAGGAACCCCACCCCACTGCCATGGGCACAGGCCCCTCGCCCAACCTGGCCAGAGCCTCGGAGCCCGGGTCAGAGGGGGCATGTGGCCCGGGGCAGCCCCACCCCGGGACGAGGGCTGGTCCCTTCACCAACACGACCCCCCAGGCCTCGTCCTGGACTTCCACCACTTTTAACTGAGGGTCCCAGACCAGAACAGGGTCCAGGCAGCGTCAGTCCTGCCCAGAGGAGGCCCCAGGGAGCACGCGGGCCACACCCAGGGAGCCCTGCCTCCCCTCTGGGTCTGCGCCTGGCGTCTTCCAACGGAGCCAGGGGCAGGATGTAGGACAGAGGGACACGGGAACATCCCGTGTAGCCGCTGATGTTGCAGAAAAGGGAGCGATGGCCACAGGAAGTGGAAGCCGAGGCCACAGAAGCACCCCCTAGGGCAGGACCACCTCTGGTTCTCCAAGGCAGGACCACCCAAAGCCGAGGCCACCTCCGAGGCCAGGAGCCTGGGTGGCTTCAGAGGCCACACAGTGGAAGCCTCTGCCTGGGCTGCGGGGCTCTCCTCCCCCTGCCTGTCTTCAAGCACAGGAGCCACCGTCCTGCTTTTAGTTTTCCACGAAGCTGGGCGCCGTCCAAGTGGCTTGGGAGACTGAGGCTGGAGGACTGCGATTTCCAAGCCAGCCTCAGCAAAGGGAGGCACTGAGCAACTCAGTGAGACCCTGTCTCTAAATAAAACACAACACAGAGGTGGGGATGGGGCTCAGGGGTCGAGTGCCCTGAGTTCAATGCCCAGTGACCCCCAAAAATGAAATTTAGAAGAAACCTGTCTCTGTCCTCCTAACCACACAGTTAAAAACTAAAACCAGCCGGACAAGCTCAGTGACAGAGGGCAACACACGCTCTCGGTCAGGGCCATCAGGGAGGGGAGGCTGCGGCAAGCGGAGACCATCAGCCCTGCGCCCCCGGGGGGCTGCCCTGTGGCCCAGCAGCTCCACCTGCAGGAGGGTGAGCTTGGCACAGACGCGTCTTCCGATTATTTCAGAAGCCAGAAATAAAGATTTTTGTATAAGATTTCTTGACTTTCCAGTGTCGGCAACTATTTTAAAAAAATAAACACTGTGGAAACTCACAAAACCCACTATGGGCCTGATCCGGCCTGAGGACCCCCGGTTTGGACGCATGAATGACAGGGAGGGGCGCGCTGTGATCACACCTGGGTCCTCAGTGGCGAGCACAAGAGCTGGGCAGAGCAAGGCCCAAGAGATGACTCCGACCAGATCCTCACACGGGCACACACATGCACACACATGGTGCACACGCAGTGCACACAGGTGTGAGTGCACATGGTCACTGAAATCAAAGAAGGTGATGCTTCCCAGAACACAGGAAGCCCCACAGCGACAGGTGCCTCCAACTCACCTGGAGACGTCCCGACCTCTGGACCGGTCCTCCGAGGAGTCTCACTGTGGGTTAAAGCAGCTCTGGGCGGGAGCCAGGGAGCCCGCGTAGCCACAGCACCCTGGGCAGCCCCAGGCCACCCCTCGGCACAGTCCCAGGCCTCGGCTGCCCTTGCTGGGAGCACACGTGGGCATGGGCCTCTCCCACCTGACCTCCAGCTCAGGGCTCCAGCGCCAGGACTGGCCTGGACAGAGAGGCACGGGTCGAGCCCGGCCTTCCCTCTACTGAATCGAGGAAACACCTGAACGAAGATGCCCGTGGCCTGGACTCTGCCGACATGTCCTCTATGCCAAGGGACGTGGGTGGCCAACTAGCAGCGCTGGTCTCCTGGTGTCTCCGTCAGCAGGACACCAGCACGACCCGGAGCACGCTGCGCTGGCGTGAGCAGCACAGTCGGAGCCGGCACTCGGGGCGCTCGCCCGGCCAGGCGCTGCCCTAGGAGCCGACGGGTGCCCTGTCTAACTCCCCGCCAACCTCAGAGGCAGCCTCCACTCTGACAGGGGCAAGAGGCAGAGCAACTGACCACAGCCGGAAGTGCCACCATCTGAGCTGGACAGGGGACCCATGAAGCCACCAAGGGAGTGTGATGAACCGTTTGGCAGTGACACCCAGTGCACACCAGGGGCAAGTGAGGCCAGATGTGACCCCAAGCAAGCAGGGCAATCAGACCAGGTGACCACAGTGCAGAGGAAAGCAGAGGCACCGAGGAGTAGCACTGGGCCACTTAGTGCCCTGTCCTCCCAGCTCCAGGGCCCCAGTCTGTCTGCCCTGAACCCTGCTGCAGCCTGGCATCTAAAACAGGCACACAGTAGGTGCTCATCAAAGTGTGCAGAGGAAGAGACCAGGGAGGCAGGAACAGAGACGCCCCATTTCACAGCCAAAAAAACTGAGGTCGAAGAGTCATCTGCTAAAGGTCGCAGAGCTGTGACCCAGACCCGCGTGAGCAGAGCCCATCTCTGGGGACTTTCCACTGAGCACCGTCAAAATCACAAGGGCCACGCGGGGCTCAGGGGTACGGCGTTTGCCCAGCCTGTGTGAGGCCCGGGTCGGTCCCCACAGCAAAGTCACTAAAGGGAGGCCACTAAACACAGTGGGGGAGGGCGGGTCTCAAGGGCACCTGGGGGAGATCTGTGTATCACTCAGGGCTGCTGTCACCTGGTAGCCAGGTGACAGTCCTGACCTCCCCCACCACGCTCTGGTCACCTGAGGGTGCTCGTGCTTGGGGGGGCACACTTCGGGCTGGGGGCTTCCTGCCCGCCATCACTCCCCACGGAGCAAACAGAAATGAGGAGGTTTGTGTGTGCAGGGAAGGGAGGGGCACAGGGAGGGAGGAAGGAGGGGGTCGAACATTCTCTGAAACGGTGACCTGAAGTCGTCCAGACCCTGCTGTGTGCACGTGCGTGGCACCTGTAGGCAGGGGGCAGGTCACCCCTTCGCCCCACTCGCTTCCAGAGCTGGGCGGACAGGGGCGTGCCTGTGACAGGCATCTCCCCTCAGGCAGTACCACAGGAAAGGTCTTAGGGCCACCTGACCCCCAGCCCGGACGGCCACCTGCCAGCGCCCAGGACCACACAGACTCCCCATCGCGGCCACACAGCATCTCTGCCTCCACCCAGGAGGCACAGGAGGCTGAGCAGCCCAGCCTGCAGCTGCCCACCAGGTCCCGGCCAGGAAGGGCTCTGTCCCCCTGCGCCCCACTGATCCCTTTGGCCCCTGTGTCACCTCCCACCAAGGCTAACAGAGCGCCCGCCCCGCGCCAGGTGCTGGGGAGATGTCAGTGACCGCAGCGCACAGGGGATTCACACTCCAATGGCAGGCCCGGACACCAGCAAGCAAACAGGCAGGGACAGGGACCAGGAGCGAGCAGCGATGTGGGGAGTGACCGGCTGCTGAGAGCTGGCCTGGCCGAGGGCTGAGGAGGGAGGGTCAACGTCCTCCCTGCGACAGGAACAGCAAATGCAAAGGCTGAGGCTGGACCGATGGGGAGTCCACTTCAAGAACAGAGAGGGGCCAGGCAGGGTGGGGACACAGCTGGCCTGGGTGCAGGGGCAGGATGACGTAGCACCTCCTAGCCAGGAGCCGAGTTCCACCTGCCCCACGGTCTCCTCCTCCTGCCTCCAGCAGAGTGGGAATGGGAGAGGAAGGGGACCGGTGTGTCGTAACCGTCCCCTACGTTGGGGACAGTAACCAAACGTTGGATCTGAGCCCAACACTGCCAAGAACCACGTCAGGCAGGTGTGAGCTAAACCATCTCGTCAGAAGGAGGGGCTGCCAGGGCTCTAGGGAGCAAGAACCGGCACCAATGTCCCTGCAAGAGACAGAAAGCCAAGTCCCCAGCCACAGCGATGTCAGGGGAGACGGGCCTCCAACACAGAGCATCGCTGAGGCTGAGGCAGGACCGCGAGTTCAGAGCCAGCCTCACCAAAAGCCAGGCGCCAAGCAACGCAGGGAGACCCTGTCTCTAAATAAAACACAAAATAGGGCTGGGGTATGACTCAGTGGGCGAGTTCAATCCCCAGTACCAAAAAAAAAAATAGAGGTGCACCATCAAGGGGGGGGGGAACATGGGAGAGGAGGGGTGCACCATCAGGCGAGGGGGGTGCACCATGGGAGAGGAGGGGGTGTACCATCAGGGGAGGGGGTGCACCACGGGAGAGGAGGGGGTGCACCTGGGGGAAGATGGGTACAACATGGTGGAGGGGTGCACCATCAGGGGAGGGGTGCACCATGGGAGAGGAGGGCTCGACCCACCAAGAGGCGTACCACACAGAACCATCTCTGGGGTGCCAGGTTGGAGCGGGACCTCGTGCGTGCTAAGCACTGCTCCACCACTGAGCTGCACCCCAGCCCCCACAAAGATCATAAAACACAGCACTAAAACATGCAGGTTAAAGACCGACAGCAGGAGATGCCACTGCCCTTCCAGAGACTGCAGAAGAGGTGGACAGCAGGGCTGGGGGAGACCGGGCCACCCTAGCCACCCTTGACCTGGACAACATGCAGAGAGCCTGCCACCCGCCAGCAGAAACGCTATGCTGAGACACACATGGAAGAGTCGGTCAACCAGCGGACACTGGACCAACTCATGGACCAAGGCTCCGTCCACTTCAGAGAGCTGGACACCCGCGGGGCCTCCTCTCCGCACACGACAGAACTCAACTGGAAACCACCACCCGCTAAGTCATCCGGAAAAGCCCCAGTGTTTGGAAACGGACCCACGAGGACAGGCTTCCTCGCTCCACAGCCCACGCGTGGAGCCGGCGGACACCAGCGGGCAGCAGCCCCACGCCAGGTCCAGCCCAAACCCCGGGTGGAGGGGGACCAAGAGGGGCAGGAGCTCAGCTCATCCTGACCAAGCCAGTGGCAAACCACTCCAAGAGAAGCAGGGGGCCCGTGGACCTCCTCAGAGAGACCGGTCCTGCAAGGGAGGAGGCTGCACCCTACCCTGCACCCCAGCCCACCTACTAGAAATGAACCCAGCTCGCTCCACCCACCTGCAGGAGCAGCCATTCTGGGTGGGCCAGAGAGGAAACAAGCAAAACACTGTGGTCAGAGCACAGCCTAGGATCGGGCAGTCCTGGATTCAAACCATTACCGACCAGCCTTGGAGACCCTGAGATGCCCCCAAGACCCCTGCCCTCCCACCTTGGTGCCTGTGGGCTCCTCTTCCCCTTCATGTCATACTGTGCATGGGAGCTGAGGTGTGCTCAGCTAGGACACGTAACTGATAGACTGGGACTAACAGAGCCCAAGGGTGTCTGCAGATGTAATCAAGGTCTCAGATCAGCTGACTCTGGGTGCGTCTGACTGAATCAGGCGAGGCCTTTAAAAAATAATTGGTGGGGGGCCCTGAGATGGAGCTCGGGGCTAGCATGCTTAACAAGCATGCACGAGGCCTGGGCTCAACCCCTGGACCAAAAGATAGAGAAACGATAACCAGCGGGGGAGGGGGAAGACCAGGGTGGGAGGCGGGACCAGGTCCCCCCAAAGGGAAATTACAAGCAAGAGATTTACCTGCTAGCTCTGAAGTGGCCATGCTGTGAGAGGGCCACACAGCACACCCTGAGGACAGCCCTAGTAGGTGACAATGATCAGCAGCCAACAGCCAACAAGAAAGGGGGCCACAGTCCTACAACCACAGGGAACTGGGTTCTACTTGTGACCTGCACAGGCGGCCACCACCTGGCCTGCGCCCAGGAGGTCCAGAGGGCACCACCTCTGCTATGCCCGACCTCTGACCCACAGGAGCCTCCAGGAAGCCCGTGCTGATGTGAGCCACCGCGCCAGCCAGCAGTGAGGCGCTGAGCAGCCAGGGGCCGCGAGCACACTGGCCCCCTCACCTCAGGCGAGTGGCCTCGCCCTGCAGGGTGGTCTGCGCACCAGGGCCGTGGCCAGGGGATGAAGCAAGATGCGTGGCAGCCTCCCCAGCAGGTGGGCTGAGCGCTGGGAGCAGCTCCAGCTCCAAGGACAGCCCCCGGGGCCCTGCGCCCACTGCCTCCAGGCTGCCACCTGTCTAGATGAACTTGGCTGCTTAGTTCAAGCCCCAGGAAGGAGCAGGCGACGTGCTATGACCACTCCTGGGCAAAAAGAAGCAGAGCACCAAGAAGCTAAAGCAACCTGAAAATAAGACCCCTGCCCATCACCAAGGCCAGACCCCATGCCAGGCCCTGAGCCACGCCCCAACCCACTTGACAGTGAGGAAGTCAAGGCCCAGAGGGGGCAGCTCCCAGCCCAGGGTCACACAGCAGACCCTCACTCTGACAGACTGGCCTGGACCCTCACACCTGAGCACCATGCCACATGGAAGAAAAGTCTCCTGCACCAAATCCCCTCGACCCACACACCCCTGGTTACGTTGGAGAGCACCAGACTGCCTTATCTTAGTCCTAGGTTCCCCAAAGTCTTCACAAAAATACCTCCCGTTACGTCATTCAGACACATTAGGTAACACAACACAAGCACATACACAGGGAAGTGGACTCTCCATTCGACAAACATTTAATGAGCATCCACTATGTGCCAGGCATCGTCCTGATACCAGAGAGACAAAGCAAATGGAGAGTTAAGAGTCCCCCTCCTCGTGGAGCTGAGAAAGACAACGCGGAAACAAGCAGAAGCCCCACGTCAGCCGCTGGGAAGAAGCACTCGGGTGGGAGACAGACGTGGCCAGGTGCTGTGGTGGGTGTCAGAGAGGACAGGGTCAAGGGCACGCTGTTTAGCCACAAACCCACGGGAGGCCAAGGAGCGGGCCTGGGCTCCTGGGGGAGCAGGCCAGAGCAGGGAGAGGTCCCAGCGGGCAGACGCACACGTGGCGCACTTCTGAGCGAGGGCAGGAGTCACAGGAGACCTGGGATTCCACGGTGGAGGCCGTGACTGCCCGGCTCAAAACAGAACGCACACTCCAGAGGGGCCAGGCCACGGCGTGCAAACCGCTTCTCAGTTTTTAAAACTGTAAGAAAGAAAAAGTAACAAGAAGGGCGCAGGGAGAGGCCACGTGGGACGGGTTCTAACTGGAACAGACCTGGGGCACCGGGACGGCAGAGCAGCCCGCTGTGGCGGCCTGGGCCACTTCCAGACGGTGTCCCTGGGCACGCGGCCCCACCTCTGGCCCTCAGCCTTCCTGCCTGCAGAGTGGGTCTGCACAGCCCTCCCCGCCCATGGGGGACAGGTGTTGCTGTGACAGCTGAGAGGAGGGTGGGTCAGACAGCTTCTAATCAGGCAAATCCGCTTCCTGAGCAGAGAGCTGGGTGTCTCCCCGTCACAGGAAGCAGGGCCACCCCACACCCACAGCGGCCTCTGGTTCACACCCTGCCCACCAACGGCCGAGCGCCCTGCCTGGGTGTGGCAAGCTCAGCGGCCTCCTCCAGGGACCCTTCCCCATCACCTGGTGACACAGGACCGTGGGGAGGTGAGACCCAATAGGGGACAGAACCAGCCCCAGGTCACACAGCAGGCTGGAGGAAGGCAGGGGCTCCCTCCCTCCTGGACAGTGTCCAAGCCTGCGGCAGAGGGGCTCTGGACCTGAGAAGCCCCGTGCAGTCCTGGCTTCTAGGCCACAGGTGGACCTGCCACGGCCCTGTCGCGGACCCCCGTGGCCCCCCACACCCCAGGAAGGAAGCCAGGCTGCTCCCGGCGCCAGGCCCCAAGCCACTCTGCCAGCTGCACCCAGCTCACCGCCCCGTCGTCCCCTTTGGCCACCTGGCCACCTAACGCTCCTCCACCAGGCCGAGCATGACCCCGGCTCAGGGCTGGCCCTGCCTGGAGCCCTCTCCCTCTCACCGCCAGCTCCTCCTCCTTGGGACCCAGCTGGACTCCAGCTCCCCAGAGAGGCCTCCCCTGACCACCCCACCTGAAGCGTCTGTCAGCACCCTCGTCACCGACATGTCCTCAGTTTATTTCCTTCTGGGTGCCTCCACCCCAGCTGCATGGGCTTGCCCAGTATGCGACCACCCGGGCCTACTTCCCCATCTGCAAAGGGGACACAACAGCGACGCCTGCTCAGAGGGCTGTTGCAAGGGACCAGGGAGGTGGCCACGCGGAGCAGACAGCAGAGCACGGGCACACAGGGCCTCCCTGATGTCGTCACTCTGACAGCTCAGGTGCGGGCCATCTTCCTGTGCTGGCTGAAGGCTCCACCAGGGCAGAGACCAGGCCCATCTGGTCCCAGCTGCGTGCCAGGCACCAACCTGCACGTGGCACACAGCATCTGCCTACTGTGCGCTCACTGGGCGAACCAGGGAGCACCCGCTGCCACACCGGCTGCGATCTCAGCCTCACCCTCCAGAAGCTTCTCACAGAGGCAGCCCACCCGCCCCTGCAGGAAAAAAAGCACAAGACCCTGAGTCCCCGAGGCCGAGCCACCTGCTCCCACCAGCCATCAGAGCCGCAGTCAGGCCAGCCTGCGCCCGCCCGCCTCCCTGGCCCAGAGTCAAGGGATCGGCTGTCAGTCCAGCCCTGGGGAAGGGACCCAGCAGTAAACACAGACAGGGCAGCGGGCGACTCCCTTCTGGCCCTGGAGGAGCCCAGAAAACAGAAACAAACCCGGCAACGGGAAGCTGAGACAGGAAAGTCGAAAGTTCAAGGCCAGCCTCCACAACTTAGCAAGACCCCAAGCAATTCAGTGAGACCCTGAGCAACTCTCGGCAAGACCCCGTCTCAAAATCAAAAATCGAAAGGGGGCTGTAGTTCCAAGGTAGAGCGCTCCCGAGTTCAATTCCCAGCACCTAAATAAATAAATAAACATCAAAATCCACACAGCCCTGCAAGGCTGGGACTCCCTGCCTCCTGGAGTCCCAACCTTGGCTCAGGGACACCAGTGTGACCCACATTTGGCTGCGCTTGCTCCTTGAGGCAAACCCCAGGAGGACTACAATCAGGTGGGGCGGTTGGGGGGGGGGGTACACAGAGGCTCAGGGCTGGGCCAAGGTCACAGAGCACAGAGCTGGGATCTGACTCAGGTGCAGCTCTAGCGCCTCCTGAGTTCTAAACCCTGAGCCGGGAGCCGGGCCGCCGCAGGGTCTACTAGAGCAGACACGTGTGCGCACAGGTTCCACGTGCTGCCGCAGGGGCTGAGGCAGAGCTGGTGGGTGAAGGAGTGGCCCGCAGCTGGCAGCACGCTGCACCCACCGGGGTACCTGCCATGTCTGCCGGCAGTCTTGATCATCCCGCGGGGAGGCCGCCCTGGCATCTACATGTGGAGAGCAGGGCGCCACGCACGTCCTGCCAAGCACAGGGTGCCCAGCCTGAGAGTCCACTGCGCTGGGGACGGGGCCACCAGGGGACTCGTCCACTCTGCGCCTCTAGAGCTGGAGACGCACCCCGCAGGCCTCTTTAAGGGGGACTCTGGGTCCTGGCCAGGACATAAGTGCCCGGAGCAGGACTGGCCAGGCTCTGGAGCAGGACCACTGACAGCGCTCCCTCCTCCCCGCAGGCTGTCCCACTGCGGGACGAGGACACCAGCCCAGCCACCCACCACTTTGCTCACAAGATCTGTGCTAACTCTGGGGCAAGAATCAGCTCCGACCACACCCAGTGCCCAGGAACAGGCTGGGGACACACCCTGGTCTGAGGGTCAGCCCACCTCGTCCCCCCTGGAGGGCCTTTCCTGCTGGGGACAAGAAATCACAAAACTCAGGGAGGCGGTGCCCGCCGCCTGGCCTGCCTCTCAGATCTGACCACAGGACCGAGCTGGGGGCGGCGGAGGACGTGGCCTCTCCTGAGGGAGGGCCCAGCCCAAGGTCCTCAGCTCCCTGGCCTGACAGAGGGGCACTCTCCAGAAAGAGGTGCCTTGAGGTCTCACAACCAGGAACACCAACGCCATCCATCTCTTCCCAAAGTGACAGATACAGGGCTGCCAGGAGGTGGTGAAGGGCCCCAGTGTGCGCCTGGACACCCGGCTCATTCAGATGCTGGCTCCGCGTCTCCGCTGCCTGAGGACAAGGCCCACATCTGCCCAGCGAGGGCCGTTCTCACGCACAGCAGGTGCCGGGGAAATACCTGCCCACCAGAGGACCTACCAGCTTTGTGGGTGACCTGTCCACAGCTGTCTGCGGGTGCACACAGAACGGGGCCCCTCACCCACTCGCACATGGTTGGTTTGTATTACGACTTGTTTTTAGTTGTAGGTGGACACATCTTTATTCACTTATTTTTATGTGGTGCTGAGGGTCGAACCCAGGGCCTCACACGTGCTGGGCGAGCGCTCTACCTCTGAGCCACGGCCCAGCCCTCGCACTTGGTTTTTATCATCAAAACATTTTCATGACTTCCTGGTCCAGGATCCCTGGCAACCTAAAACTCAGATAATTTGGACCTTGGCTTAATTATTGCCCACTCGAGCATCTGGACAGTCTCCCAAGGGCAGTAATTTTGCTCCTGAGCCCAGACTCATGTCAGAGCAGTTCAGACCAGTAGAGAAGTGTTGGCTATGCAGCCAGCTTCATCAGGCTGTGTGATCTTGGAAAAGTGACCTGGCCTCTCTGTGTCGTGGTCTCAATTGTCAAATGGGAAGCACAAGAACATGTGTACTTCTGAGTTGATCCATAGGAGATGCCTTGCCCAGGGCTTGCAAATGTGTTAGCAAGTCATTGTCATCATCGCTGTGTTCATCTCATAGCGGTGCCAAAAGTGACACTTCTTTCTGTTGGTGTTTCTTTTTAAATAAATGTGTACACATATGCATTTTATAGAAAAGGGATATTTAAAAATTCAAAGAAAATTTAAGTAAGTAAAATTTCTTTGCCCGTTTTTTCCTTTTTCCCTCCCCCTGGCCCTTCTCCATGCGATGCACATTGCTGCGACCTCTTCAAGCTCTTGAACCTTACAAGTTAGGATCATGATCACGGATTCCCTTCCAAAGTGGGTCTGCGTCCCCCACTTCATACCCCTGTTCCCAGCACCACCACGTGAAAATCCCCCCAGTCACTAGGGGATCTTTCTGACTCGGTGACTTTAGAACCAAAGATGTGCCCTTGCCGGGCTCCTGGGTGAGCGGGGAGAGCAGAATCTTCTTAAAGAAAAAAAAGGGACGAAGCAACACTGCAGCTTCTGGTTTGGGCAGCAGAGCTCCGGACCGTGGGCCTCCGCCCTCCAAAAGCAGAACCAGACGCTCTGGGAGCTTCCTGCTCAGGTCTCCGTCCCACAGCGGCCAGGCCGGCCAGTTCCTTCTGGGTGCCTGGGAGCAACAGGTCTCTGTCCGCAGCCAGGGGAGCCATTCAGAGGCTGCTGACGGCCCCGCCCATGCTTGCCCTCTTCCTGTCCCTGCCCAGCTGGCACGCCCACCGTGGGGCCCCCAAGCCCTGGCCCTGAGCCTCCCCTCACAGGCAGGGACTCCAAAGCAATCCCACCAACAGGCAGGGCCCGGACTCAGTCTCCTCCTGAAGCCAGAGTCAGGAGTCCCAAAGAGACCTCGTGTGGCCCCCACTACATCCCTAAGAAAGCCACCGGGCACCCCAGCACCCCAGCACCCCATGTGCCTGGCAGCGTCCTGGGGTCTCTGACCTCAGGCCCACCCAGGCTGCATGACACCCCGGTGAGGCAGGGCGCCCGAGGCGCAGACCAGGAAACTGAGGCACACCGCAGTGGGCCATCTGCCCGGGTGGCCTGCTGACAGTGTGGGGGACAGGGTTCGCACAGCAGCATCCTGGCTCCGGGGGGCCACCCACAACTCATGCCGCGAACAGAGCCGGGCGCGGAGGAGACAGGCGGCCTGACACACTTCACAGCTGTCCCCACTCTGCGGAAGACAGCACAGGCCTCACAGAGGGGAAGTGACAGGAAGGGGCCCGAGAAGGTGAAGGTCACACGGGCTGGGTTCCAACCCTGTTCTGCCTCCCTCACAGCTCTCAGGCCAGGGCTGGCCCTTACTGTAAGCCGGATGTGGTAGGGGGGCAGCTAGGGACATGGGCACTGGGCCCCGAAGCAGGGGCGGACCCCAGCAACTCTCCAGGTGACCAGGGCAGCTCTCTGCCTTGGTTTCCTCATCTGTCACGGGGAAGAGGGAACAAGCTCACAGGTGCAGGGCCCAGTGGGGAGCAAGTGCCCGTCACCATCCTGCCTGGCGCTGTCCACCAGCACACAGGGAGCGCCCCACGCGGCCAGGCTTCCAGAAGGCGTAACCCAGGGTCCTGAGTCAAGTCCCCGGCACCATCTCCCTCTGTGGGGTCCCCAAGCCAGATCCAGCGTCTCCGTGAGAGAGGGCTGTCCTTGCCCTCCCGTGACTCTCAAACCCCAAAACTGCCTGGGCCATGGGAGGGCGGGATCCAGCACTGAAGGAGGGGGAGGCAGGGAATCTCCAGAGGAACCGCGGAGCCAGGCCCGGGACCATGAGATCGCTGGTTCCTGCAGCCTGAGGAGGTCAAAAGGAAACTGGCTCCAAGCCCGTCTTCCTTCAAGTCCTCAGACCAGCTTCCTCCAGGTAGCCCTCCCTGACCACTCTGCCCCGGTCCTCTGTCATCACATAACAGCAGTAACTAGTGTCTTACAGCTGGCGGGCCCTGCTCCAGGGGCTTTATACTGACTTCTGTAACTGACTTATAAAACTGTCACTCAGGACCTATCACCACCCCAACAGATAAGGAAAACAAGACTCAAAAAAACGACACCAGCTTGCCTGAGGTCACAAGTCCAAGGACTCCACCTGGGCAGCCTGGCTCTGGAGTCCGGCCTTGGACTTGGATTTTGGTTGTTGGTGGTGGGTTTTGCGTTTTGCAGTCCTGGAGATTGACCCAGAGGCGCTCCACCACCAAGCTACATCCCCAGCCTTTTTATTTTTTATTTTGACACAGAATCTCACTAAGTTGTTGAAGCTGGGCTCAAACCCGCGATGCTCCTGACTCAGATTCCCAAGATGCTGGACTACAGGTGTGTGCCACCACACCTGGCAGACTTGGACTCTGTCACCTGGGCTGGATGTTGTTCCTCGAGGGCCCAGGCCTGGTTTCCCCACCTCTCCCACGGCGCTCAGGGCAGGCTTTGTGCCCCTGGCACACAAGAAGACCAGGGTGGCCCTGTAAGGCCTGCCTCTGCCACGTGGATCTGAAGCAGCCAGGGACAGCCCCGCAGCCCTCCTTGCCAGGAGGCAGGGGATCCCTTAGCAAGTGTAAAGGCTGAGGGGACAGAGGGCAGCAGGAGACAAGCACAACCTGCAGGCCACCAGCCTGCTGCCAGGAGAGCCCTGCAGCGCTAAGCCCCAGGTTCCAAGACGAAAGGCCACCGAGGGGCCATTCCCAAAGGGCAAAGGAGAGGCCCCTGGCTCCCAAGTAAGGTCTGGCTGCTCAGGTTACACAATCAGTCTGCTCCTGGCACCAGCTTGGGGGCACACAAAAGGACAAGGCAGCAAAGAAAACCAGATTCGCTGCCTCCTGTTTACAGGTGGGGAAAAGGCTTTGCGATGGGCAAAGGAGAGGTGCTCAGAGCATCCCGGACGCGGTGCGCAAGGGACCCTTTCTTCCCTGTTTCTTTCCTATCAAGAATGTTGACTCCAATCAATTTCCATTATTCCAGCTTCCTGGGACTCCACACGTGGACAATCTAAAACCACAGTCAACACAACACACTCTATATCTGGTCTGAAATGTACGGCACCATCTCAAGCAAGGGCGCGGGAGGGAGCAGTATATTTTCTTTCCCATTAATATAAAAATTGGTTTGTTTCCTGTTTCTCTTCCAGACTAAGGAGCAGGGAGTGGCTCAGAGAGAGAAGTGAGGAGTTCCCTAGAATCTGACATTGCTTAGCAATGCCGAGGCTGTCTGCATCTTTAATTCAGAAACTGCCAGCTTCAAATGAAGAGACTCGTGCGTGTGCGTGTGCGTGTGTGTGTGTGTGTGTGTGTGAACTGTGACAGGGAGAGATGGGAAAGACAGCCAGCCTGCCTTATTCTTACAGTCATTTCTAGAAGGGTCCTTTGGCCAAAGGGCTTGCAGTACCTGTGCACAAACCCCTCCCCCTACTCAAGGGCCTTTCACAGGGAGAAGGGCGGCAGCCCTCCAGCATCCCTGAGTGGGAACGGTGCCCTCACACAGCCTCCACTGCACCCCCATCGCCCTGGAAGGTCCCTCTTCACCCCAGAGACTGGGAGCTGCCACCAGCTTGGCACCAGCCCTCCCCTCCCTAAACCAGGATTAAGACTTCCTAGAGCCGAGACTGGGAGTAAATGAGGACCCAGCAGGAGGCCTGGAGATTAAAGCCCTGGAGTCTCTAACTTCCATCCAGGCTCTGGCGTCCCACCCCCACCACCCCTGGCCACTTTTCTCACTTCCTAGGAGGGTAGGGAAGTGGCCTCTTCCTCCCCCGCCCCCCACCACCAGAAGAAAAAAGAAAGGGAGCTTAGAATCCGAGTCTAAAGCCCTAGCTGGGACTGCCCTGGTGGAAGCCCAACATCCCCAACTTAACCAGCTGTGTGATCCTGGGCAAGTTGTCCAACCTCTCTGGAGCTAAACTCTCCCAATCTTACAAAGTCGCCCCTACTTCATGAGCCACTTGCAAAGGTTAAGCCTGCTGAAGACACACGTAAGGTCCTGGCCCACGGCGAGGGCTCCGCTGCTGTTTTACAGAGTGGTCTTTGCAAACCTGGGGATGGGAGGACAGTTAAGAGCTTGGACTGGGAGCCCTCGGTGACAAACCGGCTCTCCCCGGGCTCCCGCAAAATCGCGCGCCGTGCCGGGACCGTCCCCTGGGGCTCTGTGGACCCCCGGGCTTCCTCGGGGTTTCATCCCCTCCACCGGCGCGGGGGACGCTGGACTCCGGGGCCTGGCCATCTGTCCCACCGAGCAGTCGCGGGTGCACCGGGCGGCGAAGTTGTTCCCCGGCCAACGCGGCGCTGGCCGGCGGCGCGGGGTCCCCGAGCCCCAGCCCGCGGACGTAACTAATTTCAAACTCTGCGAAAGGCGCGGAGGGGGCGAGAAAGACACCAGGGCAGCGCGGCGGGCCCGAGGCGACCTCGGCGCGGCGGCCGGGCCACAGGTGGCGGGCGGCGGGGCGGCGGCGGCGACTCACCGACTGCAGGAAGCGCAAGGTGCCCACGTAGTCCCTCTCGGTGCCCAGGATCTCGTTGAGGACGCAGAGGCGGAGGCGCAGCTGGCGCTCGGACTCGCGGGCGGCCGCGCACGGGCCGGGGCCGGGGCCGGGCGCGGCGGCGGCGCCGGGGGCCCGGGGGTCGGGGTGGGCGCCGTCCGCGGCCCCGTCGCCGCCGGGGTCGCTGCCGCTGGGTGCCTCCATCCTCCGGGCCGCGCGCCGCTGCTTCCCGCGCCGAGCTCGCGCCGAGGGCTCAGGCGTCCAGGCGCCGCATCCCGGACGGGGCGCGCGGGCGGGCGGCCGGCTCGGAGCGGCCGCGGCGGCGGCGGGGGCGGGGCGCGGGAGGGGCTCGCGGACTCGGCCGCCGCCGCCCCCGCCGCCAGGGAGCGTCTGCCAAGTGCCACGCCGCGCTCCCGCCGCAGAGGCGCTCGGCGCGCGCGGGCCCCGGAGACGCGCCGCGCGCCCGGCGCCGACGTCGGAAGCTCAGCGGGGCGCGCGCGGGAACCTCCGGAAGGGCCCGCGGAGCCGGGGAGGCGGGGGTCCGGCTCCGCGCCCCGCCGCGTGGCGCCCCCGCCGCAGGCTACGCGCGACACTCCCGAGCGCGGGCACACCGCGCGGGGCGGGCGGAGAAAAGGCGGGCGGCGACAGTGACGGGCGGGCGAGCTGCCCCAGCCAGCGCCCCCGCCCCACGAGCGGACGGAAGAGGACAAGAGGGGCGGCCACGGCAGGGAGGTGACACCCGGGCCTTTTGGGTGCCCTGGGGCCCGCCACGACCTTGAGCAGCTGGCTCTCCTTTCTTTCCCTTTCTTTTTCTCTCTTCCCTCCTTGTTCTCTGGTGTCTCAACTTCTCTGCTCCAGGACCCTGACCCTTCCCACCATTCCCAGAAGACATTGTCCCCTGCCCCCTCCTCCTCCCTTGCACCCCACCTGGATAAGACCTTGGGAAATCCAGCTTCTAGTCTAATGTGACCTCGATAATAAAAGGAACCACTTGACAGGCAGGTGAGGAAAGAGCCCCCAGGCTCCACCCAGCCCCTCCCTGACTAACTGCTGGCCAGGCTAGGTCCAGCATCCCCGTCCTCAGTGTTTCCCTCAGTGCAATGGGAGTAGCGGTGGCACCCAGCTCCTAGGGCCTGTCTCAGTGGGAAGTACTTGAACAGCTCTCGGCACCTAGAAAGTTCTCTGCCAGCGTTTGTTCTTAATCACTACTGCATTTGTGACCTGCCCTTGGGCCTGACCCCTCTCTGAGCTGCCCATGCCAGCTGAAGACTGTATTTTCTCTGAGGTAGATCAGCTGAATCACGTAATAGCCACCTCTGAACTATAATCATCTTCCGGGCAGGAACATTATTGCTTATTTATCTCCATTCCAGATGCCTAGGATTGTTCTCCCCGTGGCCTCAGGGTAAGACACTGCGAGTGCCTACAGACCAGGAGAGAATGGTGACTTCTGCCCTCCCAGAGCAGGTGCCTCCCATCTGGCCTTGGGGTGCCTGAAGGTGTTCTGAGGAAAGGGTGTCAGTGGTGAGCCCTCGGGTGTGGGTACTGGAACCAGTTGTGTTCAAAGGTGGCTGGCCTTTTGTTCCCTGGATTCCTCACAAAGTGGTAAAGGGCTCTGGAACAGCTCTGCTGTGTGACTTTGGGGTGGTCCTAATGCCTCTCTGAGCCTCAGTTTTCCAGTTTGTAAAGAGGGGGTCTGGGAGACCACAGTGTACACATGTCAGAGCTTCTTAACCTTGCCTTGTTGATGTTTGAAGTCAGATAACTCTTTGTTGTCTGGGTATGTCCTGTGCCTGTAGGACAATAGGCAGCATACTGTACCTCCTAGAGGCCAGTAGTGCCCCTCCCCAGTGTGGGAGCCAAAACCGTCCCCAGACACTGCCCGCTGTCCCCTGGGAGACAGAATTGCAGCCCCCCCCGCCCCCCGTCGAGAACCACTGATAAGAACCTGACACAAACTGTTGGCACACAGTAGGTGCTCAGCGGGTGTCAGTCCCCTTCTCAGCCAGGGAGGGCTAGTGTCAAATTCACACCGAAATCCCATGTTTCGCGGAAGAATTGACCCACGCCCCAAAAAAGAATGTCTGGACCTTCCCACGCGGTGACTGAGGCCATCCTGGGCCTGTGCCCGTGTCCTGCCCACCCTCTCGCTCCCTGGGCTCCTCTGGGATTTTCCCCATCCTCCTCTGAAAGATGATACAGCTTTTAATCAGATGCTTAAGGCTCGCTGGTGCCCATGGGCCTCCTCTGTGAACGGAGAGCGTCAGGGCCTCCATGGAAGGTTGCTGCAGGGTCCCTGAGTGATGCGGAGAGCCTGGAGTGCGTGGGGGGAGGGCCGAGGGCTGATCCATTAGGATGCATTTGGCTGCCAGGAGGAGAATCGGGCTACTGATGGCTTTAGACAGGACATTGCTTATTTAGCAAGAGTCTAGAAGAGGTGTATTCCTAAGGTGGGTTCAGAACTTGGTGACGACATCAAGTCACCTCTGACCCTGCTGTGCCCATCACGGAGGCTTTTTCTCCCCAGGTTTGGGGCCTCAGAGTCACAAGATAGCTGCTGAAAGGGCACCATTGCCTTCTCACACAGCAAGTCCACAGCAGGAAAGACCAGGACAAAGGCCCTGCTGACTGCCCTGTGCCTGTCTTACCAGGGAAGGGCCTCAAGGCCCCAGCAGGTCAGAGCTGGGCCATGTGGCCACCCTTGCATGTTCCCTGAGGGAGAGCAGAGCCTGTCACCATTGACTTAGACCAGACCTGCTTCATTCCTGGGCCGTGGCTGCCAGAACAACTCTGCTGTCAAGCAAGGAGGGATCGACTTGGGGGGCACCTAAAGTGTGTGCCACAGGCGTCTGCTGCCGGGCCTGGGGGAAGTGCCCAGACTGCAGAGGGGACAGCCCACCGCATCAGGCCCTCGGCACCCTTGTGACTCCACAGGGGACGGTGGACTAAAAGGACTTTGCCAGTTGCTTCTGTCCTTCGGCAGGTACATAATGAGGGCCTACTATGCGCCAGCGAGGGCACCACAGTGAAGACAACCAGTAGGTCCAGCCCTTCAGTCCAGAGCAGGGGACGAAGGGGAATAACCGAAGAAACAACACATAAACCAGATGCGTCGGCGTCCCTGAGGCCCACAGAGGGTGTGTGGGAAACAGCTCAGGTCACTGGCCGCCCAGGGCCTCGTTACTCAGGGTACCCACTCTTGCTGGGATCAGTGGGCCCCCAGCTGATCCTAGCACAGAGCAACTCCACAAGCCCAAGGGGGGGACTTTCTTTCCCTGTCCCTGCCTCAGTCTTGACCTCTTCTCTCTTCTTCCCCGTCACCCCAGCCACCCGCTCCAGGACTCTGGTGGGCAGCCCCTAGGCCCCCGGCGTGATCTGTCAGGGCAGGGCTTGGGCCAGGCTGTAGCCGGGAAAGTCATAAAACAACAGTGAGGTAGGAAAAGATGAAAAAGAAAGGAGAAGGGGAGGGTGCTGATAGGAGAGGGAGAGTCTCCTGGGGACAATTTTAGAGCCCGTTGCCACGCTCCTCGCTCAGGCTGGGAAATGCCGATGCGTTTGGCTTCACGAGTTTCACATTGTGGGGGAGAGGACTCCACTGCTTGGCAACTTCAGTCAGTTCCTGGTTCCCGACAAGACCCTGTCAGGTTCGGTGGCCTGGGGACTGCAAGCCTCTCCCTAAGCTTCCCCCAAAAGAAAAGTTGATGAAGAGAAAGCAGGGGTGAGGCGGGACTTTTCCCCAGGTGCCAGGGAGCTGCTGGCTGCCCAGGGTGTCAGTCATCTTCCACATGCAAATGAGTTCTCGGTATATCAGGCTCCCCACCCCCACGCTGAGCACCTAGAACAGCTTTCTGAGAAGAGGGAAGTGGCCCCACTGGCCTTGGAACTGGACAGCACAGCTGGACAGCGGAACCCAAGGCTGATCACACAGACCAAGCTTCATTGCTTCAGATGGAAATATAATTCTCCTCCAGATAGTCAGTAGAGCCGCCTCTGACTGCCCGCGTCAGCCCCTCTTCAAGCCGGGCACGGTGGCCCACGCCTGTCATCCCAGCAGCCCAGGAGGCTGAGGCAGGAGGATGGCGAGTTCAAAGCCAGCCTCAGCCATGGAGAGGTACCAAGCAACTCAGTGAGACCCTGTCTCTAAATAAAATAAAAAATAAGGCTGGGGATGTGGCTCAGTGGTCGAGTGCCCCTGGGTTCAATCCCCCGTAAAAAAAGGAAGGAAGGAAGGGAGGGAGGGAGGGAGGGAGGAAGGAAGGAAGGAAGGAAGGAAGGAAGGAAGGAAGGAAGGAAGGAAGGAACCTCCAAAGATAGCCCTGCTGTTGGAAGCAGCTCTCTCTCCAAAGGGCTGTGGTTCCAGATCTGATTGGAGCTTGATAGATATCAGATGAAGCTGGAATCCAGAGCTTTGCCAAATCATACTGGTGCCACGAAACACTGGGGATGAGCTGGGACACTGCCCCTCTGTCACTGGCACACGCGCCTTCTCAGCCAATCCGTGGACAGTCTTGTGCTCCAGAGACCAGCTGCTGGGTTCCAGTCCCAGCCCGACCACTTCCTAATTGTGTGGCTTTCATGCAGGTGACTTCACCTTTCCAAGCCATGATGATCCTGGTCTGTGAAACGGGGCCGATGAGTTCCTCCCTCACAGGGTTGTTGTGCAGATGAAAGTACTTCCCAGCTCTAAAGTGCTTCGAGGGCTGCTGACCCTCGGTTGATTGTTAGCTGTTCTGAGCAGTGAAGCCAAGATGCCCAGAAGTGTGCTGGCCACTTGGGTGTGAGACCATCAGGGAGGACAGTGCTGACCGATGGAAGATGCAGAATGACAGAGGGACAGAACCTGTAGCTGTGATGTCACCGAGCTCCTGAATTAACCCACGTGGAACCGCCTGCCTCTGGACCTGTTGTGTTGTAATTTTCCTTGTCACTTAAGTCAGTTGAAACCTCAGACAGTTCCTTATCTCCTGACGAGACCCTACCAAGATGCAGCAAAAGCCTCCTAATCGCTGTCCATCCCCTTCTGTGGATTGCTCCCCACTTAGAGCAACGATCCCCGTATGGACAGCCGAGCGCACACCCCACTTTGCCTGAGACAGACAACCCCGCAGCAGGCTGTTGTCTCAGCATAATTATTAATAACTTCCCAGTTTGGACCATATGGCCACCCGTCCTTCCACAGAAGCTCTGCTTCTGCTTCTCTTTTAAGATGCAGATGTCCCAGGGGGTGCCATCTCCACCGGGTCCCTTTCCCAGTGGAGCAAAGACCCAGGGTTCATGAACCGAAGGTTGGGTTGGGGGGTAAAGGAGAGGAGAACAGCTCAGAAAGACAGTGGTGCACAGAAGGTGAGTTCTGCACATGTCGAGGGCAGAGATCGACCTGGATGGTGCGTCTTGAAATTCGCAGCCAGCAAGGCCAGATGGTTTCAGCAGACACACTGGACACACGCTCATGTGTCTGGGTTTTTTGGGTTTTTTTTCCATTTTGTTTCCTGGACTGAAAGCACAAAACTAGGGCTGTCCAGCCCCAATCCAGACACCTGGCAGTGCCCACGGAGACTGACTGGGAGCCGACAGTGCCCTCTGGGCCAGCAGAAACACAAACAGCCACACCCTCTCCAACGCCACTCGGGCTGCGGCCGGCTTCCAGATTTCCAGCGCGGATCCATCCTTAGCGGAGAGCGGGGAGTGCCAGCCACCGTCACGCTCCCTGGGAGTGCTCCCCGAGCTCAGGCGCCCCAGGCCCACCCTGAGCTCTCGCCCCGCCTGCCCTCCATGGCAGCTGTGATGGCGGTCATCCCTGGTTTGCTGATGAGGAAACAGACAAGAGCTGGGGGAAGGTCACTGCATGGGGACCGAGGCTAGAGGACGTCCACTCCACATAGTGAGGATTCTGTGCAGTGGAAGTTCCTGTCCTCATGTGGCACCCAAGTCTAAGCCACCTAAGACAGGTACGGAGGCCCCGCATTGTGGGATCCCCCGCACCCTCCAGCCGGGGCTTCGCCCATCTTCACCACGGCCAAGATGGCCACTCGGGCGCCACCAACCAGCCAGCAGGAAGAGAAAAGGGAAGGGACGGGGCGGCGGTCCTGCGGAGGAGCGGACACTTTCGTGAGTCACTTCTGCTCCCGCCTCCCTGGTCAGAAGTTGGCCACCCTGGTGTGTCCGACCTGAACCCAGGCCACAGGGCTCTACCCCGCAGGTGACGCAGGTGGCTGTGGGAATCCTGTCCCCGCACGCTGGGGCGGTGCCCGGCGGGAAGCTGTGGCTGAATAAGGGAAGGAATGAGCTCACCCCAAGTTCACGGGCTCCCGGTGGAGAGAACCCCCCCATGAACGTGGGGCTCCCCCCAGGTCCAGGAGACCAGGGAGCAAAACAGAGGAAGCGCGTCCGAGCGGCGTCCTGGGGCAGAGAGTCCCTCGGTAGAAACCGCAGAAAGGCCGGGTCCCCCAGGTCAAGGACAGGGACCGAGTGGGACGGCCGGGGGGGCTGGGGCAGCATTCCGGGGGGCGAGGAGGTGGCCTCCCCAGCAAGAGGTCGGCCTGCAGGAGGACAGCAGCGCAGGGCAGGCGGCTGGGGCGGCCAGGGAAGGCATCGGGAGGCCAGGGAGCAGCTGCAGGTGGCCACCAAGAGGCGGGAGGCTCTCACCAGGAAAGGACTCTGCCCGAGGTGCCACAGGCTCCCGGGGCTCCCCGGAGACAGGCCCCCGACACTCAGGCTCCACCCTGAGCGCGGGCTGCGGCTGCCCACCCTGGCCTGGGCCCTTGCTGACGTGACAGCAGCTCCGCCTGCATTGCCCCTGTGCCTGCTGCGCCGCTCTGCCGCCTGTCACCAAAGCCCTTCCCGGCCTCCGTGCTCTCAAGGTGACGAAACCAACGTCCCCGTCTCCCTCCAAAACCGATTTGGAGTGAGACCGGTTTTCCCTCCAATTTGTGGACGGGGGAGTCTGACCACTTCGTTCGTTGGGCCCCATGACACCCAGGAACAGGAGACCCTTGGGGAGGGCACGCAGCCGTCCACGCTGTGACGGCGCCCACTGACGGGTGGGCTCCGAACCCCAGGGTGGAAGGGGTCCCGGGCGACTCCAGGCGTGGGTCTGAAGGCCGGAAGGCAGGGCTGGGCACCCCCAGGGCGGGACCGCGTGGGTGGGGAAGATGGGGAGGGGCTGGACGTCAACTGAGGGCTCGGGAGCGCGGCCCACACATGTCACCTCAGCATGGTCAGGAGACGAGCTCGGCTGAAGCCCGCCTGGGGGAGAGGCGGGGAGGGCTGCGCTGCAGGAGAGAACAGGCGGACCGCCACACGGCGTCCAGGGCTGGGCAGGCGTGGCCCACCAGGACAGGTGTCACGACGGTCACTCCCAGCTGCCCACAGAGCTCCCTGGTCACTCTAGGAGAACTGGACGGAGCAGCGGACACTCGTGTTTCCTCTTGTGGTGGAAACGGGCAGAGGGCGACCCTCACGGTCCCTCCTTCAGAGCCTCGGGTTCCTCCTGGGGCAGATGAGGACATCAGGAGCCAGGTCTCTCTGCCAGGTCCCCACAGGACGCTGGGGTCACAACAAGACCTCACAGGCCCCAACGTGCTCGAAAACACCGGAACAGGGCTCCCTGCCCACCACCAGGGTCAGGTCCTCGGAAGTGTGAGCCTGATGCGGATTCGAGGACGAGGCGGGGTGCCTCCCCAGCTCCCGCAGCGGCGGGGACTTCAGAATCAGAGCTGAGCCAAGGAGCCAGGCAGGAAAGGGCACTTAGCGGATGATTCCATTCCCACAGAGCTCAAAGCCCTGTTAAAGCCCAGCGCCCAGGGTGCGCAGGGGGTAGCAGATCTATCAGGAAAGGAGGGGGCACCGGCCATGAGACTCAGGGGCCTGAGGGGCCTGCTGTCTGTCAACTCTCCTCCTTTGATTCTGAGTGCTGGGGAAGACCCAGGGTGTTTTACCACTGAGCTGTTTCCCCAGTTCTTTTAATTTTTTTATTTTATTTTATTTTTATTTTTTGAGACAGGGTCTGGCTAAGTTGCTGAGGCTGGCCTCAAACTTGCAATCCTCCTGCTCCAGCCTCCTGAGTCACCAGGATCACACGTGTGCCTGCAGCCGTATCCGGGGCAATGTTCTATTTCTTCACCTGCATGGTGTGTCATGGGGATTTTTGTGTTATGTTTTATGTTTAAGCACTTTTGTCTATATTCTGTTTCCCAATTTAAAAATGCATCAAAAGCCTTAAAAATAAATACATACAAGGGCTGGGGTTGTGACTCAGAGGTAAAGCACTTGCCTAGCATGTGTGAGGCACTGAGTCCGATTCTCAGCACCACATATAAATCAATGAATAAAATAAAGCTCCATCAACATCTAAAAAATCATTTAAAAATAAATACATACGTCCGTGCATACATACACACGCACACTCATGTCCTGTGCCTGTTTTCATTCTGGTAATCTAAACTACAGAAATAATCACTCCGTCTGGCAAACTTTAATGCATGAAGATGTTCACTGCAGCATCATTAGAATAGCCCTGTGTTCTCAGCCGTATTAAAGACTGAAGTCCTGCATGGCGTGTCTGCAATGTGGAAGATTATTTAGCCATTGGAAAGTCTGCCCAAAGACTACTTCAAGAAATAGGAAAAATGCTCACAGTCAACCAGGGAAATGGGGAGGGGAGGAGTAGAATATAAATCATATGTACTAAATTATTAAAATAAAAACTTCCAATAGACACTTACCTGTAGACTGTGATCCCAATATTGCCAATGTGTGTACATGTGTGTGTACATACGTGTGTACATGTGTACTTGTGTGTGTGTGTGTGTGTGTGTGTGTGTGTGTGTGAATAGCAAGAGCACTCACGTTAGGGAATGGAACAGTCGTATCTGTTTTCCTAATACACTTTTTTCCTTCTGGTGCTGTTTGTGCAGTGCTGGGAATTGAACCCAGGGCTGCTCCACTGCTAAGCCACATCCCCAGCCCCTGTTATTTTTTATGTTGAGACAGAGCTTCACTAAGTGGCTTAGTAGGGCCTCACTAAATTTCTGAGACTGGCCTCAAACCTGGGATCCTCCTGCCTCAGCCTCTGGAGCTGCTGGGACTACAGGAGTGAGCTCCGTGCCGGGCTGCTTGGCTTGGCTGTGCGGCTTCCCCTCTCGACGTGGACAGCAGATGCACCAGGCAGAGGGCTACCCTGCTGGGCTGGCGGGCAGCACGGCCCCTGGCCTGTGGCTTCTCCCTCCTTCCCCTCTTACTCCTGCCTCCCTGGCCCGCCCCACTCCTCTGCTTCCCTTCTCCCCACAGACACCCACGTGGGGATATTTCCAGAGTGTTCTCTCGTCCATCTGCCATACATTTGTTTGGATCTACGTGTATCCAAATAGTCGTGGTAAAAAGCACATAAAGACGGAGACGTTCTGCTTTTTATGTGTTTCTCCGTTTTTTACACCCAAGGCCCCCGAGCTCCCACTTCTTCCCCCTGGACCCAGCCTTGGCGAGGTCGCCGTCGCCGCTCTGGGCGGTGGGACTCTGTGTCAGGGTGCACAACCCCCTCAGCCACGGCGCTGCCCCGGGGCTTCCTTCTGGTCCTGGGCAACTGGGACCCCACCTCCGGCCTCCTCCGCAGGTGAAGGGGCCCGGGAGCTGGCCCCGGGCGCACGCCCGTGGGGGAGGCTGGTTCCTCCCCACGGCTCCTCCTCCTCCTTTCCCTCCTAGCTGCTTGGGATGACCCCTGAGTGGCTTCATGGTGGCAGAGGCCACCGGTCTGAATGCAGCCTGGGGAGCAGACGGCCGGCCAGGCCATGCCCCCGGGGCCCTCGTGTGGCAGTGACCCCTCCGTTGGGGCCTGGGGTCCACCTTCACCATGGTCAGTGTGCACTTGGAGGCCCGTGTTCCCCTCCTGCCCGCCTCCCGCTGGGCATGTTGCCCCAGAGCCCTGGAGCGAGGCCATCGTGAGCCCTCCACAGTGTCCCTGGGCACCTGTAGCAGGTAGGGAGGCCACAGCCAGGGGCTGCGACCCCAGAGGCCCTGGTGTTCAGGAGCCCGAGGGCACACGCCTGGGGGGAGGGCTGTCGGGGTGGTTGTCACTGGGTCTCGTCCGGCGCCGTCCCTCGGAGGGCCCCGGCTGTGGCTCTGGTGGCCTGGCCTGTGACGCTGGCTCCTGACCATCCTTGGGATTCTGAGCGTGCCCTTCCCTGTCACCAGAACTACGAGGACGAGTTCTGTCGCACCCAGTGGCTGACCCTTTTCGCATGCTGGCCCAGAGCCCAACCAGGGGCGGATGGCGCGTACTTTGACTTTATGGCTCACACAGTTTCTGTGCAGCCCAGGCTGCGGTGGCACTGTTGACACAGCCACGGGCCATCTGTAAATGAGTGGGCGTGGCCACGTTCCAATAAAGCTTTATAAAAACAGTGGCCCCCGGTTGTAGTTTGCTGATCTCTGAGCTGAGAAAGAGCTGTCCTCTCTCCAAGTCTGTGCGGTCGTTATGCCTTGTTTCCTGTCTCAGTTCCCAAGTACGCACCTTTCTTGGTCCACGCAGAGGGGGCCTCACCCGGCCTCACACCTCCGCAGGGGTCAGCAGTGGACAACCTGCGCCACAGAACCAGGGCACCAGAGAGGCCAGGCCCGGCCCCACTGAGCCCCCCTCCCCCCGCAGTGGCAGCCCCCGCCAGCCAGGCTTTACCCCTCGTCCTGGTGGCATCGGCTTCTTGCTGAAGAAGGAGGGCAACCGTGGGGGCTCGGTTCTCAAGGGCGAGCTGTTCCGGTCACTAATCCGTCTTCCTCCCGGGTTTTCATTCGTGCAGCAGAACGGGGCCTGAGCCAGGCCCTTGTGGAGCGCTGTTTAAAATGCAGGCGAGCGTCTGCCTCCGACTGCAGACCCGCCAGGACTGGGCGCCTGGATTCCAGCAGTGGCCTCGGGAGCTGTCCAGGGCTGGCCAGGACTCCCTCCCCGGGAAGGGGGAAGAGGGTGCGGGGCCGGTGCAGCCACAGCCGCGGTACCCCCCAGCACCTCCCCTTCTTCCAGGACCCGCCGCAGATCTGATCTCGAAGGCCAGCTCCGCAGCTCTGCGCTGGGATTTGCAAATCCGGTGGACCCTCTGCTGACCACGCTGCACCTGGACGCCGCTCCCGCAGTCCCGCGGAAGTTCCCACGCTGCCTCTTTCAATCAGTTGGTGGCTTTCTTTGTGCAGCGTGACGTTGTTTCATGTGGGCGACTGCTCTACGCCCCCAGCCTGGTCCCGCGGACAGAGCCGATTCCGGAACCGTGAGAACATGCCAGAGCTCCGCCGCGTGGTCCTTGGTGAGGTCTGGCTGTGTCCCCAAGTTCACGTGCTGGACCTCGGTCTCCGGCATCAGCGTTGGGAGGCAGGGCTCTGTGCTTCCCAGTGGTTCAGGTTGTCACCACAGGAGTGAGCCAGGTGTCCTGAGTAGATCTGCCATCAAAGCAAGCTTCTGCCTTCTTGAGCCAAAGAACTTTCTGCTCTTTATGAAGTACCCAGCCTCGGGTATTCTATTATAGCAGCAGAAAATGGATCGACGATCCTCAAGGAGCATCTGTTGAATAATGATGGCGTTTGTTTCCCATCCTGCCTAACTCCCGTCCCCTGGGCACTGAGGGTTGAACCAGAGTCTCGGCATGCTGGGCCAGTGCTGTGCCCCTGAGCTACGTTCTTAGCCCCACTCCCCTTTGCTTTGAAACAGGTCTCCTTACGTTGCCTAGGCTGGCCTCAAACTTGTGGTGATCCTCCTGCCTCAGCCTCTGGAGTAGCTGGGATTACAGGTGTGAACCATGGGGCCAACCTTTGTCTAATCTTAAGAAGCTCCACTCTCCTCCCAGGAAGACACCTCTTAGGTCAACCTTAACTCTCTAATTTCCACATTCAGAACTCATCCCTCAAGTTGCTTTTCCATATTGTCAAAGATCCTTAAGATGCAATGGCAGAAACCCAACTCAAGTTCAGGCAAAACAGGGAATGTATTGGTGCGTCTAAGTAAAATGTCTATTTAGCTTCAGGCACAGATGGATCCAGGTGCTCAAAGGGACTGCCTCTTTGTCCAGGGTCTGTCTTGGAAGGCTGAATCGGATGGGCCAGGACGGGGACATGCTCAATCACCGACTGAATGACCAGGCCTGATCCGGGTGTCTCCCGCTAGCAAGGAAGGGCGAGTCCCACGGGAACCTTATGGACTGAGGGTGGGTATGGTGGTCCCCAAAGGTGAACTGGGACCTCAGCACTAGAAGAGGGGGCTGGGGGCTGGGATGCAGCTTGGTTGGTAGAGTATCTGCCTGGCATGTTCGGAGCTCTGGGCTCAGGCCCCAGCACCACAAAAACAGAGGGAGAAGAAGAGGAACAGATGCTGAGAGGCAAAGCCAAGGCCCAGAGAGGCTCCTCCCCGTCGTCTCCACTGCAACCCTCCCTCTGCCTCCTGGAGGGCAGCTGTGCCGAGCTGCTCCCTCCTCGGGCACCTCGGAGGCCCCCTCAGTAGGTGGGACCAGCGAGGAAGCGGTTCTCAGAATCCAGATGACACTGGGGGCGTGGGGTCGGGCAGCCAGAGGGGATTCGGGCGCGGGCTCCAGGGAGACCCTCCTTCCACCGCAGCTGCCCGGATCGAGGTCCTGGTGTGGACCTGGAATCCCTGTCCAGCAGCCGCCCCGCCTCCCTTATCTCGCCCCAGCACTGGGCAGCGCTTGGCTCAGCGACGGCCCAGCGACGGCCCTCCCCCGACGGCAGGCTCCGCAGCAGCAAGGCGAGGTGCCCCCCCCCACTTCCTGGCCCTGCCACTTCCTGGTACCTCCCCAACAGAGAAGCACGCTCAGGCTTCATCGTTGACACCCACAGAAGACAGCACTGGTCACAAAGCACAGTTCCCCCGCCCTGTGGAAAGCCCAGGTTTGACCCGCGTGAGGTCAGACTGGAGAGCAGGAACCCCTTCCAACTCCCCAGTGGGCAAATTTCAGTGTCCTAGCCAATCAAGGACATTTCTAACCGTAAGATTTGGTGGAAGTCTACGGAAAGCTTCAGGAAAATTCTCTTCCCTCTTGAAACAGAATAGAGGGAAAGAAAGTGACCTCTTGTGCTCTGACCTGTGGATGCTGCTGTGAGAGCACAATGTCTGGAGATGTGGCAGCCATCTTGGGTCCATGAGGAGAGACTGTGCCATCCCAAGAAAAGATGGAAAGAACCTAGATGTTGGACACTTGCCCGCTGAGTTGCTGGATTAATCCGCCAACCCTAGGGCTGCTCTATTTCAAGGCATTGATGAAGCCACATTGAGTCTGGTCATCGTTTCTTAGTGGCAAAGCCATCTTGTTGGGTGCATCCTGCATAGGGTAAACTAGGCAGAAGCACACCTCCTGGCATGAACTCCTCAGCATCCCTCCAGACCCCTGGGAGGCACTTAGCTGACATCCTCTTGAGCCATCCTACAGGTACCCCAAAAACATGTCCGAACCTGAACCAATCCCTGCCGAAGTCCCAGGAAGAGCTTCTCCTTACCTGTCCTCACGGGTAAATGGAGTAAGACCAAGTTCCAGCCCTGGTGAAGCTTCCATAGCAGGAGGCACATGCACCGGCCCAGGGTGGGGTGGGGGGACTCGGGAGGTGCCACGGAGAAGGGATAATTCAGCTGTGATTTCAATACTGGAGAGAATTTTTTGAGATTCAAATTCTCAGCTCTGAAAAGGAAAGAAGGGCTTTCCAGCCAGAGGAAATGGCAAGTGCAAAGGCCCTGGGGTTGGGCTGAATCTGTGATTTTCCAGGAGCAGCAAGGAGCCAGGGAGGAGGTAGCAGTGAAAGAAGAGCCGAGGAGGGGGAAGTCGGAAGGGCCTGTGGGGAGAGAGGGCAGGGTCCTCCTCGGAATTGGAGGGTTGTATCCAAAGTGCAGCTGATAGGGATTGAAGGGCAAAGCACCATCAGACTTGGGTTTTTTGTTTGTTTGTTTGTGCACCGTCATTGAAGTCAGGGCCCTCACCACTGAGCCATCCTCAGCCCTTTATATATATATATATTAGAGAAGGGGTTTCGCTGAGTTGCCGAGGCCTTACTAAGTTGCTGAGGCTGGCTTTGAACTTGCGATCCTCCTGCCTCAGCCTCTTGAGCCTCTCGGGTGCCACCGCCCTGGTGACTCCAGCTGTTGTTTTTATATATATATATTTAGATGTTGATGCCTTTATTTTATTTCATTTATTTAGTTTTTATGCGGCGCTGAGAATTGCACCCAGGCCGCACCCGCCAGGCAGGCGCTCTACCGCTGAGCCCCAGCCCGTCTGGGTTTTTAAATGGCTGTGGCGCGGCCCTGGTGACAGAGAACGACCCCTTCCAGGGGACACCGAGCCCTGCCATGTGAAGTCGCCGACTCCTCCCAGCCCCACTGCGAGGTTGGCCCGTCCTTCTTTCCATTTCGTAGAAAAGGAAACCGAGACCAGAGAGGTGAAGAAAGTTGCCCGCGGTCACAGAGCGAGGAGGAAACAGGGCACCCGCTAGGGCTCGGGGTGCGACCAGGGGGGCCGCGGAGAAGCGCAAGGACCCCACAGCTCCCTGTCCCTGCGGTCCCCTCCGGGGGCGTCGGCGTGGCTCTGTCCCTGAGGTCCCCGCCCAGCCTCCGGCCGCGGGGGTCCCCTGCGCCCAGCTCCCGCCGCGTGGCCCCTGGAGTCCGCGGCTCCCCTGGCCCCCGCTGAGTCCCCGAGGCAGCCTCCGAGCCGCGCGGCCTCCGGGTGGCACTTTGCAGACGCTTCCTGGGCCGCAGCGAGACTCTGTGGTGTCGCCAGAGCCAGAAACTATGCTGCGAGTGGCGGAGGCGAAGCTCGGTCCCCGGCCCAGGGCGCTGGGGTCCGCCGCAGGTCGCAGCCACCTCCCCTGGGGACGGCCGCCCCGGCCTTCCCGGGGCAGAGGCCGCGGGACTCCACGCAGGGCCTCCCACTCGGGGCTGCGGGGTCGCCCTCTCGGTTCCCCCTTAGCCCCCATCAGCCCGGGACGGCTTAGTGGTGACAGTGACGGAGAGGGACCTGCCCAGCCTGCGGCCTGCTCTGCGCTCCAGGAGCCCCGCAGAGCGCGCAGGGCCCTGGTGGGAGGAAAACCCAGGGGGACTTCGCGGAGGAGCCGGCCCGCGGGGGAGCCTCCACTCGCTGCCTCCCGCTTCCTCTCCTTCTAAAAAAAGGAAAAAGAAAGAAAGAAAAACCTCCTCAAAAGACAGATAAAGATTGACAGGAGGTGCTTGTTCTGGTCTGTGAGTGCGGGTCATGTGACTCGTAGAACTTCTTTCCTGCTCTCCAAAGCCGTGTGTGCGCGTGGCCGGTCCTGGAAACCCCAGAGGAGCCCGAGGAGAAAATGAAAACCACCTGCGTTCCCAGCACCGACCGACGCGCACGAGACACGCTGGGTTTTATTATTAGGGGACTTTTACGCACAGCGACACGCACAGACCTGAAGCAGGGGGTTGACGGATTTGACAAAAGGCCACGCCCGTGTGTGCAGCCCCCCAGTGGAGACCGAGAACATCTCCATCGCCCCAGAAATTCCCCTTGGTCCCCTCCCAGTGATGCCCAGCCCCCACCCATGGGCGACCCCCCCCTTCTGATGTCCGTAGCCATGAATTAGTTTTGCCTGCGCCCTAATTGGAGTCACATGGCCCATGTGTGCTCCTTGGAGTCTGGTTTCTTTCACTCGGCATTAATCATGCGCTCAGAGTCAGCCAGGCTTCTGCCGCCTGTCCCTTTTTATTGCCGAGTAGTGCTCCACAGTGCGCTGAACCCCCCGGCCTCCCCGAACCTGGGAGGATCGCGTAGGTGTCTCCTCCTGGAGGCTGTCTTGAGTGAAGCCACTTAGGAACATCAGTGGACAAGTCTTCATTTTTCCTTGAGCAAATACTTAAGACTGGGATAGCTGGGTCCCGGGGTTAGCTTCTGCAAGTAATTACCAACCAACCAAAGAGTCGGGGGCTGTTTTGCTTCCGCCGCAGCTGAACCAGGGTCTTGCTGTTATGAAGTCTCCTTCACACCTCAGATACACGGAGGGGGTGGGGATGAGACGAGGCTCAGTGACAGAGTGACAGAGCGTGGGTCTAACAGGCGCAAGTTTGGGATTCGTCTCCACTAAAAAATAAATCTGGACCCAAAGCACATTTTTCTGCAATTTGCTTCTTTCATGTCCACAAATAGAGCTCGGCTCTTTCTACCTCAGCCGTGCAGCCCTTGTTCCTCCTGCCCCCCCCCCCAGGACACTCTGTCATGTGTCCCCTGTGGGTGGACACTCAGGTGGCTCCCAAGTTCTCACCCTGGGCAGTGTCCTGTATTCATGCTCGCCTCCCCGGGCACCATGTTTCTCGGGGACAGTAACCCACAAAGAAATGGCTGGGTTCAGGGTCTGCACCTTGTAAATGTTGTAAAATCAGCCCCAAGAGTCAGGATTTCTATCACTGGATCCTGCGAGGACGGGAACACATCATCCACGTGAGAAAGTGGGAGAGGAGTGACTTGGCTGAGTAGGGAGAACGCTGTGTGTTGGCCACTGGGACTGGAGGGAGGAGAAGGCGTCAGGGCTGTGTGGGGAGGTCCTGGGACACGCTCCTGGAGCCACATGCCCTGGGCTCACATTACGGCTGCCACTGTCCAGCTGTGTGACCCCACACAAGTCACTCCACTTCTCTGTGCCTCTGTTCCCCACCTGAAAAAATCGATAAAAGAGTAGCCACTGCAAGGGGAGTGAGGACCCACATCTGTGTCAAGTTAAGTCCTTAAATGTCATCTGTCACCAAAACAAAGTGCGCCTGGGTCTCAAGAACACACTGCACCACGGTCCAGCTGGCCTCCGTGGCCCTAGGTAGCTTTCAGGAGGAGCTGCCAGTGGGCAGGCTGGGGACGCCTGAGGAGCTGCTTACCGGGAGCCCTGAGAAGATGGAGTTCCCAGAAGCAGAGCTGGTGAGCCGCTCCAAAAGCCCCGGGCGGCCCTGACAGGGCCCAGAGGAGCAGCGAGGAAGTCACCAGTGACCTTTGGGGCAGAAGGACAAGGGCCCCGGGCTGGGCTGGGGGTTTCCAGGGAGCTGACTGCTCTTCTGAGAACTCTGCCAGACGGGGCCCAACTTGAAAAAACGGCTCACTTTAAGGACCCAGAGCTCTGCTGCGCGGGTTTGGGGTGCGCGGGGTGCTGGTGTCAAGGTCGTGTCTGCATGGCCCGCGGGCGGACCAGGGGCTTACCCCACCCTGCACCTGCCCACCCCCTGCCCCAGCACCCTGCTCCCCGCCTCACCCCTCCCCTGCGCCTTCTAAATCAGGGGTCGCCAGCTCCAGCCACCTGCCCAGTGCAGCCGAGGCCGGTGCCTGTGCAGCTTGTGAGCTAAGAACCGTTCTGCATCTCTAAGTGGCTGGAGGAAAAATTCAAAAGAAGAAGACTGTTTTGTGTCCCAGGAACATGATATGAAACTCAGATCTCGGCGTCCATGAATAAAGTTTTATTGGCACACGGCCCTTGGTTTGCCCACTGTGGGTGGCTGCTTTGCGCTACGGGGGCTCAGTGGAGCAGTTGCCACGAGTCGGTGGGGCCTGCGAGCCCTGAGATATCAGCTCTCGGGCCCTTTGGAAAAGGAGGCATTTGCTGACCTTGGTCTAGATCCTGCTTCAGGTGAAGGAGACCAGGGCCAAGGTCCTTCTCAGCCTCTTGCCCTCCATGACCTTCCCTGGGTCCTGTGGACCACATTAGCACCATGACCAGCTCGTGTGTCACAGGGTGCAGGCTGGCTGACACCCGCTCTCTGTTGTATCCTCGTCCGCTTCTTGCTCGAGGAGCTGGACCTTGTCATTCAGGTCAAATCCCCCATCATTGGACATGTGGCCTGATAGTCAGCCATCACTGACTTCAGTATGAACTTTAAGTATTAAATACTGAAAGCCGCCCCTTCGCCACTTGGAATCCAGTTTTCTCATCTGTAAAGTAGGAGACCTCTTCCCTCAGGCCTCTGGCCATTAGGAGAGGAAGGGCCACTAAGACCTCGCCAGGCAGTGTGGGGTCATCCATCGGCCAATACATCGAAAGGCATTTTGAGGACATGATAGGCTCCAAACTCAGAGACTGGGTGTGATTTCAGCCCAAATGTGCTTTTTCTAAAGGAGAAAAAAATTTTAAAGTCTGTGTGGATCTAACAGCCCACAGCCCCTACCTAACTGGCCCCCGTGGGCAGCTGAGTCACCCTTGGATGGAGAGTTATGGCCATGAATCCCAGGAGCCCTAAAGAAGTCTCTGTCAAAAGAAATCTCCATCATGTTGGGTTAGGCCCCAACTGCCTTAACAAGACTCCCACAGAGCAAGAAATAAAATCAGGAATCAATAAATGGGATGGATTCACACTAGAAAGCTCCTTCTCAGGGAAAAAAAAAAAAAAACAACAATCAGAGAGCCCACAGAATGGGAGCAAATCTTCACCACGCTCATATCAGGTAGAGCACTGATCTCCAGGATAGATGAAGAACTCAGAAATCTCAACTCCAGAAAATCTTAACACCAGTGTGTAAGCAGGCCAAGGAACTGAACAGACACTTCTCAGGAGAAGATATGCATGCAGTCAAAGGTACGTGAAAAAGTGCTCAACATCTTTAGTGATCAGAGAAATGCGAATCAGAACTAAGATTTCATCTCACCCAGTCAGAATGACAACTATCAAGAACACAAGCAATAGTAAGAGCTGCACAGGAGGGGGGCACAAGGCACACCCCTACACGGCTGGTGGGACTGCGAATCAGTGCCACCACCCTGGAAAGCAGTGTGGAGAGTCCTCAGAAAACTGGGAATGCAACCACCGTTTGACCCCTGTGTCCCACTCCTTGGACTTAAAATCAGCATACTCTGGTGACGCAGCCAACCAATGTTTATAGCAGCTGAATTCACAGTAGCTAAGCTGTGGAACCAACCTAGATGCCCATCACTACGTGAAGGATAAGAAACTGTGGGGTATATACACAATGGAATACTACTCAGCATTAAAAGAGAATAAAATCGTGGCATTAAAAGAGAATAAATGGATTTGGAGAAGATTATGCTAAGTGAAGTAAGCCAATCCCCCAAAACTAAAGGTCGAATGTTTTCTCTGATTAGTGGATGCGGATCTATGATGGGGCGGGGGAGCATGGGAGAATGGAGGAGCTTTGGATTGGGCACAGGGGAGGTGGCGGGGTATGGGGTAGGAGAGATGGTGGTACACGTGTGACTGCACAAATGTGCGTCTCCACACCGGGTACAGCCAGAGAACTGAAATGCCGTGCTCCGTCTGTTTCGTTTTCTTTGCTGATATTCATTCTTAGTTGTAGATGGACACAATGACATGCGGTACCGAGGATGGGACAGGTGCCTCCCGCGCAGTGGGCGAGCGCTCTGCCTCTGACGTCAACCCCGTGCTCCGTCTGTGTACGAGGAATTGAGAGGCGTCTGCTGTCAGGTGCAACTAAGGAGAACAACAATAAAAAATTTCAAAAGAAAAGGAAAGAGCGGCCCAGGATGACCTCCCCATCACTTCACTCACTGGGGCGAACCCTGCCTCGGCAAGCGGCCCAGCCCAGAGTCACCCGAGCCTGGGCCACCTGGAGTCTGCAGACTGCCCCAACTGCCCCAGGGGTCCTCCGGGGGCCGGGAGCCCAACTTTGCTGGTTTAGGAACCGTTCCCCACGCGGATCTCAGGCAGAGTTTGTCTCTAAGGCAACAGAAGGAGCAGGGCTTGTCCGCGCTTGTCTCCAGGCACCTGAAGGTGGGTGTGGGGATCGCGACCTCAAGGGGTTCCTACACCCATGTGGGTCACAGAGATGGCCTGGCCACCACTGTCAAGGGAACAGAGTGGCCCTCTCTCCCTCCCTGGGCTTGATCTCCTGATCCGTGGACAGACCCTGTTTCCTTCCTGCCTTCTGGAACACCTGGGACTATGTAACTAGTGAACGGGAGACTCCTGGAAATGTGGTAAGTGATGAGCTATTTATTTTTCAGAGATTATCCCATTTCCAGAAAAGACAAGCCCAAAGTCATAAGAATTCTTCAAAATCATTATCTTAAATACGATCATTTTAAAAACCCTTTTAAAAATAAATGGAAATGTGGATTACAACAAGACACAAGCATGAAGGGTCTGGCCTGTGCTGGTGACGGGCAGATTGGACCAGACCACGGGGACGCCGGCCCCCTGCCTGGCACACCATGTGCACACGCGCTCGCACCGGGTGCCGGCCTGTGCCCGGGTGGGCAGGCTGCGGGCTTGAACTCTGCAAACCGCAGTTGGGTCCCAGCCCCCCAGCTGAGGGACATCCAGCAGGACGTTGGGCCTCAGTGCACCTCACTCCACAGCAATCACCAAAACGGCACTGGCTGCCCTCAGCCCTCGTGGCGGGAAGCACCCCATGAGAAGACGCCTCATAGCCGAGCCCTGATTTGGAGCAGGTGCCGGGTGGTTCCCAGCTGGAGTCCCGTGCAGGGCTCCCAGGGAAAGGGGACACAGGGAAACCCAACACCCTGACCTTTGCAGTCAGGCGGCTGCTCCCAGCGGCCCCTGGCAGTGCTCTCCTCCACCCCCTGGTCCAGCTGCCAGGCTGAGTCACTCACAGAGGGACGGAGGGGATGGGCACATGACCTGGTGGGGAGCCAGCTGGAGTGTGGAGGGGGAGGGAGTAAAGGCTGCAGTGGTGGCCACGCCCCCGCCCTCCGCGGGAGACTTCCTGCAGGGAGGAGGTCCAGGCCTGGCCCCAGGTCTGCCACTCAGCTGCGGCTGGCTCTTCCTCTTCCTCCAGGAAGCCCACCGGAATTGGGCCTGGGGTGCCTGTGTGTGTGTGTGTGTGTGTGTGTGTGTGTGTGTGTGTGGACGATACCAGAAACCACCAGCCTGGGCTGGCCTCCATCCTCAGCACCTTGGTGAATCTTCGTGAACACAGATACCATCATTGTCACTGTCACCTTCACCCCACTTTCCAGCTGAGACCAGGCACAGAGCCGTGAGGAGCTCACAGGAGGTCACGTAGCACTGTTTCCAAGACAGGCGTCTGGCCCCGGGGCCTTGCTCCTCGCCTCAGCTACAGGGGATCTCGCTCCTGGAGGGGTGTCGGGGCAGGAGAGTGGGTGCTGTGGGTGAACCTGTCCCCCTGGGTTTGACCTGGCCTGTGACCTGGATCCCGCCCTGGCCTCCTGTCAGCACCCCGGGCTCCTGGGCTGTCCCTGAGGAGTGGCCGCGCCCGTTCCTGACCTCTGCTACTGAGAAGCCAGAAGCTGGGAGACCCTGCTCCTGGGCCCAGGGACCCGTCTCTCTTTAGCGTTTGTACAGTTTGTTCATATTATTCATCTGCAACATCCTGCCTTTTTTTTTCTTTTTCCTGTCTCACCCACCCCTTAAGAAGGTGAGAAAGGGCTAGAAGGAAAGTGCAGAGGCCTCAGCCACAATGAAGACCGTTTTATTCTGGGCACAGGGGCCCAATGACTTGGGAGGCTGAGGCAGGAGGATTGCAAGATTAAGGCCAGCCTCAGCAACTTAGTAAGACCCTGTCTCAAAATAAAAAATACAGAAGGCTGGGGTGTGGCTCCGTGGTAGGGCACCCCTGGGTGCTGGATCCCCAGAACTGCTGACAACACCACTCCCTCCACACCACCGTTATCGTGAAGCTACAACGGAACCCGGCTGTTTCTCGGAATCTCGATTTCTGTTGAGACCCTCACAGAAGAGAGGCCCTCCGGGGTGCCACCAGACTGGGCCTGGGGACAGTGAAATTCATCTTTTAAGGTCACTTTCACCTCTGCATCTGAGAGACAAATTTGGTTCCGAAATCATTGAGTTGGGCCCTGTTCCGGCGCCTGCTGGGGACCGTGGACCCAGCGATGAACAAGACAGACCAGAACCCTCGGCTTACGGAGCTGGATTCCAGAGACAGACCATCAACAAGAGATGTCCACTGTCAAGCCTCCAGAAATGCCACAGGGGCTGTGTGTGGGGCTCGGTGGCAGCGCTTGCCCAGCACGTGAGAGGCACTGGGTTTGGCCCCGAGAACCGCGTACAGATGAATAGATGAATAAAATAAAGTCATGGTGTCCATCTACAACTAAAAATATAAAAAAGAAAGAAAAGAAAAGAAGTGCCCAGAGAAAAATCAAACAGTAGGGGAACAGAGTGTGATCAGAGGAGGCCCCTGGGAGATGTTCGAGAGAAGAGCTACCGAAGTGAGGTGTCTGGGGAGAGGGTCCCAGGATGAATGAGAGTCGTGTGCAAAGGCCCTGAGGCAGAACCTAGGGAGAGCATGGCAGCCAGTAAGTTTGCAGAGGCAGGGGAGGCTTTGCTTCTCTGCCCCTTTCCTCTCAGTCACACCAGTGAGGACAAAGACCTGTTGTCCTCCGTCCATTCCAGAGCCGCAGGGAGCTAACGGGTGGGAAAGAGCTCTGGGAGGCTGAGCAGAGACCAGCGAGAGGGCTGTTAATGGACACTCTGGACGAGACCCACGGCAGGGGCACTTTGGGACACTGTGGTCTCTCCTCCTGGTGACGCCGTGTTCTCCTAAATACCACGTTGAGAGAGCCCAAGTCTCAAACAGTTCCACCCTCTCATTTGAGGGATGGAAACGTAGGGCCCAGAGGGTGGGGAGCACCGCCCAAGGTCACGTAGCAAATTCCTGCCAGAGCCAGGTCTCCAGGATCCGCTGAGGGTCACAGCAACATCAACCATCCCCTCCCAGGGGGAACAGAGAGAAAGTCAAGTCGATATTCTTTCCTCCTTAAGAGGGAAGGGGGACAGAGTGTCTCTGAGCGCCTGGGGGCGGCACTCCGCAAAGTGAAGGAAATGTGTTAAATAAGCCCCTTCCCCTGGGCTGGCCTCTTGGCTCTCGGCCAGTGCCTTCTTTGACGTTTTGTGATTTTTATGGTCAATTAGAGTCATAGAAGAAGCTGGGCTTTGTCCCCTTGGGTGGAGCGCCTGAGGCCCAGATAGTGAGAGCACTCCTGGGAGGCACGCAGGCCGCTTGGCAGAGTTGACATCTTCTCTAGGGAGAGAAAAAAGGAAGACCATAAGCACCTGTAAGTTATGGCACAGGTAACTTCAGAGGGTACCAGACTACGAATGGAATAAAACAGGGACCAGCAGAACCAACGTCGGGGGTCGGAGAAAGACCCCGTGAGCCTGTGGCTTACAAGCAACCAGCTGTGCTCAGGGCCAGGCAGGGAGGGCTCCAGGCCAAGAGGTGGCAAATGCAAAGGTCCTGTGGCTGCAGCAAGTGTGGAGGGGCAGACAGCCAAGGCCCATCGGAGCGCAGAGAGGTGGGGCCAGGGACAGACCTCGCGGGTCTGGCAGGCCCCTGTGAGGAACAGGGATTCGGTCTGGGGCGGTGGCCGCAGCGGGGGCTCTGGCCATTGGCTGCGCCTTGAGCCCAGATCTCCTTTAGTAAGGCCCTCTCCTCCACAGCCCCCTGCACCTTCCCGTCCTGGGACTTCCTCTGCGCCCCGGGTTCCTGGTTGTGCTCACCTGTGCCGGGCCCTGCCCCGGGCCCACAGACTCCACCCACTCCCCGTCTCTGCCAGGCCTGAGGCAGGCTCTGTGCGTGGGAAAGGAGGGAGCTCAGAGCAGGGCCGACCTGGGGGAGCTTCTCGGCCCTGGGGACAGGCCAGCTCTCCTGCTGGGAGGGGGCACACGGGACCCTGGAAGGAGGCCGGCTGGGAAGAGCCTGGCAGCAGGGCAGCCTCCAGGGGCTCTGGGGTCCTGAATCCCCACCATCAGACCCTGGTTTCCTTCCTGGGTCTCTTTCTGTGAAGCAGGCAGCTGGGACCGTCCTGGTCCCAATCCCAAGAGCCCTCAGGCCCTCCCTGCACGCCGCCTGCTACCCACGGCGCCATCTTAGCCCACTTGGGCTTCGGCGTGGACGGGAATGAAGGGAACCTGGGGACTTTCATGGCTCTCGGCAGGTCGACCCAGCAGGTTGGCAATGGGACAAGGACAAGACAAACCAGTGACAGGCTGCAGTACAAGTCCAGCCCCCAAGGACCCTCCATGGGAGGACACTGCGGCCACCCTGGAGGAAGACCCTGCAGGATGGCCCTGGCTCACCCACCAGGAGGGCTACCCCACAAAAGGTAGCCGAGAACCGCGTGCAGAGGCACAGGTCTGGAATCCCAGCAGCTCAGGAGGCTGAGGCAGGAGGATCGCAAGTTCAAGACCAGCCTCAGCACTTAGTGAGGCCCTAAGCAACTTCATGAGATCCTGTCTCAAAATAGAAAATTTCAAAAGCTGGGGACGCCGCTCAGGGGTAAGGCCCCTGGGTTCAATCTCCAGGACCAAAAACCAAAACAAACAACAACAACAAACCAGAATCACCAGTGTGGGTAGGAATGTGGAGAAACAGGAGCCCGGGGCATGGCTGGCGGAGAGGGAGGCAGAGCCGGGGGTGTGGAAAGAGCACGGCAGTTCCTCAAAACATTAAAAATAGAAGCACCATGTGACCCAGCAAGTCCCCCCACTGGGTATGGGCCAGAGAACTGGAGGAAAGGGCTGGGACAGATCCCGACGTCCGTGTCCACCGCAGCAGGTGGAGGGAGCCCCCGGGGTGCACACCCGCAGAACACCGCGAACCCGGGCAGCCCTGTACCCACAGTGGGTGCTGCACCTCAAACAGGCTTCCTGCCAAAGGCCGCGACCCACGGACCCCGTCATGGGAGTGAAGCAGCCCAGCGGTCAGCGGAAAGGCCAGGCGATTCCACCTAGAGGGCACGGGGCAGTGAGGCTCAGCGGAGGGGAGGGGTCGGGACTCACCCTCTGGTGACGACAGAGTTCCGGTTTTGCAGGACGAAGACTTCTGGGGGTAGATGGTGGTGACTGTTGCACAAACGTGTCATTGTACTTCATGCCCCTGGAGTGTGCACTTTAAAATGAGGTCACAGTTCCAACCCTAGGAACTCAGGAGGCTGAGACAGGAGGACCACAAGTTTGAGGACAGCCTCAGCCACTTAGCAAGACCCTTTCCCAGGACTCTGGGATTCCAGGCGTGTACCACCTCGCCCGGCCTGGAGTTGCCCAGGAGTCCTGTCCAGTGCCAGACAGGACTGTTTGGCCAGCACAAGATTTAAAAATTAGGAGATGTCCCATTAAAAGGCCCAGCCACCCGGATGCTATATTGCTCCAAGGTCACTGTCACCTGGAAGTACACCCGCACCCTTGGGGGGGCCAGAGGTGCCCTGAAGTTCCCCACCCATGGGCCCGGACCTTCCAGCACCTTGGAGAAGTGACATTGAGGGTCTCCGTCTTCAGTGACGGCCTGGTTGGGGTTTCACGGTGAGAATGTCTTTGGAGACACAGTTCTGGGCTTTGATCATGGGACACACTAATTCTGGGACCTCTTCTTTCTCAGCTCCTCCCCCCAGACTTTTTAGACCAGTTCCCCCAAAAGTGGGGCCTCACAAGAGGGTCTCAGAACCCCGGCCGCCACCCCGCACTTAACTTCCCAACTGAGTTTGCTGAGGTTCCCAGATGGGGGGCGGGAGACTGCGCCCGGGCCTGGCTGGGGGGACCTCCCACCACGGCTTCCTCCCACCCTGTCTCCAGGCCCTGGGTAAAGCCTCCCTCCCCCCCACTCCCTCCAGGTTCCGCTCCAATCACAGGCTCCTCCAGGGCGGTGGCCGCACCAGCTTCTCACAGCACTTGGCCGTTTCATCTGACCCTCGCCACAGTCCAAGGAGCTCGCCGCCGGGATCCACCCCATTTCACAGAGAAGAGCCCTGAGGCCCAGCCCACCCAGTGGTGGGAGAGGCCCAGGGTGGCCACCCGCGGCCACCTGGCCCTCGTTCTCCAAGAAACTTCCAAGTCCCAGGAGGAGATCATTGTGGGCCGCCGGGTTCATTCCTCCTGGAATCTGATTCTGGAACCAAGTGCTAAATCGCTGTCAGTGTACCTGTTGTCCCCCTCCCTTTCCACTGTGGTCATGAGAAGCGCCACACCAAGTGGCTTACTCAGAGTGAGATAAACTGATTCACTGAACTGGGAAACCCAGGGCTGGGGTGACTTCAGGCATGGCTGGATCTAGGAGTCGGGCAAGGTCATTAGGTCCGACTTTCTTCCTGTCCCTCACTTGACTCTGGGCTCCTCACGTTGGCCTCATTTGCCGTCGTAGGAAAGGGTGGTCTTGACGGGGAGGGTCTTAGTAGAAAGGGCTTATTGAGATAGTTTCCGCAGAAGGACTTGGACTGGCTCTGACTGCACCCATGTGGCTGGCATACCAACTCCTGGTAGGAGATGGACCGCCACTGACCAGGTCTGGCCCCGCCGTATCCGTTACGGGAATGGACGTTACAGACGCAGCACTCCGTCTTGCATCTGAACAGCAGAGCTAGAGCCGTCCTGTTGCAGTCCACATCGAATCACGTTCGGTCCTTACGGTGGCCCTCAGGCCCTCCCCGGCCTGCGTTCCTGGCTGGTCATCTCCCACTGGCCTCCCTCACTCGCTCTGCTCAGCCGGGCCCTTCTCACGGACCCACGCTCAGGTGCAGCAGCTGCATTTCCTTGTTAATGAAATGGGGGCATTTGGAGTCGGCCCCCGATGTTCTGTGTGCCCGGCATTCTCCTCTCCCTGGCACCCCGCTGACCCCTCGCGCCCACGTATTTCAGCCAGTGTGAACCCTTCCAGATCCAGGAGGACACGTGACCCAGGCCCGCCAATCAGAGCGTCGAGCAGCCTTCCAACATCATCCTTCGCATGGGGTTCAGGGACGGGCGTGTGTCTCCAAGACTGAGACCGAACCCTGAACTTCCCCAGGAATTGTAAGAAATAAAACCGCCTCAGGTGCTGAGCGTGTCAGAAGGATAAGGCTAGTCTTGAGCCTCCAGAGCCACCACACGGAGAGAAAACCCACCTGTGAGTGAGAGAGAGGCAGGAAGGAAACTGAGTTCAGAAGATCTCTTTGAGCCCCTGGATTCAGCCATGCCTGAATCCCACTAGACTTTTTAGTTACATAGCTTAGTAGGTTTCTTCTTTGCTCAAGCCACCTTGAACCGGGTTTCAGTTACCTTGAGGGGCTGTCATCGAAGGGGTTAAATAAGTTGATGAATTATAAAGTGCTTGGCAATAAGGCCACCCCCAGAGTGGGAGTCATTACTATTAATATTTTATGATTCCATCTTCCACACACATATTTAAATCTGTTTCCACTTTTAAACTGTTTACTTAAAGAAAAAAAATGTTTAAACTTATGCAAAACCAGGGCAGATATTCACTTGGTAACGGCGCACCCATACAGGTTACTGAAATACTGAGCGCTTCTGTAGTGGTTGACGGCAGCCCTGTTCTGAATCTCCTGTGCGCCCTGGCTGTGCGACTCGGAACCCTCCGGGCATCTTCTGATCTTCACCTCGAGGGTTAACACGGCCCGGCAGGGGCCTCCAGGACCTAGGACTAGGATGCATATGTTTAATACCACCTCAGGGTCCCGCTAGGACTCTTGGGTACGAAGGCGTTAAGTGGAAACACCAAATCGCCAACAGCTCCCCAACACTCAGTCCCTGCCAGATCGCCAGCTATCGTGACCTGTGACCTCTGCCGACCTGAGGCAGCTCAGCAGCCGGGCACCTGTCCAGGCCCCCCACACCCCAGGCCTGCACCGCAGTCAGATGGCCCATGTCGGTGGCAATCCCATAGTCCCTCATCTCACGGCACTGAGCTGCCTTCCGGGCTCTAGGGCGGGACATATGGTCCGTTTTTGTTCAGCTTAAGAACTCGCTCTGCTGGAAACGGACTTTCCATGTGGTGCCCATCTTTGGGACAACAAGCAGCGGTTCCCGTCCAGACTTCAGGGTGCGGATCACAAGGCAGTTTGGCAAGTGCCCTCGGCTGTTGCTCTTTGAAATAAGAAGCCTGTGCTCGACTGTGTAACACTCTCCTTTAATAAACTATTTATTTTAACTCTAAGTCCATAATGGGCTTTAAATGGTTTAAAAACGATACACAAGATGAAGTCAAATGCTCGAGATAATTGAGAAGGGGAAGCAGAAGTGGAGCTGACAGGTACTGTGTTCAGTTGCTGGCAAGAAAGACCAGAAATCACATTGGCCTGAACACCATAGGACATTATTCTTCTCTTGCATAAATGAAAGCTGGAGAGAGGAAGTTCAGTAGCACCACAGAATCGAACATCCAGGCTCCTCTAGCATCCGGTTTCATTATCCTTAGAATATGGCTTCCATCTTTAAGGCTACCTCATGCTTCAAGATGACTGCAGACACTCCAGCGATTGCAGCCACATTTCAAGCAGCAAGAAGAAGGAGAGGAGAAACCCCTGTAATCTTACCTTTCTTCAAGGAACCTCTTGAAAGTTTCAGCTCCAAACCTCAGTTGGCCAGAATTTAGTCTTAGCTGCAATAGAAGCTGAGAAACGCAATCTTTTAACTGTACACGATACCCGTGTGAATGAAATCGGGGCTTGGTTACTAGGAAAGAAGGGAGAATGGATAACTGGTGGGCCACTCGTCACCTCTGCACAAATGAGAAAATAAAATACTGTCAGGAGTTCAGCTGGTTCACTAATTTGCCTCCTGCAAGGACCCATAAGGGTCTGGCTGTCAGTGTCGGAGTCTGAGCCTCCCAGTGGCCACAGCAGAAAGGGAACCTGCGACCAAACAGAAAGTATCAACTAAGCAAAGGAGGCCAGACCACGGCTGGGGAGGTTCACCTTTCCCCCGCTTCTAGTGAAAAAGAAAGTCAACTCAGGTCTTCACCAGGAAGACCCAGATGTGGACCGTGGCCTTCCAAAATCTCAGGCAGGAAGCTCTGCGGTTCTGAGATTGGCTTCAAAAATTCCACGCAGGAGAGTGGGCGGGAGCCCAAAGCCAGATGGGCCGCGAGTCAGTTGTCGTCGCGCTGAGTGGAGACACGGGGGCTTGTTTTAGGTGTCCCTTTATATTGGCGTATATTAAATTTTTTTTCTATAATTAAAAAAAAAAAGAGGGCTGGGGTTGTGGCTCAGCGGTGGAGCACTTGCCTATCATGGTGAGGCACTGAGTTCGAGTCTCAGCACCCCATAAAAATAAATAAAATAAGGGTCCATTGACAACTAAAAAGAAAAAGAATTTAAACTCTGAAATGATTCCTTTTCTGCGATTTCTTTTAAAAATATTCTTTTTCTTCAGGGTGTGGTGGTGCACGCCTGTCATCCTAGCAGCTCAGGAGGCTGAGGCAGGAGGATCCCAAGTTCAAAGCCAGCCTCGGCAACTCAGCGAGGCTCTAAGCAACTCAGCAAGACCCTGCCTCTCTATAAAAATAAAGAAGGGCCAAACACACACACACACACGCACACACACGCACACACACGCGCACACACATTCCTCTTCATGAATCCGCCCTGAAGTTCCATTGACAGGTGGTCTCTGTCATCACAGTCACTCCCTCCTGTTTTCTCTGGTCTCTTCACCGCTTTGCAAATTCATTGTCATATTCTAACAGACTTATTGAGACACAGTTCACACCCCACACAACTCGTGTCCCATTCCATGGTTTCTCACAGAGTTGGGCAACTGTCACCGCCGTCTAACTTTAGGACACTTTCATCACCACCAAAAGACACCTCGTGCCCCGAGCAGTCATCCTGTCCCTTTGGCACCCGCCCTCAGCTCTGGGCGACCGCTGATCCCCTTCCTGTCGTGGAGGGAGGCCAGCAGGCTGCTCCGTGTGTGCCTGGGCCTCCCTCCCCTCTCCAGGGTCCCTCGGCGGGCAGCAGGAGCGCGTCAGCTGCAGACCTCTTACGCCAAAGAGCGTTCCGTTTCACGGATAGACACTCTGCTTAGCCAGTGATCGAGGCATCTGGGTCCTTTCCAGTTTGGCGCTATGAGGAGTAACGTGGCTAGGGACCTCCATGGGCGAGTCTCTGTGGAGCCCGTCTTCCGTTTCTCCTGGGTGGGCGTCAGGAAGGGGATGCCTGGTTGGTGACCCCTGCCCACTGCTTCCAGGGTGGCCCGACTCTGGGCCTTGCGACTTTCCCTCCAGCAGCGTCTGGCTTCTCCCTACCTTGCCCACACTTAGACCATCTGCCTTTTATTTTAGCCACCCTGGTGGATGTGAGGAGGATCTCACCGTGGCCTTGATTTGCATTTCCCCGAGGACAAAGGATGTCCATCACCTTTTAATGTGCTTCTTGGCATTCACGTCTCTTCTGTAAAGAAACATCGATTCAAATATTTTCTCATTCTACAACTGGTTTGTCTTTTTTTGAATATATATACATATTTAGTGGTAGATGGACACACCAGACCTTTATTTTATCTATTTATCTTTATGTGGTGCTGAGGATCGAATGCAGGGCCTCACACAGGCCAGGTGAGTGCCCTCTACCGAGCCCCTGATTCTTGAGTTACAGGTTTTCTTTACATATTCTGGATGTAGGTCTCTTATTGTAGATATGATTTGCAACATTGTCTCCCATCCCTTCATTTGTCTTTTGAACCTTTTTGTTTGTTCCTTTGGCCGCACTAGGTGTGGGACCCAGGGCCGCCCACATGCTGGGCAACTGCTCTACCCTGAGCTTCAGCCCCCGCCCTCTTTACTTATTTCTTTATTTATCTTTAGTTGTGGTTGGACACAGTATCTTCATTCTATCTATCTTTATGTGGTGCTGAGGATCGACCCCAGGGCCTCGCACGTGCTAGGCGAGCGCTCTACCCCTGAGCCCCAGCCCCAGCCCACCCCCTTTTTATTTTTCTTTCTGAGACAGGCCTCACCGCGCACTCAGGGGCTTCTTTTCTGTGGGTCGGTGTGGCGTCTCCTTCTCATTCCTGCTAAATTTGACCTGTGGAATAGTTTTATTTTGCTTGTCTTTTCAGCTGTCTGGCTTTTGAGAGCCTTTGCTGTCTTCGCAATATTGAGAGTTTCCCAGAGGCAGGTTCGGTGTGCAGGACTTTCAACAGTTCCCTGAGGGACAGGGGCTGTGGCTCAGGCAGAGCACTCACCTGGCACGTGGGAGGCCCTGGCTTCCATCCTCGGCACCACATAAAAATAAATAAATAAAATAAAGGTTTGTGTCCAACTACAATGAAAAAATATTTTAAAAAATAAAGGTATTGTGACCATCTACAACTAAGAAAATTTTTTAAATAGTTGATTGAGGCTCTGAGGCTGTGACCCAGCGGTAGGACACCTCCTGCATGCGCGAGCCCTGGGTGCCATCCCCAGCACACACGGTTAATTCACTAGAAAACTTAGCTTTTCTGAGTTTTTGTAAAGAAATTTCAGATTCCGGGGTTTTGTGAACCCTGCTGTGATATTTTGCCATGCACAGAGACTTGGTGAGGAGACAGAATGACCACGTGATTTATCACCCAGACACATTCATGCTGGGACCGCATGAGTGAAAGCCAGCCATCTTGGACTTAAACATGGACAAGGATTTGTGAGGCTCTGGGTTCAACCCCCAGCCCCCCAAAAACAAAAACAAAACAAACCCAAGAAATGCCCATGGCCACAGCATAAAGTCAGTCAGGTGGACTCCCAGGTTCTTATAAACAGCTGTGTGGCCTCAGGCAAATTACTCAATCTCGGATTTGGTTACCTCATCTATAAAATGGGGCTAATTATAGCAATACTGCCCTTAGAGATATTTGGTGCATATAGTGCGTCAAATGATCATGTGTCAAATAATCATGTGTCAAATAATCATGCGTCAAATAATCATGCCCGTAAAGACCAGCATACGGACTGGGGGCATCACTCAGCGTCTACTGGACAACCATGTGCAAGGGTTCCAGCCCCCATACTGAGGGAAGAAGGAGGAAAACAAGCCCAGCAAGAGAGAGCCTCACATCATCACCATCACCACCATCACCATCACCACCATCACCATCACCACCACCACCACCACCATCACCATCACAATCACCATCACCATCACCATCACCACCATCACCATCACCACCACCATCACCATCACCACATCACCATCACCACCACCATCATCACCACCATCACCATCACCACCACCATCACCACCACCACCATCACCATCACCATCACCATCACCACCACCACCATCACCATCACCATCACCATCACCACCATCACCATCACTACCACCACCACCACCATCACCATCACCATCACCACCACCACCATCACCACCATCACCATCACCACCACCATCACCATCACCATCACCACCATCACCATCACCATCACCATCACCATCACCACCACCACCACCACCACCACATCACCATCACCACCATCATCATCACCATCATCATCACCATCATCATCACCATCACCATCACCATCACCACCATCACCACCATCACCACCATCACCACCACCATCACCATCACCACCATCACCACCATCACCACCACCATCACCATCACCACCATCACCACCACCACCACCACATCACCATCACCATCACCACCACCACCATCACCATCACCATCACCACCATCACCATCACTACCACCACCACCACCATCACCATCACCATCACCATCACCATCACCACCACCATCACCACCATCACCATCATCACCATCATCACCATCATCATCACCATCACCATCACCATCACCACCATCACCACCATCACCACCATCACCACCACCATCACCATCACCACCATCACCACCATCACCACCACCATCACCATCACCACCATCACCACCACCACCACCACATCACCATCACCACCATCATCACCATCATCATCACCATCACCATCACCATCACCACCATCACCACCATCACTACCACCATCACCATCACCACCATCACCACCATCACCACCACCATCACCATCACCACCATCACCACCACCACCACCACATCACCATCACCACCATCATCATCACCATCATCATCACCATCATCATCACCATCGCCATCACCATCATCACCATCACCATCACCATCACCATCACCACCATCACCATCACCACCATCACCACCATCACCATCACCACCATCACCATCACCACCATCACCACCATCACCATCACCACCATCACCATCACCATCACCATCACCACCACCACCACATCACCATCACCACCATCATCATCACCATCATCATCACCATCATCATCACCATCACCATCACCATCATCACCATCACCATCACCACCATCACCACCATGACCATCACCATCATCACCATCACCACCATCACCACCATGACCATCACCATCATCATCATCATCACCATCATCATCATCACCACCATCACCACCATCACCACCACCATCACCATCACCATCACCACCATCACCATCACCATCACCACCATCACCATCACCACCATCACCACCATCACCATCACCATCACCACCACCACCACCACCACCATCACCATCACCACCATCACCACCATGACCATCACCATCATCATCATCATCACCATCATCATCATCACCACCATCACCACCATCACCACCACCATCACCATCACCATCACCACCATCATCATCACCACCACCATCACCATCACCATCACCATCCCCACCATCACCACCATCACCACCACCACCATCACCATCATCACCATCACCACCATCACCACCACCACCACCATCACCATCATCACCATCACCACCATCACCACCACCACCACCATCACCATCACCATCACCATCCCCACCATCACCATCACCACCACCATCACCACCATCACCATCACCATCACCATCACCACCATCATCACCATCATCACCATCACCACCATCACCATCACCATCACCATCACCATCACCACCACCATCACCATCATCACCATCACCACCATCACCATCACCACCACCATCACCACCATCACCATCACCACCATCATCATCACCACCACCATCACCATCACCATCACCATCACCACCACCACCACCATCACCATCATCACCATCACCACCATCACCATCACCACCACCATCACCACCATCACCATCACCATCACCATCACCATCACCACCATCATCACCATCATCACCATCACCACCATCACCACCACCACCATCATCACCACCATCACCATCACCACCATCACCATCACCACCATCACCATCACCACCATCACCACCACCACCACCATCACTGCTATAAACCACCTGGATCTAGTAGAGCCCGGGTGGGAATGGTGTCTTGTTTATCTTTGTGTCCAGCAGGTGCTAAATAAATGCTTCAGTGAATAAGTGGGCAGGTGGGTGAAGAAGACGGGACCACAGCGGGCTCCAACCCGAGCCTGGAAGGTGACACCAGCAAATGCTGGCAGGACTCGGAGCCTCGGGACCTTGTTCACATGTCCAGGGGGACCTCGTTCATGTGTCCAGCCGCCACGTGCTGGGGGGTCAATGGTGACTGTAAAAGGACCCGTCATTGCCAGAGGTGGGGCAGGGAGGGTCTCTGGGGCAGCCACGTGACTCTGAGCCGCATCAGAGCGGCCCTGGGACGCGCCTGTCAAGACCACAGCAGCGTGGGGGTGGGGCGTGGGAACCTCCTGTGCTCAAGGCTCAATTTCGCTGCGAACCTAAAACTACTCTTAAAGGTCAGGGCTGGGCGGGGGCTCAGGGGCAGAGCGCTTGCCTGGCAGGTGGGGGGCACCGGGTTCGATCCGCAGCACCACGTCTCAGTGAATAAAATAAAGGCCCATAACAAATTAAAGAATAAAATAAACAAAGCCCATCATCACACCATGGGATGGGGGCCGGGATGCAGGTCAGCTGAGCACCCCGCCCCACCTGGGACTTTGGTTTGATTTCCGGAGCCTCGAAATAATGAGGAGGAGCTGAAGGTGCAGGGAATTCCACGAGCCCACGGAGGCCAGCCGCCTGGTGTGCTCGGCGGTGCCCGGCGCTGGCCTCCCCGGCCCGGGCCTCTCACTTCCTTCCTCCTCCCAGGGCTTCAGCCCCACCCAAGGGAAGAGCCGCAGCCTGGGCTCCCTCTGCATGGCCCAGGTCCCCGCAGCCCGCCGAGCTGACCCTGGCCTCGGACCACCTGCTAGACCGGCTCCGTGTGACCCGAAGCCTCGTCTCCCAGGGCCTCACAGGGGAGCCCCCAGAAACTAGGCCCAGGCCCAGACCCGATCTCAAAGGGACCCGGGGGCCTTGGGCCAGGACCTGGCAGTCACAGGCACTAGGCCCCTGCTCCAGCGGCTTCCCAGGCTCAACACGGCTCATGACCACGAGGAGCTAGTGGGCTTCAGAGCTCAGAGCCGCCCCGAGCAAGGCTGGACGGAGCTGTGACCGTCCCCCTCCCCCCTTACAGGGGAGGAAACTGAGGCCCAGAGGCCGCCAGCGGCCAGTTACTCTGTGATGGATGGGAGAGCGGGGCTGTGGACACAGGCAGGCCGCCTCCAGGCCCCGTGCTCTCAATCAGGTGCCCCTGCCCCCCGAGCACCGCGCTGCAGAGTTCAGAGGACGCCTCTAGGCCTGCAGTAGTATCTCAGTTAGGCCCACAGGTGCACGTGAGGCAGGTGGGTGTCGCAGGCCTTGAGGAACAGCAGGGAGTGGCACGGAGACAGCTGAGGCCAGGGAGGGCAGGTGGCTTTCCCACAGTCACCTGGCAAACAACGTAGACTCTGCAGGTAGCTGACCTGGCTCAGACCCCAGCTCTGGGACGGAGCAGCTGCCTGATCCTGGAGCAGTTAGTATCTGTCTCAGGGCTCCCACCTTGGAGTTCTGGTGAGAATCAGGCAAGTCAACACAGAAGGCACTTTAAAGTCCACTCAAAATGTTGGGCCAGGCACGGTTCAGGAGGCTGAGGCAGGAGCATTGCGGGTTTGAGGCCAGCCTCAGCAACATAGAGAGACCTGTCTCAGAATAAAAACTAAGAAGGGCTGGAGACATAGTTCTTTGGTAGCGACCCCTGGGCCCCATCCCCAGAACCCCACATAGAGTTGGTATTTTATTCATTATGGATTTTTTTGCATTAATTTTGATCCTTACAGCTACTGTGGTATAAAGACTGTACCTTGGAGGTTTCTGGTGTCCTCTTGAATTTTGCCTGGCTGGCCTCACCCTGGCCCTAGCCCTGGTTTGCACAGAGAGCACTCAGTACCTGCTGTCATGACTACTGTCTGTCCAATGCTGTGCGCCAGGAATTGTCAAGAGTCTTACAAAGGGATGGGGCTGGGGCTCAGTGGTGAGCGCTGGCCTCGCACGTGTAGGGCACCGGATTCAGTCATCAGCACCACATAAAAATAAAGAAATAAGTAAGGGTCCATCAACTAATATATATATTTTAAAAAGGAGTCTTTCAAGTAGACCTGGAGATGAGGCTCAGTGGTAGAGTGCTGTGTCCCCCCAAAACAGCTTTCTAAACTCATATCCCCTGGACAAGAAGACGAGAACCCAGAAAGCACATTGAAGACTAAGTGATTAGATAAACAAAAGACTCGTGCTCCAAATACGTGAAGAACCCCTGCTATTATTCTAAGGTACCAGGGGTTGAACCCAGGGACCCCTGGAATTATTCTAAGGTACCAGGGGTTGATCCCAGGGGTGCTTTAGCAACGAGCCACATACCTAGCCAGTTTTTATTTTTTATTTTGAGATACGGTCTCACTAAGTTACTTAGGGCTAAGTTGCTGAGGCTGGCCTTTAACTTGCAATCCTCCTGCCTCAGCCTCCCAAGCCACAGGTCCCTCACCTGGGTGAAGCACACCTTTTGAAGTTTGATGTTACACTGTTGGCTGCGGCTGAGCAATTTCCCTCCCTGTCTGCCCCGGGAAATCTGCACAGGAGCGCAGGGTGCGCACTTTGCTCATGATGAGGACTCCAAGCTGGAGGTACACGGAACAGCCCTCAGAAGGGATCTGAGAGCCAAGCCGGGAGTTGTTCTAAAGGTCCGTCTATGCTATTAACTTGGGTGGGGGTCAGAAGGCAGGTTATGGAGCTCGTGTACAGCGTGCTGCTACTTGTACAGGAAAAACCCCAGACACCAGGGAAAGGCAGTACTATGAAGAAGTCCCCATGGGCTGACTCTCTTTGCTAAGGATTCCCAGACGCCCTCTGGGCAGCACCTGCTGATACCAGGGAAGGAAATCAATTGGCTCTCGGCCACCACAGGGTCTGAAGCAGCATCTCCCATCACCAGCCGCCCTGACACTGTCCCCCAGGTATCTCTTCTGGGTTTGACAAGTGCAGCGTCCTCTGGGCCCGTGGCAGAAGAGACCTGCTGGGGTGGGGGTTTTGCTCCCCTGCTCCACGGTCTGCAGGGGCACCTCTGCCACGTCCATCATGGTCCCAGCCAGAGTTCCCCCAGGCCACCCTCCTAGGAGCCTGGGAGCACCCTGTCCTGGGGATTTGCCCCGTGTTGAGCCTTGTTTTCCAAACGTGAACGGTCCCTGGGGGATACCGTGCTTCCTCCCTGCACCCCACCCGTCCTGCACCCCAGGACCCCCTCCCCCCATGCTCCCAGCTCCCTGTGCCCATCTAACTCCGCTCCTCCCTTGGCTCCTCCCTTGGCTCCTCCCTCGGCTCCTCCCTCGGCTCCTCCCTTGGCTCCTCCCCTGGCTCCTCCCTCGGCTCCTCCCCTGGCTCCTCCCCTGGCTCCTCCCTTGGCTCCTCCCTTGGCTCCTCCCTTGGCTCCCCTGAGCATCCTCAGCTGAGCTGCTGGGGTTTGGCCCTTACTGTCCCGTTTGTGCTTCTCTGTCTCCTGAAGGCTCTCAGCGTTGGAAGCCCCTGGCAAGGTGGGCTCACTGCAGCCTCGAGACCCCCAGCCCGGGGCTCCTAGCCTGACCCTCCCAGGCTGCAGGGGGAGCCTCCTCTCCGCTGCAAGGATCAGGTTCACCTTAACGGCTCCTGCCGAGGGCCACAGGCCGGCTGAGCGCTGGGAGGGCCCAGCGAACTCTATAAATAGGAAGAGACCTTCCCAGAAGCCCGTGGGGAGTTGAAAGCGGTGCCTGAGCTGGGCCAGGGCAAGAAGGCACGGGGGGAGGAAACAAGCTGGTCCCCTGCTGGGGACCAGGCCTTGGCAAGGCCCCCAGACAGACCTTCGGATCCCGGGGTTCGGGGCAGGTCCCTAAAGTGACTGGTCACTGTTGACATTTAGAGCCAGATGAGTCAGCCGAGGGCACTGTGCTGGCAGCTGCCCCTTCCCCGTGGGGTGACAGCTGGTGTGACCGCCTGGCCAAGTGCCTCCTGGGGGTAAGTCACCCCCTGAGAGTCCAGCCTTGGCCTGCCCTGCCCTATTCCTCATCAGCAGGACAGAGAGCAGAAACTGGCCTCTGGCTTGTCTTCAAATTCAACCAACACGGCCCACGAGGAGGATGGTACTTGGTCACCTCTCTGGTCTCTGGTGACTGGGCCTGAGTCCCACTACAGGAGGCAGCAGGGAAAGGGGAGGGGAAGGAGAACCAGACTTCGGGGCGCAGATAGGGCAGGTCCCCTCCTATCTGCAGACCCTCTGGGCCTGGCTCCGGCTCCTGGGGTCAGCGGAGGCGCTGGCTCCTGCAGGTGGCCGGCTTCCGCTGTCCAGTGGGTAACACCAACCCCTCTCTTTGCTCCTCCCCCACAGGGGTGGCATCTTCCCTCCAAGGCTCGTCACCAGGCGGCCTGGTGAGTTGTCGGTTTTTGCGTCTATAGCCCTGACAACCCAGGTGGCAGAACAGACCTGCTGGGGGGTTGCAAGCCTGGAGGGGTCGCTGCTTCTCTGATTGGACACTTGACTGCCACCTGGCTGCCTAGGTACTTAGAGATCAGAACATTGAGCTCTTGGTGGTACATGGACTATATCTCCTTACTATAGAAATATTACACTTTATAGACGTAATAGCCAAGACTCTCGTCATTGCAAGTGACAGAAAACCGAACCCCAAATGTTTAAAGCAGCAAAAAGGAATTTATTGGTTTAAGTCTAAAAACGTGATGGCTTCAGGCACAGTTTGATCCAGGGACTCCAGTGCTTTTGTCAGGACGTGCATATCTCCAGGTGTTCCTTGTTCTGCACGAGCTTCATTCTTAGGCTCTTCCAAAGAAGTGGGAGAGGATGATTCCACCACCTGCAGGCCTCTATCCACCAGCCCAACAACTTCAGGAGAGAGAGAGCCCTGTCAATATTTCCAGCCAAAGTCCCAAGCAGGATTCGCATGGGGTCACCTTGGGTCACACAACCCTTTCTGAGCCAGTAACTGTGGCCAGCAAGATAAGGTCATTCTCTCCCTTCTGGACAATTGTGGTAAATCATATATATCACGAAACCTGCCTTTTAGCCACTTTCAAGCGCACAGCTGAGTGACATCAGGACATGCACCTGGTTGAGCGACCAGCCCCACCACCCACCTCCAGGGCCCTTCCATTTTCCCACAATAAAATTCTGCCTCTGCCAGGCAGCGGCTCCCAGTCCCCGCTGGCCCTGTGACCTCCGGTCAGCTGTCTGTGTCAGCACAGGTGCGAAGGCTGGATGATCCGCAGGTGGAACCCGAGAGCCCGTGGCACCTGGGGTGTGGCCCCTTTCACGCAGCAAGACGTGGTTGAGGTTCCCCACGTCACAGAGTCAGAGCCCCGTCCCTGCACGGCCGAAGAACGCCCCGTGAGGGTCTTGGTCCTCGTTCTGCTCGTCCAGTCATCTGGGAGTGGACATTGGGGTTGTGTCCACTTTTTGGCAGCCGTGAGCGTGCTGCTGACAGTGTCCACAGGCGACTTTGCGGAGACACAGGTGTCTTCGCCTCCAGGTGGGGTTGGTGACCCCCTCCCTCCTGAAACAGCCTTCCTCCTCCACTCCCAGGACACTCTGAGCTGCCGGTGGCCTCTGGGCCGGGCCTCGGCTCCCTGCCCAGCCCTTCCTGCTCCTTCCCCAGATGCCAGGCACGAGGCACCCAGGGGTCCCCAGTCCCGGCCCCTTGCTGGCTCCACCCACACCCACTCCTGGGGACTGCACCCTCTAGACTCTGGGGACTCCACAGCCACCGCTGGGCCTTCCCCTGGACTCTGGGCTGGGCTGTCCAGCTGCCCCTTCACACCACACTGGGCTGGCCAACAGCGCCTTTGCCCTCCAGCCCTGTGTCCCTGCACACTGTTCCTCAGCAAGTGCCACCCTCCTGCCTCCCCTCACACCGGCCACCACCCTGGAATCTCCGGGAACCCCCTTCTCCACCCTCTTCATGCCAACAGTAAATCTTTTCTGGGGGGGATTACCAGGGACTAAACTCAGGGGCACTCAACACTGAGTCACCTCCCCAGCCCTATTTTGACTTTATTTAGAGACACAGGGTCTCACTGGGTTGCTTAGCACCTACCTCGCAGTTGCTGAGGCTGGCTGTGAACTCACGATCCTCCGGCCTCAGCCTCCCGAGCCGCTGGGATGACAGGCGTGTTGCACGGCACGGGCCATCAGCAAATGCTCCCAGGTCCGACCCCTCCCCACCTCCTCCACTAGTACCTGCCACTGGGTCCTTCTCACTCCCAGTCCCTCTGTCCCCATAGTCTTCACTCACCACCAGAAGGATCCTGTTAGAACCCAATGTCAGGTCAGGGCTGAGCCTTCCGCGGCTCCCGGGTCGCGCAGGGCGGGCGCTCAGAACGTCAAATGCATAGTTACAGCCTGGTTGTGAGCAGGCCTCGGAACACCAGAGCCGCTCTAAGAAGGGACCTCCTGTCCCCAGCAAGAGCCCCAGAGACTCACCAGCCACGTGCCCCGCAGATACTGCAGCCGTGGTCTGGACCTCCGTCACCCAGGCAGCTGCCCAGCATGGCCCCCTGGTGGTGAGACCCTTAGGGAAGGTGACTGTCACTGATCTGGGAACCCGGAGCAGCAATTCCAGCTGTTTTGCTTGTTAACTGAGATAGAGTTCACCTACGCTATCATTCACCCTTTGAAAACACCTAAGTTGCGACGGTTTCTAGGACAGTCACAGAGTCGGGCAAGGATCACCACAATCCGTTTCAGAGCATTTTTATCATCTCCAAACCTGTACCTGTGGGTGGTCATCATCAAGACCCCGTCCCTGGGAGTGGGGATGTGGCTCAGGCGGTAGCGCACTGGCCTGGCATGCGCGGGGTGCTGGGTTCGATCCTCAGCACCACTTACAAATAAAATAAAGACGTTGTGTCCACCGAAAACTAAAAAATAAATATTAAAAAATTCTCTCTTAAAAAAAAAAAAAAAAAAAAGATGCTGTCCCCAGCCCCGGTCACCTACTATCTGCCTTGTTTTGGAGGTTGGCCCACTGTGGGAATCCGTGTGAATGTAGGCTGCACTGGAGGGTCTTCTGTGGGACAGTCCGAGGTCTACATCCTTCTGCTCCCAGGCCCCGGAGCTTTGGTCCCCTGGAGCCTTGGTCCCTGGAGCCTTGGTCCCCTCTGCTCCTGGGCCCTGGGGCTTTGGTCCCCTGGAGCCTTGGTCCCCTCTGCTCCTGGGCCCTGGGGCTTTGGTCCCCTGGAGCCTTGGTCCCTCTGCTCCCAGGCCCTGGAGCTTTGGTCCCCTGGAGCCTTGGTCCCTGGAGCCTTGGTCCCTCTGCTCCCAGGCCCCGGAGCTTTGGTCCCCTGGAGCCTTGGTCGCTGGAGCCTTGGTCCCTCTGCTCCCGGGCCCTGGGGCTCTGGGGCTCTGGGCCTTGGAGGATCCAGCTTGGAAGTCAGCCTCAGGCACAGGCCTGGGGAAGCCAGCTCCGGGCCTGGAGTCCCGTGAAGGAAGGCCTAGGCAGGGAGGGGACAGCCCCAGGAGACAGCTCCCTGTGCCAGTCACAGCTGAAGTACCACCAGGAGAGGGACCAACAGAGAGGGGCGCAGGTGACTGCGGCCACTGAAGAGAGCAAGGCGGAGTGCCCGAGTATCAGAGGCAAACTGTTCTGGTTTGTCACCGAAGGCTGGCCGTGCAAACTGAATAAAGGACATCCCCAGGAGTGCGGGGTGCTGGCGCTGGGGTGGGGAGTTGTGGGAGGAGACTTTCTGGTCAGCACTGGGGGGCCAACTAAGCCAACAGCAGCCCTTTTCTGGCGCCCGGGGTAGTGGTCAGACCTGCCTGTCCCCTCACGTCGGGGAGCTCAGAGGCACGAGGAGCCAGACGTCCCCCTTTCTCCGAGTGACGCAGGAGCAGCCGGAGTGGACAGAACCGCCGGACGCTGGCGCCCTCTGGTGGCCGAGACACAAAGGCATCAGGGTTAAGGAAGTGGGTTGGGGGCCCTCTTCCTTCCTGCTCCATGGCCGTGGTGGGGGCCGGCTGCTCGGGAGGAGTGCGCACGGCGAGGTGGACCCTTGGACCCTTCTTCTCCCGAGAGCAGCTTTTCCCTGTCTCGGGAAACGCCCTGCCACCCGTCGTGCTTCCCAAGCAAGAAACTTGGGGTCACCCTAAACTCCCTCCGGCCTTGTCCTGGCACCCCCTGTTCCCGACGGCTCATGTAAATGTCCACACCTGTCTCCAACCTGCCTGCTCCTCCCGCCCGCCCGCCCGCCCCGCAGCAGTCCTGGTCCAGGCCGCCCTCCCCGGGCAATGCTGGGAGCTTCCCCAGGGCTTGGAGCTCTCTCAGAGCCACCAGCCGGGAGCCCTTCTGTGGTTTTCGAATCGCTTTGGTTAAATGACTGTTCTGGACTCTCTGACTGTATAACAAACCCCCAAATTAGGGGGCTTAAAACAACAAAAAATCATTCCTTCTGCTAGTTTCTGTGGGTCAGGAATGCAGGGAGGCCGTGGCTGGCCCTTCTGGCTGGGGACTTCCACGTGGTGGCAGTCCGCGGGGCCTGGGGCCCTGGGGGCAGCAGGCTTCTTCCTTTCTCTGTGTGCCTCCCGGGTGGGTGACTTGGGCTTCCTCCGGCCACTGACCTGGCTCAGGCAGAGTGAATCGGCTCCTCCAGACCAGCCTCAGAAGTCACCCAGCAGCCCTCTCCCGCCTCACGCTTTTCAGGCTCCAGCTCACCCAGCCACAGGAGAAGCACCAACAAATGTGTAGACATATTTTTAAATGACCACAACTAATTCCTGATGAGATCCCAAAGCTGGATACAGTGAGGCTGTGACTGCTACAGAGCGGGGGCCTCCAGGAACCTGAGTCAGTTGAAGACCCCCCTGCCAACCCCGATTCCTGCACTGAAGTCACAAAGCTTCCAGACGCGTGCTCAGAGTAGGGGTCTCTTGAAGGGCTGGGGAAAGGGAAAGAGGGCATCTCAAGGGAGAGAGGGGTCCGCTCCGAGAGGAGAGGGTCAGCCTGCCGCTGCTGGACTCCAGCTTTATTGGGGATCCCAGAGAAGTTTCCAGAGACCCCCACCTAAGTCCATCTTTTGACTGACAGCAGGGTGACATCAGACTTCAAGTCCCCACTGCCGTGACAAGTCTAGGTCACCTTGGCCTCAGCTGACTGGTTCTAACTGGATTCTTTATCACACATTCTTACAGGTTTTCTGACGTGAGGAGCTATCCTTATCTCCCAGAGTTTCAGGATCTGGTTACCTTCAGGGAACTTGGGCCTGCATTTCCCCTGCAGTGAACAGGTAGTTGGCTGAGGAATGTGACAGGTCCTGTCCACTGAGGCCGGGCAGGGTGCAGGTAAATTGCTTCTAGGAAAAGAAAGATGTGGGGGTCAGCACAGGGGCCCACTTTATAGGTTTATTCCCTTAACCCCGGGTCCCTTCCTCATCTGCCTGTCCCCTCACGTCACCATCTCTTGTCCTCTTCCCCACACTGGAAATTGAGCTTCATGACAATAAAGTGTTTTGAAACTGCAATGACCAGGGCTCGAGAACCATCTAGTGATGGAGAGAAGGAAATACAAAGCACCTACTGTGTGCAGGGAATACTCCAGATGCTTTATATGCATCAACACATGTCCTCACCAACAGAGCACGAGGCCGGCTCTGTCACTGCCCCACTGCTCAGATGGCCAAGTGCGGTACCCAGGGTGGCACCGCCAGCAAGTAGACGAGGCGAGAAGGGGTGCAGCGCCAGCCGACACAGCAGCCGCAGCCTTTCCAGAATGTGCTTCGCTGTGATATCCAGTCTCTCCAATGCTTCGTTGCCACCTATTTCCTGAGCCTCATTCTCAGTTTTCTGATTAGTCTTGATTCTCTGGTTCCATTTAGTGCTTTGCCTTATGGTCTAAAAGAGTTGCTCCAGTTCCAGCCATTGCGCCCACATTCTGGCCAGGAGAGGAGGAAAGGGCGAAGAAGCATGAGCCTCGGGCATCTTCGGGGTCTGTTATCCTGCCACAGTGGAAATCCTTAAGAACAACACCCTCAGACAAATATTTGGGCACAAGGGCTTTATTTGAGAGGTTCTTCCAGAAAGCACCAGCCGAGAGCGGAGGAGTGAGATAAGCCACAAACATGTGGTGTTAGTATAACTGTGTCCCATGCAATAATGGGGACAGGAGCTGGCAGGGCCTTGTCATCTGGCAGGGCCCAGAGGACCTCTGGGGGGCTGGGCAGAGACCCTGCATGGCCGCCTGTCCTGCAGGTTCAGCGGTCCCCTGACGCCAACTGTGGCACTTCTGTCCCTGGGCTCGCCGAGCACGTCTGCGCCTATGAGGGCCTCGCATGGAGTCTGGCATATTGAAAAACAAGAAGGGTACAACCATGTGCAGCAGATGCCCCTGTGCCCAGCCACCCCCTCGGCCCTCACCCGCTGGCTGGAGGAGGCCACTTCCTGTTGGCACCTGCAGTGTTGGGCCCCGGGGCTTGTCAGCCTGGGCAGAGGACAGCGTCAGGGGTAACACCCACAGCAGCCCCGGGCACAGGGAGCGAAGCCGGCTCCGGCTCCCTCTCCCGGAGCGGCTCTGAGGCAGGTGTACCCTGGCTCCTGCGTTCCCCACTGCCAGGAACCCTGGTCACCCTGGGAGGTCACTGGCCAGCCATCGTGCAGCTACTGGCTGCGTCCCTCCCTGCCTCCATCCCCAGGCCTCTGCCATGTGTCCTGGGGCACAGCATGTCCCCACCACACTCCATGCTTTTTCAAGGCCCTCTTCCTGGGGAGCCCAAAGACGCGGGCCAGGTCCAATGGAGATGTCTCCACTCACACTGAACCCAGCAACATGTCTCGGTGCCTCTGGAGGTGAGCAGATTACCACCCAGAGATGGACGGGTGGAGAGACAGCAGACAGACGGAGAGGGACTGGTAGATCCTCCCTTGGTGACAACCTCACAAGTCCTCATTTGACGCTCTTCCTGAATCGAGGCCCAGAAAGGGGTGCTTCAGCCCCGACTGAGGGGGAAGCCAGGGCTGCACTTGAACGTCACCTTCAGAGCCTAAGGAAAATGCACGTTGAGGGCCAGGGTGGGGCCACCTGAGCGACCGCGGAGACGGGCCCAGGAGGAGGGCAGGCCTCCAGCACAGCCCAAGGATAAAGAGGCCCTTGTGCAGCGGGAGAAACCAGACGGGCAGCCAGCAAGGTGGCCACAGCCCCACCAGACCCTGATGACCAGCTCTGGTCGCCACATGGAGGCCTTACCCAGGGGAAAGCAGGAGTCAGAGCAGACCCCGCTGGTGGCCAAGTGCGTCACCTAAGACTCGGGTCAGCGGCCAGGGACAGAAGACTGAGGAGAGGCGTGCACTTCTGACCCAGTAGCAGTGGACAGGCGGGCACCAGGGTCGGGAGGCTCTGGGAACAGTAGGGACTCAGGGGCCTCCTCTCTCGCCTCTGATGACAGCCACTGTGTTCAGACTCATGAGCCCCGCGGAGCCGCTGCCCACAGAGGATGGGCAGGAGGTTGCCAGATACATGCTGTGACACATCCAGCTATATTTGGATTTTAGGCAAACGACGAAATGCTGTGTTAGTGCAACTGTGTCCCCAGTACTGCATGGGACACAGTTATACTAACACAACGTGTTGGTGGCTTGTCTGAAATTAGGATTTAACCAACATCCTGTATTTTTATATTCTACATATGGTCACCATAACTAAGGGAGAGAGAGAAACAGAGAACAGGGACCGGGGACATAGGGCCACAGGGACAGGGACACAAGAAAAGAGAACACAGAGAAAGAAATAGGAACAAAGCAGAAACAGAATGAGGGAGAGGCAGACAGACCACAGACAGGGTCACAGCACACGCAGCAGGAACAGAAGAGGCAGAAGGAGGAGAAGAGCCGGAGACCACACTCTGTCCTGGGACAGAGACGAGGAGAGTTGAAATGGGAGTGGCCTGACCAAGACAGAGGAAGGCAGACTCAGCCACAGGCCAGATGGGAGCAGCCTTCAAAACCAGAGAGGTTAGTATCTACACACAGCCTAAAGTCCGCCCATGCTAGAGTCGGGGAGCAGCAAGAAGAGGGCAAAGTTTTACAGCAAAAATTGCTGCTGGAGCTCCAGCCATTTCATCTGCAATCCAGCCAGTAGAACCAAGGAAGAGGAGATAATAGGTACTTCCTAGAGCTTGCATCCAATCATCTAGAACTTAGTCACATGGCCACGGAGCCCCCCAAGAGAGGCTGATAAACGTGGTCTTTATTCCAGGTTGTCATGTATCCAGCAGAAAATTGGAGTTTCTGTTACTCAGGAAAAGGAGTACTGACGTGGTCTCTTCAACCTTTTAGCTAGAAGGGTGATAGGTTCCTTGGAGCTGTGGCATCTGAGGGGACCTCTGTTGTGCCTACCATGGACCAGAAGTTGCCCCCCCATACCTGCTGATTCAGTATTTAATTCTCTAGAGCTCACTGGAGCCTCTCCATCCATCACCGCTCGGTAATTACCTGGCACCTACTATGTGTTCTGAACATGGAGCTGTGAACGAGACAGCCAGTCTCTGCCCTCAGGGAATCCCGCTCTACCTGGGGGAGGCAAGATGGTGTGTGATTAACACATTGTGGGACATTCCTGTCCATCTAAAACCTGATGTTTCTCCTCCTGAGTGGGGACCCGACCTACTCACTAACTGCTTAACCACGTGGCCATCCGGGCAAAGTGCAGAACTTTTATAAAATACTGTTCACTACTGGGCTGGGGCCAGAGCTCAGTGGCAGAGTGCTTGCCTAGCATGTGTGAGGCACTGGTCCGATCCTCAGCACCACATAAAAGTAAATTAATAAACAAAGACATTGTGTGTCCCTCTACAACTAAAAAAATATTTTAAAAAATACTGTTCACAACTCTAAGACTCCAGCACCAACCTACCATGGCATTTGAGCTGCCAAATCAGCACTTCTGATCAGTCTTCATGGTGAACCTCTGGAGATAAAGTAAACACACACACACAAAAACCCACTTCTGCTTCCTATAGCCAGTCCCCTCCCCCCTCCCTCTCTCTCTCTGCCCCATCACCCACTATGAAAAAACCAGCCTGCCACATCTGATCATACTCATGCACTCTGTGGACATGGAAGGGACGAAGACCCCCACCAACGCCATGAGCAGCCTCTCTGAAGTCGATCCTGTGGCCCCAGTGGAGCCTCAGGTGCTGGCAGCCCCAGAGTACACACTGCCTGCCATCTCAGAGGGGACCCTGTGCCAGACCGCCCCCCAGTACACATTGCTCTCCAATTCCTGACCCTCAGAAACGGAAACAATAAATGCTTGACTTGAACCAGCTGGCGATTGAGTCATTTGTTACGAGGCAACAGGGAACGGATACACAGATAAATAACACCACGCTTCCAAATTAAGTTTAGTGCCGTTAAGAAATAAATCAAGACGTGTGGACGGAGGAGGTGGGGCAGGAGGGAGAGGACGGGAGATTGGCAAGGACCCTCTTTTAAGGACATTGAACCAAGAGCAGTGTTAGTGGGGAGGGGACGGCCAGTGTGTTCACCAACCTCATAGGCACCACACCCTCCCCTTTTAAAAATAAACGCACGCCTTTGGTAACTATCTAAAATGAAATGCAGAGATAATAAAACCTTCCCACACACAGGTTTAATAAAAGATAATAACCTAAGAAAACAAAGAGAACAAAAAGGAAAGCGATGTATAATTTGCTAATTTTATTTCAGTAGACAACGCTCACGCATGTCCCCCTAGAACAACAGGGGAGCCCCCTCATGGGCGACAGCTGCAGTGCACACTGAGCAGAACAGCCCTGTGGCCGCTCAGAGGCTGCAAGAGTGTGGGTACTGTGGTCTTCAAGTGGGCGTGTTTGGTAAGGTCCCAGCACAGAGTGCATTTGGGGGGTGGGCACTGGGGCACTTGGCCACTGAGCCACATCCCCAGCCCTATTTTGTATTTTAGAGACAGGGTATCACTGAGTTGCTTAGTGCCTCGCCATTTATGAGGCTGGCTTAGCATTCGTGATCCTCCTGCCTCAGCCTCCCAAGCGGCTGGGATTACAGGCAGGTGTCACCGCGCCCAGCTCGAGTGCATTTTTCCTTGAGTTACTCTGACAGTTACATTTCTGGAAAATAGGGGGTTTTGTTTGTTTTAGGTACTGGGAATTGAACCATGGGCAATCTGCCACTAAGCTACACCCCCAGATCTTTTTGTTTTTTACTTTGAAACAGGGTCTGTTTCTGGGGATGGCCTCAACTTGAGATCCTCCTGCCTCAGCCTCTTAAGCCACTAGGATTATAGATGAGCCCTGCTGGGTCTGGTGAAACTTGGTAACATTAAAACAGTGCAAAGATTCTTTGTGTTTGTTTTTTTATTTATTTTGGCACCAGGGATGATTGAACCCAGGGGCACTGAGCCATATCCCCAGCCATAAATTCACTAAGTTGCTGAAGCTGGCTTTGAACTCTCCATCCTCTTGCCTTAGCCTCTGGAGCTGCTGGGATTACAGGCGTGCACACTGTGCCTGGCATTATGTGCCAAGTGGTTTCAGGGTCTGGGCTGGGCAGTCACCCACAGGCTTGCCTTTTTGCTAGATGGGATTGTCCAGCTGTATGTGGGGTGCTGTCCAGCATCCCTGCTCCCCGTTATGCCAATAAAAAATAGTCTTCCCATAAAATTTCAAAATGTCCCTGGGGTGGGACTGCCTTCATGGAGAAGCACTGAACCAGAGGCACAGAGGATGTAAGCCAAATCCTGGAAGGGACAAAGAGAAATTTAAAGTGGCCCAAGGGTCCTGAGGAGGGGGAAGGGAGGGGATGAGGTGGGAGAAGTCAGCAGGACCCCAATCTCTCCTTGCTGGACTGTCACTTAGACTCAGTCCCAAGGTCAATGGAAAATCACTGTTGGGTGTTTAGCAGGGGAATGAGTTGGTCCGACCTTGCTGCAGGCCATTGTTCAAACCTTGTTTGCCCACTTGGCAGACTGCAGGGTAATTCTGAGAATTACACACACTCACTCATCCGCTCATTCACTACACAAGGATGTGGTGGTGGTAGTGGGGGTTGTCTGTGATCTGCTGTGTAACAAGCTACCCCAAAGTGCATCGTCTTAAAGTAATGATTTGTTGTTGTCCACTATTCTATGAGTTGTCCAGCAAGTTCTACTCATCTCCCTGGGTCTCTCATGCTGCTGTGTTCAGCTGTATGTTGGCTGGGGACTGGACCTGACTGGAGGAGCTGGGGAAATTGGGTTGTGTCCATGTGGGTTTTCTTCTAGGACCGTTTCGGAGCATCATGCAGCATTCCAGGAGCAAAGGAAGGAGTGGGCCAGGCCTCTCGATGCCCAGGCTCTGGTGCACAAGCAGCTCACTGCATTACATTCCCTGCTGGTCAAGCAAGTCACAGGCTAGCCCAGGGCCAGGGGATAAAGGAGGACTCCACCCCTTGTTGGGAGAAGCAGCAATGCACATTAAAAGTCATGGAAGTCAGGGAATTCATGGCCATAAAACCTTCCACTAGGCTCTAGATCAGGCCCTGGGGACCCAGCAGCCCCCTCTGAAGGCTCACTCTAGTGACTCCACAAACAAAAGGTCAGTAAATACCATGAAAAACACCAACCAGGGAAGGCAAGGCGGAAGGGGAGGGCCGCCAAAAGACACTGGAAGGGAGGCCCTAGCATCTGCACACGCCTATGAGAGAATTTCCCATGATGTCCAAGAATGACCTCTGTCCTTGAGTGACCCTCAGTAGCAAGGCTGCCCACGGGGAGACAGGTGGTGTGAGAGGAAGGGGTCTGGGGTCAGCACTCTGGCTGCTGGGACAGCAACTCTGTTTTGGGGTTGAGTGGAAGTGGCCCTGGGGCCAGGACCTCTGTTTCTTACTCGCTGCAGACGGCGCACACGAGTCTTTTGGGTCAGTTTCTTCCCCTGTCAAGTGCACCAAAACCGCCTCTCCTGCCCACTGCAGGGCGAGGAAGCACAGGTGCAGGAAACAGACCAGAAACTGCAGAGGGGCAAGTCCTTCCGGGCAGCGCGGCCCACGGGCCGGACACTCCTGCGCTGGCTGCCCGGGCGGGCGGCACCGTGGCGACAGGAGAGCTGCGTGGCCGGTGCATGTCCCGTGAAGCGCCCCTCGGCTCGGCCCCTCCGCACCGACCCACTCCGCCGCTCCTCCCGGGCTTCCCTCCGCCCCATCGTCCCTTCCCGCGTCCTCACCTCCTCCACTCGTCACTCTTCCCCTCCGCGCCCCTCTCTGGCTCTCGCCTTCCTCGTCCCCTTCCTCTCCCCTCCCGTCCTCCGCCACTCCTCTTCCTCCCCTTCCTCCCCGTCCGACCTCCTCCAGGCTCCCCCGCCCTCAGCCCCGCCTCTGCCCCATCACTCGGATCTTCTCCCCGCTCCTCCCTTCCTCATCTCCACTCCGCTCCCTCCCTCATCTCCACTCCGTCTCCGGTCCCGCTCCTCGGTCGGCCCGCACCTCGCCTCGGCCCTCCCACCTGCCTTCTCCGGGCCCCCAGGTCCCGCTTCCCTTCACCCACGTGCTCGCCCCGCCTCCCTGGCCCCGCCCCGCGTAGGCCCCGCCCCCTCGGGTCACGGGGTCGACGGACGCGCAGCGGCCGCAGCGGCCCCGCCAGTCACGTGATCACGTGACGCGCTCCAACATGGCGACGCCGTGGGGCCGCGGCGTCGCTTCCTGACGGGGCGGCGCGCACGGACGCGGCCGGTGCCGGCCAGGACGCCGGGCCAGCAACCTCGCTGGTCTGCTCGCTCGCGCCGCCCGCCCGCGGGGCTGCCAGCCCCCTTCGGGCCGGGGCCATGCAGGAGAGCCAGACCAAGAGCATGTTCGTGTCCCGGGCCCTGGAGAAGATCCTAGCCGACAAGGAGGTGAAGCGGCCCCAGCACTCCCAGCTGCGCAGGGCCTGCCAGGTGGCGCTCGGTGGGTGAGCCGCCCCGGCCCGGCCCCGCGCCGGCCGTTACCAGCCCGGCCTCCCGGCCTCCGCTTCCCCCACCCCCACCCCAAATCCCACCCTCCCGGCCTCCTCCCCTGGTGCCCCCCGGGGGAACGGATGCCCGGGCAGCGCGGGACTGGCCCAAGGTCACCTAGCAAGTTGGTGACAGCTAGGGCTGGTTCTTCAGCCTCCATGCTCAGGGCTTTTGCCACGACTCTTGGCGTTCTGTTTCCTGGTTCCTGCCCTCACCACCTCCAAGTCCTCAGAAGCAGTTGTCCTTGCCCTAAGTTTTTCCTTTACCTGGGCTCTGCTGTTTGGGATTCCCCCACGAGAGCAGAACAGGTGGGAAGAGCGTCCCAGTTGGGAAGCCCCTGAGACTTGCTTTGGAAGTGCCCAGTTGGAGAATGTTTTCCCCTTATTTGGGATTCCGCTTACCTCTTTCCCTCAGGAAGGTGTGTGGATGGTGATGTGTCACAGTAGTGTGCAAGACATCTGCTTATTCTGGGCAGTCTCCTAAAACATAGGGTCTACAGAGCAAAGACACTTGTCCAAAATTCACTGTTGTATTCCTTGCACCTGCAACAGTGTCTGACACACAGTAGGTGCTCAATAAATATTTGCTGGTTGAATGGACCTGCAGACTATGGAAAGGGAAAAAGAAATCTAATTTATAATTAGTTAAAAGATCTATAGTTGACACTAGCATTGGTCTCCCTTTTATTTATCAAATGCCCACTGTGTGCCAGGCACTGTGGCAGGCACTTAGGATTCAATGGGGAACAAGACAAAGTCCTTGCTCTTGTGGAGTTATACTCTTAACAGAACAGTCAAAATAAGTTAATAAGATAAATGAGACATTCTTAAATACTAATAAGTACTACAGTGAAAGTAAAAGAGCAAGAAGTGTTTTAAAAGGGTCTGAGGATTGCTTTAGATAGGATGGTCATGAAAGTAATTTTTTTCAGAAGACATGACATTTGAGCTGAATATTGAAAGGCAAGAAGAATCCACTATGTGAAGTGAAAATTTCAGGAGAAAGAGTTCTGGGTGCAGAGGATCAATACTTTTGATCAGAGCTGCCTTCAAATGAATTCACCACCCTAATGCCTTTGGTTTAGAATCTGTAAAGAGGCTTGTTTTTCCTAACAAATTGAGTAAATGGAAAGGTTGATTTTCTGTCAGAGTCTGAGATTGCCATCATGTTTCTTCTTTCATTTGGTGCAAGGTAAAGAACACAGTTCTCTAGGGCCTGGAGATTGGCTTGTGAACTTTGCAACAACTCTGGGAAGAAGGTCCCTAGCTTTCATCAGAAGGATCTAAGACTCCCTCAAGGATCAAAACCGATTGATGTGGAGGTCATTGTTGCTTAGATAATCCGAATAGAGTTGCTGGTCTCATGAAATTCATGATCAGTGGAAGGAATTTACTAAGACTTTTAAAGCTTTTCTGTTTCCAGCTGGGCACAGTGGCACATGTCTGTGATCCCAGCAGCTCGGGAGACTGAGGCAAAAGGAACTCAGTTTTGAGGCCAGCCTGAGCAAGACCCTGTCTCCAATAAAAAGGGCTGGGGATATAGCTCAGTGGTAAAGTGTCCCTGACCTCAATCCCAGTACTTGGGGTGGTGGTGGGGCTTTACTGTTCCAATAACTAAGGCTAACTGTTGGATATTATTTTATCAGGTATCAAGAATGTAGGATGAGCATGACAGAGCATGTGTTTCTTAGGTGGAGGTCTGGTATTTATGATTCCACAATGAATTTGCGTGGACTCTATCCTTTCAACATCACTTTAAGAGTGATGTGAACATTTCAAAATAGTTACTTGGCAGAAAAAATTTCATTTCTCCTTTAGATATCTTCTTAACATAAAATTTCCACAAAATTGTATGCCACATTTCGGAACCTACTTACAAAATTGTCTTGCAGACCTTAAAGGGCCATAACATTGAGAGTTTATTAGATATTTTTGGATCGTAGTTTTTTTGTTCAGAAATTTAGATTTTCTTCACAAAAATGGTAGATGCATGTTTTAAGTACTAAATTATAGGAAATGGCCTAGATGGAAGTAATCTGGCTACAGGTTATAGGACTAGCAAATTGGAGTGGAGGCTTGTCCTTAACCGCTAATGATCACAAGCCAGCACTCTACTGGGGAAGAGGAACGTCACAGGGAATCTGTACATAGTGTTGATTTAAGGTGGTCATTTAACAGAGTAATCACATGTCACTGCTGTTGACAGAAATGACTGCCGTAGGGACTGGGGATGTGGCTCAGTGTAGAGTGCTTGCCTGGCATGCAGTGTGAGGCTGTGGGTTTAATTCCCAGCATTGGAAAAAAAAGAGGAAGGGGAGAGAGAAAAAAAAATGACTGCCTTAGAAACAATGGAAAATATCAGAGTACCTGGTGATATTTCACTTGATTTCTTTTCCTTTATATATATATATGTGTGTGTGTGTGGGGGGGTATAATGTATATAAATTTTAAAAACATCGATGAACCTTCATTTATTTATATGCGGTACTGAGAATTGAACCCAGTGCCTCACACTTGTAGGCAAGTGCTCTACCACTGAGCCACAGCCCCAGTCCTCACTTGATTTCTTGAGGCCCAGTCTTGTGTCCAGTAGTCCCATTTAAGAGAAGAAATTTGGAAAAATAGCTAAAGTAAGCCAATTTGTAAAACATGTTGTGATGTGGTCAGTATTTTGGACTTATTTGTATATTGTCTTAATTTTGATTAGAGGAACTGAAGGTGACCACTTGGGGTTGAAAGGCTCGGATGATAGAGAGTATTTCACAGGAAACGTTTTTTCTGTTAGATTTCACAGAAAACTGTTCCTCAGAATCAGGGAGGGGATCAGGGCGGCAGGGGCCAGATCCTGGGATGTTAGAGGATAGGAGCTTGGCCTCTGGGACTCAGGTTAATCCCCTGCCTTCCACTTGCGTGTTTAGGATCCTGGGCAGGTTGCCTAATCTCAGACCTTCCTCACAGGGTTACTGTAAAGATTAAGTTCATTAATATACAAAGAACTTGGTGTGAATTAGACACTTAGTAGAGGCTGCTACGATGATTATTTTAAGCTGTGACAAAACACAGAAAGTACAAGTGCTCTGACTTGGTGTTCTTAACTTCAGTTGTTCTTTTGGAATGACCCATTCCTGTGTTTGGTTTGTAGATGTGGTAAATAAGAAGGTAATTACATGACCAAAGGGCCATGTTTCCTGTAGTGTGAACTTGTTGAGCTCAGTGGGCACAGGAGCTGTTCCTTGTAAAAGCACTGATAATCAGGATGAAACAGGTCTGCAGCAATCTCAGGGATTCATCTGGTCTAAATACCAAGTGTACAGATAGGTACTGTCCAGGTAGGGGACATGGCTTTCTACCTTTATCAGAAGAGATCAGGAGAACCTGGGAAAGTGTTCATCGCCCCCTGGGCATTGATGTGCCTCACCTTGATATATCTTAATGGTCTTCAAACTTTGAGCCTTCTTTTGGGGATGATAATTACATTCTTAAAATCTCCCTTTTATAAATGTCTTATTTAAGACCCCTTTTTTTCCCCCTGTGATGTCTCTTTAAATTATATGTCTGCTCTTAATATGGAATTTGGAAGCTTGACCAAAAAAAATCTTAAGTGTTTTTAAATTCAATATAGAAAAATTTGTCCACTGTTTAACTGAATTGGGCCAGGAGCGGTGGCACATGCCTGTAATCCTAGCACATTGGGAGGCTGAGACAGGAGGAATGCTAGTTCCAGGCCAGCCTCAGCAACTAAGTGAGACCTTGTCTTCAAAGCAGGGCCAGGAGTGGTGGTGGTGCCTGTCTGTAATCCCAGTAGGTCCGCGGAGGCTGAGGCAGGAGGATCGTGAGTTCAAAGCCAGCCTCAGCAATAGTGAGGTGCTAAGGAACTGCATGAGACCCAGATGAATCACTGAGATTCCTGCAGACCTGTTTCATCCTGATTATCACTGCTTTTACAAAAAAGAGCTGGGGATGGAGCTCAGGAGTTGAATGCCTCTGAATTCAGTCTGTAGCACCCACCCCCGTTGCCCCCCAAAAAAATTAAAAGCAGGGTCAGGAGGGTGGGGGTTGGGACTGCAGCTCCTTGATGTAGCACCACTGGGTTCAATCCCCATTACTGCAGGAAAATAAAATTTAGTTGAATCATGCTAACAATCCACTTTTCGTGTGTGTGTGGTTAGAGATATAGTAGATATAGAGTCTTGTTACGTAATTAACGTGCCTGAAGTGTTAAGGGCACGAGTAGTACAGATGTGTATATTTCATATGTTCATGTGGAATCAGGTGACTTTCTAATGGCAGTTGTGTATCTGTGACCTAGTTCCAGGCACAGTGCCACTTGCTTTAGTTAAGTTCTTCTTATCATTATCCCCATCGAGTCCCTGAGAAGTGAAGTGAGTGGGCTGGGGTGACAGCGGAGTCCCTGACCCTCCCCTTCCTAGCTCTCAGGTAGGAAACGCTCAGTGAGCCTTCGACAGCAGCCATTAGGCTGCCGTGTGGCTTCAGCTAGAGACCATGTTTTCTGAAGCTGGATTTTGAGATATATTTGAAAGCCTCTTCTCAAAAAGATCACAGCTTTTTGCTGCATATGTCCTCGGTTTACTTTAATTTGGGAACTGAGAAGAAAGAAATGAGGCTGCAGAACTGGCTTCACAGAGCTGCATTCCACTTGAGTTTTCTGATTTTGGCAGGTCAGCAGCGGCAGGCAGCTTCCTCTCCTTCACTGGGATTCTGTCTGTCTGGGGTGCGTCCCACAGCGGGAACCCAGGCTCCGGTGTAACTTGCCCACATTGCGTGGCCAGGTGGGGAGCCTGCCTGAGGTCCCGTCTGAGGCCTGCTGCTCTGTTGACATTCGGGGTTTAGAGATGGGGTCCCGTTGGCTTCCCTTGAGCTGTCTTGGTGGCCTTGCGATTTCAAGGGCAGCCTGGCGCAGGCTGAGGCTGGAGCGGGAGGTGAGGAAATGGTGAGCGCAGGCAGCTCTTTCCAGGTTCATCTGTGTTGTGATAGGAAGGGACACATTTGTTTAAAGGTAAAAAAGACTTTAGCTTGTGGCGCTGGGGCTCCGTAGCCTGTGTGAGGTACTGCGTCCGATCCTTAGCACCACATAAAATCAGTGAAGGCTGCAGTCCACCTAAGCCACACACACACACACACACACACACACACACTGGCTAGCTGTCACTGAGAAGAGCTGGTTATGGAGCGTGTCATGCACCTGCGTTGTGTAGTGAGGTGCTTCCAAATTCAGCATGGAGGGCTGGGGCTGAGGCTCAGCGTAGAGCGCTTGCCTAGCACATGCGAGGCCCTGGGTTCGATCCTCAGCACCACATAAAAATAAATAAATAAATAAAATAAAGGTGTTGTGTCCATCTACAACTAAAAAATAAATAATAAAAAAAATTTCAGCGTCTAGGGCTGGGTGTAGGGCATCAGGTGCCTGCACCCCCAGGCCCTGCGTTCCGTCCCAGAACCACACACGTCATTTACACATCCACTCTATGTGACAGATCGCTTTCTTCTCCATATATTACTTTTGTTGTTGTTCTATTTTGTTGTTCAAAATAACTAATTCCTATTTCTGGAGCACGCACATACGCGCATGCGCGCGCGCACACACACACACACACACACACACACACACACATCCCTCTTAAAATGAGGAAGAACCTTAAGTGTAAAATTTAAAAATTATAAAAAATGTCTGTAAATTGACATAAAAAAATAAGGTTTTAAATTTAAATACTGTTCATAATAAAGCGTTTAATTTTAGCGAGTTCTGGTGTTTTGATGAGACATTTGTCTACAAGTGCTGACCTCATAAAAGTTTTGAGAAGTAACAGGGCTGATGACCCTGGTGTGAAAAGCTTTGTGATGATTCTTTGGGAGATGTCATCTGTCTAGAAGCAGCACCTAAAAAATGGCTCGTCGTTGATATTGAAAAGTATGTATTGATGGGTTGCTGGGGAATTTATTGGGAATCGAGTTTGGAGCCTCACCCTTGGTGGGTCTGTAACTGGGCTGCGAACTTAGCCTCTCTGAGCCTCAGTTCCTTGAGACCGTAAAGCGGGGCTGTCTGTGTCACGGGATCGTCACGAACGGGTACAGAGAAGGACTGGCAGACCTGCACCTCAGTGGCCCTGAGTTACATTTAGAGGCCTTGGTGACTTTCCTTACAGGGGAAGGTGTGGAGGGCGCGGCCTCTCTGCCTCCGTGTAGGAGTTGGCTTATGGCTTTTTGGGGCCCTCGTGCAGCTGGGGGTTGGATGAAGGAATGGAGAGCCGTGCCTGCACCTGTCAGTCTCGGGGGAGACTCTGAAGCAGAGCTGGGGAGAACAGCAAGCCCTTCTGTGTGGAAGAGAGTGAGCTTGTGAAAACGTGCACTCGATCACAAGGACACGGAGCCTTCTGTGTGAATAGCTCAGAGCTGTGTGTGTTCTCACCCTGTCCGGCTCGCGGGCTGCCAGGAAATTCCTTACTTTTTCAGTGAAGTTACCTTGGAAAATAGGTTTATGTTTGCTGATTCATTCCTGTAATCTTCCTGAAAGAGGCTTGCTTTGGTTTACTGTCTTGGTTGTAAATAAGCTTTTTAGCTTGATATTTTAATAGGTTTACAGTTTTGTGGGGGGAGCAGCCTTCTTTTGCTGGGACATGAGTTTCCCCTCAGTCCTGGGAGCGGTTGGCTGCTGCTGCTTGTTGATACGTAGTCCTTGTCCCTGACTGCACAGGCCCACACTCACCCTGAAGGTTGGAGTGTCACTCCTGGTGCCGTGTAGCGGGGCACAGAACCGACAGCCCTGTTCTGATGGAGTTGCCATCTGCTGGGGGAGTCGGGTGTTGTTGAAGTGCCCGTAGCTCTGCGTCACCTCTGCACTTGACAGGTCCTGGGAGAGAAACCTGGTCCTGCAAGGGCCTTGGAAAGGAGGTTGTGAGATGACTGATGAGGAAGACGGGAATAGGTTGGAGGAGAGGTATTTCAGCCCAGGGAACATCCTGAGCAGGAGCCCTGTGGCAGGAGGACTAAAAGAGGCCACCGTGTGGTCAGAGGGACATGGGGGAGCACCAGGAGGTCCCCGGGGAGAGGTACGCTGAGCCCTTCCATGCAGAGCCCTTGAGGTCATCGTGGGGAGTTTGAATTTTGGGGTCAGAAGCAGCGGGTGGTGCTGACGGGTTTGAAACGGGGAAGGTGACAGGGTGGCTGGGTTTGTGTTTTGAAAAGATCACTTAGGCCGCCGTGTCTGGAGCTGAATCTCAGAGGCAGCCACTGGTGGTCTCTCATGGTACCAACAGAAAGAGCAAGCTGAGCGGGTTCGCAGTCGGGTTGGGGGAAAGCTGGGGAACCTAGTGACGGACTGCGGGAGAGCCGACAGGAGCGTCAGGCCGCCCACTGTGGGACGCGTGTTCTGGAGGTGGGGGAGGCGAGAGAGCCATATGGGCCTGGCCAGGTGAGGAGGCCATCTGGGTTGGAGTTTGGAGCTGCCTGTGAGGGTCCAGGTGGGCGTGTGGGGCCAGAAGTCGCCAGATCCCTGAGCCTGATGTGCACGGAGGCCTGGGCTGGGATGGAGGAGGGCTGGTGGCGGTAGAGGGCCCCAGGCCCTGGCTGGCGGAGGCGGCTGAGCACAGAGCAGAGAGCAGAGTGCGGAGGAGTGTGGAGGCGCACAGAGCCAGCGAGGTCCCACACTGCAGGCTCAAGTCACACGTGTAGGTCACTGGTGGCTGTCGCTCAAGCTATTTGGTGGCGTGAGGCAGGTGAAAGGCAGACCCTGGTGGGCTGGGGTGCGCATGGGAGGTGAGGAGGGGGTGCAGGCAGCCTCATCCCACTCAGCAGCCCATGGGGGAGAGGTGAGGCTCAGGGGTCTCTGTTTTGTCTGTCTTGTTTTGAAAGGTAGAAGACACTTGGACTGGTTTAAATGTCACTTGAAAGGAGCCCGTTGAGGGAGAGAGGTTAAATAATGCAGGAAAGAGGAAGGATTGACTTGTGTCTTTAACAGGTATGAGTGGGACTTGGGACCCGGCAGAGGTGGGGGCTTGTGGATTCGGGCTGAAGGCAGATGGAGGTTAGCTGGCACGCAGTAGGGCACGGTGATAAGTGCTCTGGAGAAAGATGAGAAACTAGCAGTGAAATGAAAAGAGAGGTGTCCAGGAGACAGAGCGCCGGGAGGGGGGGGTGGCGGTTTGCAGAGGTCAGGAAGGCCTCTGAAGGGTGACACCGAGCCGAACTGAAGGGGGTCAGGCCTGGGGATCTTGGGGAGGGAGGGTGCCCCAGTGAACCTTGAGGCCAGAGGAAGGGGAGCCAGGGCCGGCCGGGGCTGCTGACAGGGCTGGACTCGGTGGTGAGAGGGGAGTGTGGGGTGTCGGCAGGCAGTGATACATTCTCATTTCCCTTTGGGGGAATCCCTCCGGCTGCTGTGGGGTGGCCTGAGGCAGGGAAGAGGGGGACAGCGAGACACTTGAGGCTGTTGTCATGGTCCAGGTGGGTGGGCCGTGGTGGTGGCCTAATGGTGAGCGCTGTCAGATTGTGCGTAGTCCAGAGAGCAGGGAGTTCCAAGATGGGGGACTGTGGAGGTGGAGGGTGGACGCAGCTCTCGGAGCAGGGGAGAGCAGAGGGTGCTCCAGAGTAGGCGACTTCTAGGTCTGTGAACAGGAAGTTGAGGGAGTCCCCTGGAGGCAGCCTCTGACTTCTGAGGGACACAGGAGGCCGTGCCATGGACTGTGAGGAAGGAGCCGCGGAGGTGACAGGAGGGGGGGCTGTGAGGAGGGAAACATCCCTAGTTGGTACCCACAGTTGGCAGTGACAGCCACAGGAGTGGCCAGGCTGCTTGCCACCTCTGCTCGGGTGGAGACAGGTCACAGGAGGGTAGCAGTACATTCAGAGTTGGGATTTTGCCAGAAGTCAAGACCAAAGGTCAGAGAGGCCCGGCTATTGATCCTGTCATCCTGACAGCAGTCCTGCCGATGGCCGCCCTGGCAAGCGCAGGGAGAGGAGAGGCGTGCTGGCCGGGGCGAGGTTTCACACCAAAGAAACGCCCGGCTGTGAGCATGTGAGAGGGTCTGTGTGAAGGAAGGGAGGTTAGAGGACAGGAGGGAGCGGGAGACCAGCTCAGCTGCACATGGGGACCGGACTCAGGCTGTGGCCGGCCCCATAGGCTGGCTTGGGGTGGAGGAGGGAGAGTCGAAGGACCCCTCCGCTCTGCAGAGCAGGGAGAGGTGTGGCTGTCAGATGTTTGAAGGGACACTCTGTGGTGTTGGGGGCACTGGCCCTTCCGGATGGTTGGGCAGGGTCGAGTGGGAGGATGGTGATGTCTTGGTTGGGAGTGGAAGGGACAGAGTGAGCTGTTGAGGAGTGTGTGTGGGGTTCCTGCAGGTGATGGTGACGCTCGGGATGGTTTCTTGAGAAGCCTGTGGCTTTCCAGCTGCAGCCGTCCGGCCCCACCCAGCCGGCTCCCTCTCCTCCCTGCAGCCTGCTCCTTTATTGCTGCTGACTGCCGGGGTGGCAGCTGGGAGAGCAGCTCCTGCTAAGATGTGCAGCCGTGAAGTGCGGCAGGTGGCCCGCCAGCTGCTCCTCTCCCCTCCTGCAGGGTGGGGCTCTGCCTGCTGGCCTGGGGTGCCTGGCCGCTGGTGCCTTAACCTCTCTGTGCTCACTTTCCTCATCTGTGCCATGGTGGGGGTGTGACTGAGGATGGGCTAAGCCCTGGGCCAGTCACAAGTGATGGCGGTTCCTCTCGTTTTCCTTCTTCCCTCAGCTGGCTCCGTGATGGCCTAGAGGTTTTGCCCTCGCTGACTCCTGTCTGGAGGCCACCGGTGGGTGGCAGCCCGGCCCTGCTCGTTGTTCTGACAAGGCTTCTCTCGGGCTGTGTGCAGATCCTCCTATGGTCTCTGCACCACGTGGGCTGCTGTTTGCCATTCCATCGTCTTTAGAGTAGGAAGTTGAGGTTCAGCAAAGTTTAACTGTCCTGTTCAGCCAGGAGGCGTCCCCGCCAGGCCTGGAGCCCAGCTGTCCTGCTGCGCCTGTCCCCGCTTCCCCCCTTACCAGGCCGCACACCCCCCCCCTCGGGCTCGTCTCCTCCCTCCTTTTAGCGGGAAAGCATCGTGTTACCAGCCTGCTAGTGGGGCCGTATGACACCAGTGCTACTCTTTGATCGTTCCCAGCCTGTCAACATGGTTCCCGCATTGGCTTCAGACTGGCGCTTCTCTGCCTGCACAGCTCACCCTGGGCCAGCCCTCGTTCCTGCTGGCTGGGCGATTAGCAGGTGCTCCTTGATGGCTTCCTGCTCCTGTCCTGGCCCTCTCCTCTCCACACAGCAGCAGCCAGAGTGAGCTGTTCAGGGTAGGTGGGGTCAGCGCTCCCTCGAGGCCCTCTGGGGCTCCTCCCTTGCTTTATACAAAGGTGCTGGAACACCCAGACCTCTGCTGTGTCCGTGGAGAGGATTTTAGAGATTTTTTTTCTTCAAATAATTTAAAAGTGCAACAATTCAAATTCTTTGTGAATAGTTAAGGTAAAGTAAGAAAACAACAGAAAATCTGCAGCTGTGGTTTCCTGACTCCCTGGTAGCTCCTGGGAGAGGGCTGTTCTCAGCAGTCGCCCTGTCCTGCCACTCTGCTAGTTGTCCTTGCTCATTCCCACTCAGAAGCCAGGTGAAGCTGGGATGTAGCCCCTGGGTGGGGGGGCCCTTCCCTAGCATGTGGGAGACCAGCGATTCCATCCCCAGCACAGCAACTGTTTAAAAAAGAAAACGGCTACCCAGGGTACACCTTTGCGTGGTCATCCACAGCAGGCCAGAAAGGAGGATCAGGAGATTCCAAACCGAGGTGTCTGCAACTGGCCACCTTCCCTGCCGGCAGCTCTCATGGAGAGTGAAGAGCACTGGCACTTTGAGCTGCAGGTAGTTGTGGTGCTCATGGTTTGCACAAGTGGTAGCAAAGCCACAGACTTATATGGCTCTGCATTGTGGTTTACAAGTTAATTCTGTGTGCTTTTTCGGGAGTCAGAGACACAAGAGGTTCTGAACAAAGAATCTGAGTCTGGTTTTCTAGGCTCAAGTCCCAGCTCCACCTGGTAACCCCTCGGTCCTGTGTCTGTTTGGCCTTGGACTCTGGTCCTCTTGCTCCTTGGTTGCTCTTTGCCTGAGTGACATCTGGCTTGGTTGAACTTGATGCTTTGTCTTCAAAAGCCACTGTTATCCCCTGCAGTGCCTTTTGTGTATCTGTGAAGCACCTCTGCCAGGCTCTTCCCTGTCCCTTAAAACAAAGGTGATAAACTAGTAGGCTCAGGGCCAGGGCAGCCTGCAGACTGCTCTTGCTTGAGCCATAATATTTTTTAAAATAGGTGAAGTTGTTTTTAATTGCAAGTTAAGTTTTCACCTAAAATCTGTATTTTAACCATTGGAAGAATCAGAATGATGGGCCCCTCCTGACTGAGGGTCTCTGGGGGTGCCAGTACCAGTCTGCTGGGGCTGAGGAGCGGCTGCACCCCAGCCCTGTTGGTCCAGGGACCCGCTTGCTGCAGTTCTCCTTGGTGTCTCCTTCCTGGCCCTCATAGTCCTTTGAGCGAGTGACCTCTGCATGTGGTTTTCTTTTTTTTTTTTTTTTATATTTATTTTTCAGTTTTTGGCAGACACAACATCTTTGTTTGTATGTGGTGCTGAGGATCAAACCCGGGCTGCACGCATGCCATGTGAGCACGCTACCGCTTGAGCCACATCCCCAGCCCTGCATGTGGTTTTCTTACTCTTGGAGCCTTACTCAGGTAGCCATCCTGTGATGGCGTCATCGGGGTGGGTCGGCAGCAGTGGTCTTCCCAACAGAGGTGGTCTTAGAGCCCAAGAAAAGGAAGCTTGTCACCTCCAGAACTGTGTCCTGAGGCTGTTAGGGTAACTGACGACCATATCCAGACCACAGGCTCTCAGGAGTCTGTGCAAGAGGCCGAGTGCCAGCCTTGGGTGTCCCTTCTCCCCTCACCTGTGTGCAGGCACGTGGAGCCAGTGGCACCACACGTGGAGACAGTCGACTGAGTGGACACCGGGGCGTTGCTCCAGAGGCACCGAGCCTTACTCTCCTGGAAACGAGACGGTCTCATCTGTGTTCCTCAATCATGACATTTTATTTCCTTAACTTTGTGTAGTTCTTGTAACCTCCATGATAAAGATTTTTAAGATTTATTTTAACTCATTAGAATAATATGGTTTAGCACAACACTGAACTGCACGTTTTAAAATGGTTAAAACGGTACATTTTAGGTTATGTATATTTTACCACAATTGTTTTTAAAAGTGTATATGCTTATCATAGAAAATGTGAAAAAAGAAGGAAAAACCACCATCTACTACTTAGGTGACTTTCAGTGTTTTGTTATTTTTTTTTCTTGGGTCTGTTGCTATAGTACATGATACTGTGTCAGCTGTCACTAATGTATGTTATGTTGAGTGGGGAAGTTGGTTGGCAGGGACTACAGAGCCAAAATACCTGGATTCAAATTATGGTTCCCCCCTTCTTAAATTTTTATTTTTTATTTTTTTAGTTGTAGATGGACACAGTATCTTTATTTATTTTTATGTGGTGCTGGGGGTCAAAGCCAGTGCCTCACACATGCCAGGCAAGTGCTCTACCACTGAGCTACATCCCCAGTCCTCCCTGCCTTTTTTTGAGACAGGGTCTTGCTAATTTGCCCAGGCTGGCCTTGAACTTGCAGTTCTCCTTCCTCAGCCTGCAAGTTGCTGGGTTACAGGTGTATGCCACCGCACTGGCTTCCAGATCTTAATGTAACAGAGGGCAAGTTACCCACTTGTCTTCTGCCTTGTTTTCCTCATCGAAACCATTGGTTCTCATCAGAGGGAATTTTGCTCAGGGGACACTTGGCATGCTGGAGGCGTGTTTGGCATTGAAGACTGCAGGGAGGTGGGAGTTACTGGCATCCAGTGGGTGGAGGCCAGGGAAGCTGCTCAGCAACCTGCCATGCACAGGACGCCTTGTAGTAAAGAACTAGATGTCCCCAAAGGTCAGCAACGCCTAGGCTGAGAAACCCGCCATAGTAAGGTGGAGCCTCACAGGCTTGTTGTGAGCGTTAAGTGAGTTCAGCAAGTAGAGCAGGAAGCCCGGCGCCGACTGCCTGCCACGGGAGCCTTTGCTGTTCTCCTGTCCTCACGTCAGAACTTGAGTGTGTAAAGCCTCCTAGACGGGCTGGGGATGTGGCTCAAGCGGTAGCGCGCTCGCCTGGCATGCGTGTGGCCCGGGTTCGATCCTCAGCACCACATACCAACAAAGATGTTGTGTCCGCCGAAAACTAAAAAAAAAATAAATAAATATTAAAAAAAGCCTCCTAGACATCCTCTTTTTTTTTAAATTTATTTCTTAGTTGTACACAATACCTTTATTTTGTTTATTTATTTTTATGTGGTGCTGAGGATCAAACCCAGGGCCTCGCACGTGCTAGGCGAGTGCTCTACCTCTGAGCCCCAGCCCCTAGACATCCTTCTTAATGGTTCTAAATACCACGTGGTGAAGCTGTCTTCTCCGTAAACGCTGCATGGCCCTAACGTGCTTTTCCTTCTTCCCCACCAGATGAAATCAAAGCAGAAATAGAGAAGCAGAGGTAAGCAGCGCACTTCTCCTGGCTGGACCTGCAGCACCGGGGGTGGTAGCAGTGTGGCCATCCATTTCTAATCACAGGGACAGCGTGCTGCTAGCAGGGTCCTGGGCACCCGGCAGAGCTTTGTGCGTCTGAACCAGCACTAGGTCAACAGGTGACACCTGAGTACTTGGGTATGTGGAGGAAAGGTCAAGATAATGCCATCAGACCTTGTCCTGAGAGAAGAGCAGAGCCATTGTCTCTTGTTTGGTTGGCTTAAGCATAAGGACAGCTGGCCCTGTAAGTGGCCGCTCCTGATCTTCATGGTAATGAAGCCAGTTAGTCACATTTTAGAAATGTAGGTTTGGCGTAGCTGCCGCCAGGCTTCAGTCTGGGTGCCCTGGATGCAGCTCGCTGTCAGAGATCTCTCTGTCTGCATGTGGCACTGGATTTTTTTTCCCTAAAGTCGCACGTGTTCAGCATTTAATTGGCTGGCCCCAAGATACAGCTAGCCGGACTTTTTAATTAAAAGGAAGCAAGTGGAGTGGGAAGTCCGAGTGAGGCGCAGGGACAGTGGGCTGCCCGTTCTCACCTCTCCGCCCCGCTCTCTCCCTAGGCTTGGCACCGCAGCACCGCCGAAGGCGAGCTTCATCGAAGCCGACAAGTACTTCCTGCCCTTCGAGCTGGCTTGCCAGTCCAAGTCCCCCCGGGTGGTCAGCACGTCCCTTGACTGCTTGCAGGTACCACGTTTCAACTTGATGGTCTAAAGGGTCCCCTCCACCCACAGGTGTTCCTTACCTGGAGCTGTGCGAGTGACGGCCCTGGTACTGGGGAGGCCTTGGGGGGGGAAGGGGGAGAGGAGCAGTGCAGCTTATTCTCTGAGTCGCAGGAAGGAGGGGAGGAGTGCGTGCGTGGAATGCCTGGCACAGGGAACCTATTCTTTATTTGTATTTTTATTTTAGTTGTAGATGGACACAATACTTTTATCTACCTATTTATTTTTATGTGGTGCTGAGGATTGAACCCAGTGCCTCACACATGCGAGGCAAGCTCTCTGCCACTGAGCCACACCCCAGCCCAGGAAACCTCTTCTTGATGACGTTTGTTCATAATATTGGGTAGAAACAGTTCGTAATATTGGTAGAAATAAGCGAATGCTGAACCTTTCCTCCTATGTCAGCTTCCTGCCATTCTTGAGGGAGTTGGTTAGTATATGACTTTGTTGTTGGTGTGTTTCTGTTCATATGCACCTCATTTAAAATGCGTGGTTGATTCCTTGGTGTCTCATTCACTGCCAGCAGCACTGCAGCACACACTTGAACAAAGCTTATCTAACTCTGATTTCTGTGCCAGGCACATCACTGCCTTCTTGCTCTTAAACCTGAGAAGGCTCTCCAGCACACACTCAGGGACCATCTTAAAGAGCAGAGAGGACAGGAGTGTGAAAGATGTGGCACCATGTACCCAGAGATTGGGAGAACTGAAACAAGAAGGCCAGGTGTCGCCCTCTTCACGCAGCTGGAAGGCGAGCACCCAGCCAGTCCAGGTCTCCCTGCGCTGCGCATGACCACGGAGACACAAGTACTGACTTGGGGCTTCCAAATGTAGGGAGTAGGTGCATCTGAGATACAGAATCTGTGAATAGTGAGCACTGGCTGTATGTAGAGCTGCAGGGAACCTCATTACCCGCCACCCGTTACTGACGAAGAAGCAGGAGTAATGAAGTCAGAGCGACATGTCCAGGGAGGTGCAGGAGGTGAAAGACAGAAGCAGAACTGTGGCTCATTTCTTTTCCTTGGTCCACATTCTTGTATTTTTTGAAGACTTAGTCCTGAAGTTTCTGATTACCTTAAAGAATATTTATTCTGGACCTCAGTGGGCAACACACAACAATGAAAACCATTTTATTGAAGTCTTTCAAATATACTAAAGGGATTCACAGTTTACCAGTATTTTCTAGAACAAAAAGGGTGACTAGATTTTACATGACGATCACTTAGCGAGCTGCGTTACGTGGCACGTGCAGCTTCATGCAGAGCTGGAGAAGGAGCACCTTCACTGATTGGTTATGTCTGCTGGGGCAGGACTGCAAAGTGGCAGTGGGCATGCCACAGTCTTGGCACCCCTCGTCTAATATTTACTCTATTAATCTCCTTTCTTTGATATATATATTTGAGAATTGACAACAGTTTTTTCACAGAAGCAGCTTTTCCAAATGAAAAAACATTTTTCTCATTCAAGATAATTCTGTACAGATTGTCCTATGTGGAACATTTAATGAGCCAAGGATTCTTAAATGGCAGGCCAAGTCCTGCTTCTATCCTAAAATAGTTGATGCCGTGAATGTTTCTGAGGAAATGTAGCATAGCTTTAATTTTAGTTGTTTCCCTGTGATAAGGTCTGGTTCGGGCTGGTGCTGACGGTCAGCAGCACCGAGGGCTGAGGTGATGGTTACAGCACATTGAGCTCCTGTCCTGCGCCAGGCCCTAAGCGCGTCAAACTCTTTACTATTGTAATCTCCACAACAGCCCTCTGAGGTGTCCTCATTTTAGAATCAAGGGAACCAAGGCTTAGAGAACAAAGTTACCAACTCAGTCCAAGTTCCCATAGCCAGGGAGTGATGAGATTAGGTGGGTATCTAGGACTTTCTAACCCCACAGAACCCCCATGTATGGTGTTTGGGGTTTTTGGGGGGTGGGGGGACAGTGCTGGGGATTGAACCTAGAGGTACTCTACCATTGAGCTATGGCCCCAGCCCTTTTTTTAATGTTTTGAGACAAAGTCCAAGTTTGAGGCTAGCCTCTAATTTGTGATCCTCCTATTTCAGCCTCCCAAGTTGCTGGGATTACAGCACCTGGCCACATTTGTGTTCTGAACCAGGGGTTGTTAACTGCATTCCATAAGCCAAATCTGGTCTGCTGCCTGCTTTTGTAAATAAGATTTTATTGAAACACAGCTATCTTAGTTTGGGTACTGTAACATAATACCATAGACTGAGTGACTTAAACATCAGACATTTAATTTTCAGAGTTGTAGAGGCTGAGTGGTCCAAGATCAAGGTCTTAACTGATTTTGGTTCTTGTTGAGGACTCTCAGTGTTTCCTCGTGTTCTAGAGAGCGTGCATGCATGCTAGCTCTCTGGTCTCTTCTTAGGGAACACTGATCCCATCAAGAGGACCTTACCCTAGTGACTTATCTAGTTATCTCCCAAAGGCCTCACACCATCCCCTTGGGATTAGGACTTCATCCTGTGGGATGGGGATGGGGCCTACGTTCAGTCCATAGCAGCAGCTGTGTTCCTTCATTCATGCGTTACCTGTTGTTGCTCTCCACTACTGGAGCCCAGGTGAATGGTTGAAGGGACCTCGTGACCCACAGTCCAACAGTTAGCATGTGGTCTTTTTGTGCACCGGCAGGAGTATATGGTACTGGCAGCGGAACGCAGGGCTTTGCCCATGCTAGGCAAGTGCTGTACCACTGGGCTACCCCCCCAGCCCTAGAATATAGTCCTTTACAGAAAAAGACTGCTGACCCTTGCTATTAACTATCACCCTTTGGTTCTGGCCTTTGTAATAACAGGAATGGTTTGGTTTTGGAGCTTGGTGTGTATGTGTGTGTGGTGATTTCAAATGGACATGCTGATGTCCTGCCTGCCTTCAGCCGCTGCTGGTCTTGAGGCTGATGGTGTATGGTTCTCTATGTGAAATGCAGTTCTCTGGAATTTAATGGGCATACTGGGATTTCTTTGGTATATAAGATGCAAAATGTGTCATCCTTTTATGGTACTAGAAGGTGACCAGGTGCACTCTGGACTCTGAATGAAAAGTGCACTTCCCCTTGGCAGCTGTCTTGCTCAGCCTGTTGGACTGGAATTTCCCAGCGACGGGAAGAAACCTCTGTCTTAGAAATGGAAGGCTGGCGTCGAGGGCTGAAGACTGGTTTTGGCAGAGTTGACATCAGTTGCAGACACATCCGTGCTGTGTCTGGTCATTTGTTTAGTGTGGACAAGTGCTGAGGGCAGGTGCTTTGGGACCTGGTTTGCTGTGCGAATGGGTAGTCACGTGCTCTTTCCCACTGGGAGAGGCCTGGGGACTTCCCCCACCGCTGGCTTCTGTCAAGCCCTAAGAAGTGCCTGTCCCTGTCCTTCAGCACCTGGTCTGCTACACATTCCCCATGACCAGGGCTGGGTAAGGAGGGTAGTCCTGCCTAAGCTGACATTTTTCTGGTTATATGTGTCTTCAATTTAAAATTATGTACGTATATTATTACTGTTTATACGTTATTAAACATTCAAAAACAGAACTTTTAAAAGGACAAGATAAATATCAGTTACAAATAGAATAATTTTTTTTCCTACACCAGTGATGGTTGTAGGGGACCGTTGGTTTGAGCTGTCCTATTCATTCCCCAAAGGTTATCTTTTAGCTCTTATTGCTAGAATACTTTGGATTTTTAAATGCCCACTTAAAATGAATTCTTAGTTATATTGGTTGAATGTAACATCAATCTCTAAAAGTTTTTAGAACTTTACAGATAAGGCTGAAGTTCCTCGGGCCACCAGCCTTAAAACCAGTTGCTTATGTAGATGTGTGATTTTCTTTCATCTTTTTTCCTTTTTCTGTAAATACTGTCACCTTTACAAATTTCGCTACAGCTTGCTTTTTACATTCCGCAGTGTTCCCTCCATGCCAGCACCTGCCTCTGTGAACCCCTTACACATGAGCCTCAGTGGCCCCACTGTTCCAAACTGACACTTGCTGATACCCATTGTATCAGCAAAAACGCAAAGACTAAGGCAAGAACATCGACCGTATGTCTGCAAATCACCCAGAGCCCTGCAAGTCCCAGTCAGTTCAGGATTTGGTGTGAGCCTCCCCGTCGTGCCCTGCCAAGAATATAAACTATGAGAAACGGAGTCACGTCTGTATTACTTGCCAGTGCCTGGGACAGTGTCTGGCACAGAAAAGGATTAGATAGCAGAGCCAGAAAGACTCCCAGAATGCAGGCTCTCTGCTTTCTTGTGGTCCTGTCTCACTGTACAGGCAAGGGGTAAAATCATACTGAAAACCCTTTTCAGGTTGGAAGGTATTGCCCTTTGAGGAATCTGAGCGGGGCGAACCTGTCTAGTCCTTTTTTGTACTTTAATTAAGTATCCAGTACTACATCTCCATTTTTGCTTTGCAGCATCTGTATTTGGTTATAGGGAACTACTTTTTTTGCGGGGGGGGGGGGGGGGAGGGGGTAGGGAGGTTGTACCAGGATTGAACTCAGGGGCACTCAACCACTGAGCCACATCCCCAGCCTTATTTTGCATTTTATTTAGAGACAGGGTCTCACTGAGTTGCTTAGCACATCGCTTTTGCTGAAGCTGGCTTTGAACTCGCGATCCTCCTGCCTTAGCCTCCTGAGTAGCTGGGATTACAGGTGTGCGCCACTGCACCTGGCAGGAATCTACTTTTCTTTTCTATTTTTGGTGTTTAGGATGGAACCCAGGGCCTGGTGCTTCCTAAGCTTGCAGACTACCATGAGCCACATACATCCTCAGCCCCTGGGAACCTGCTGTTCAACATTCACTTCTCAGGAGTCTGTACATCATCCTTATATCACAGTGCTCACAACAAACTTGTTAGGAGGAAGAGCAGGCAGCTCAGAGACAGAATTCACGGACTCAGTTGGTAGAGTGCTCGCTTCTGCCTGCACAAGGCCCTGGCTTCAGTCCCCAGCACCAAAACAAAACAAAAGAAAACAAAAGAGACAGTACTCGACTCCCAAGCAGCCAGCCCTGCGTCTTAAGAAGCCTGCAGGTGAGCAGTGAGGTGGGGGCGACGGCTCTGCACCCCCAGGTAGGCCCAGGGTTGTTCCTGAGCGGCAGAGTGTGCAGACTGCTCCTTGATCACACAGTACAGCGCTGCTGTGTTTCGACTCGACCACTCTGAGTTTGGGTTTCTGCTTATTGAATGGCGGTGCTTTGTAGTTGGTGGTAGGAAAGAGCCATTGAGAAGTGACATCAGGCCTCTGCAGGGTGGCCCATTTTCCTCCCGTGGCAGTGGTGGCCCTATAGATGGCCTCAGTAGCTTGGGTCTACTTTGTGCAGGCAGAGGCAGGAGTGTGGCCAGCGACAGCCTGGAAGGATAAAGAACAGAGCAGGGGCTGGGGATGTGGCTCAAGCTGTAGCGCGCTCGCCTGGCATGTGTGCGGCCCGGGTTTGATCCTCAGCACCACATACAAACAAAGATGTTGTGTCCGCTGAAAAACTAAGAAATACATTTAAAAAATTCTCCCTCTCTCTCTCTCTTAAAAAAAAAAAAAAAAAACAGAGCAGCATTTTTAGGACCTCGCTGGAAGCATCGAGCACTTGAGAAGTCCCCTGTCCTTATTTGGCCAGCCATCAGAATGACCTTCGTAGCTGGAAGATCCTGGGCTCTGCCCCAGAATTTCTAGTTGGTTAGGTCTGGCTGGGGTCCAGGAGTCTGTTTTTAATGAGCTCCCTCAGTGGTCCTGAATTTCACCTGGGCTTGTAAATCGTCCTGACCTCTGGGGTTCCCTCAGCCCTCAGGTTCCCCAGGCGGAAATCCAGGCTGTGGGTCAGGTGGTCCCTCCAGCCATGTGAGTGACACATCTTGTTGATAATGTAGGTACAGAATATTGCCACTGTTCTTACTTTAATTTTTGGAATAGAGACTATACTGACATGATTCAATAGTCCCAGGAAATGAAAAGAAGTACCTTAGTCTTATCCCGGCCTCAGCTACTAGTTCTTTCTTTAAGCAAAACATGTCATCCTTAGTTTCTCAGAAATCTTAACATTTAAATTAAAAAATACATAATATGTTTAACAGCTTTATTGAGATACAATTAGCATAGGATTAACCCATTTAAGGTGTACAAGTCAGTGACTTTTAGTGTATCTACAGAGGTGTGCAGTCATCACCACAGTGTAACAGACTTTTTTTTCAAACATTTTTTTCAGGTGTAGTTGGACACAATCAATGCCTTTATTTTATTTACTTGTTTTTATGTGGTGCTGAGGATCGAACCCAGTACCTTACATGTGTGAGGTGGGTGCTCTACCAATAAGCCCCAGCCCTAGACTTTTTTTTTTTAAACCTCAAAAACCTCAGACTTACTAGCATTACTCCCACGTCCCTCTGGCCACCATCTGACCTGAGCTCTAGGTCGCTCTAATCCACTGCCTTTGGTAAGTGTGCTTTTTAATCCCTCAGTATTTTGCACAGATGATTGTGTGCCGAGGAGTATTCTGGCCTTGCTGCTGGCATTGAACAGTGTGTCACTGTCCCTGGATCTGCTGTCCAGACGGGGATGAAGGCCGCATGGCAGTGGTCTTGCCTGCCTGCTCGGACAGAGGCGTCTGTAGGAACCAGCAGGACGGGCAGTGCTCACTGCCTTTCTTTTGCTGTCGAGGGCAGCCTCAGCCCTGGCCAGGCAGAACTGTCTAATCTCTGTTCTTTCTGTGTTTAGAAACTCATCGCCTACGGGCACATCACTGGCAATGCCCCTGACAGTGGAGCCCCCGGGAAGCGGCTGATCGACAGGATTGTGGAAACCATTTGCAATTGTTTTCAGGGCCCTCAGACAGATGAAGGGGTTCAGTTACAAATAATTAAGGTATTTCCTATTACCCTACCTGGATTTTCAATTAGAGAGTTAGTCCCCTTTGGGAATTTGGGTTTCTAATTTACCATGTGTTAGTTGTCTCAGGTGGTGCTGAGCTGGAACAGAAAAATTTAAGCATAACTTAGATCTTTTGTCAAGTGTCAGCATTTCTTAGCATGGACTGAGACAAGGAGAGTAGAACCAGGTGTGTTTCCAAAGTAAACGTTCTGCTGATATAATTGTAAATTGCTTGTGAATTAAATGGGTTTGAAATCCTCTAGTCTTTCCCCATGAAATTCTGAGTTCCAAGACTGCCACTTGTCAGCAGATCTTCATCAAGACTCATGTCACCTACTAGTCTTCCCCTGGTTCCCCCTTCTGCTTCTCTGTTCTGTGTCTGCTGCCAGGAGTGGCTTGGCATGGGATGGTGCCAACTGCTTCTCAGGAAATGGGCACAGGATGGGCGTGGCCAGCCTTCCAGGGCTTAGGTCCCGGATGCTGTGGCTTTGTGACAAGTATCTGTGTCAGCCACAATTTTCTTAAAGTCCTCTTGAAACCCATCGGGAATGGGGAGGCCAGCTGTCTACTGAGACGTATGATTTGGGATTGGTGTGGGTGAGATCAAGTGTCTGTAATCTTTACTCTGGGTTTTCCAGTTGTTCAGTCAACATTAACATTCAGAGTTTGGCTTTTTAGAAAGTAAACCAGTAGAAGCCTACTTCAGAAAATTTGGATTTTATGGAGTTAGTAATTGTTTTTAAACTCTTCACAATAATAGAAAGTTGGCTCTTGGCAATAATCATCCAATAGTTTGCAGAGCCATCTTAAAACTAAAAAACAAAACAAGCCAAGCAAATAAGAAAAACCAAAGCCAACAGCATGGTACTGGTACCAAAACAGGTGGGTAGACCAATGGTACAGAATAGAGGACACAGAGACCAATCCACAAAATTACAACTACCTTATATTAGACAAAGGTGCCAAAAGCATGCAATGGAGAAAGGAGAGCATCTTCAACAAATGGTGCTGAAAGAACTGGAAATCCATGTGCAACAAAATGAATCTGAATCCCTTTCTCTCACCATGCACAAAAGTTAAATCAAAATGGATCAAGGAGCTAGGAATCAAACCAGAAACTCTGCATCTAATAGAAGAAAAAGTTGGCCCTAATCTCCATCTCGTGGGGTCGGGCTCCAAATTCCTTAATAGGACACCCATAGCACAAGAGTTAAAATCAAGAATCAACAAATGGGACGTATTCAAAACTAAAAAGTTTTTTTCTCAGCAAGAGAAACAATAAGAGAGGTAAATAGGGAGCCTACATCCTGGGAACAAATCTTTACTCCTCACACTTCAGATACAGCCCTAATCTCCAGAGTATACAAAGAACTCAAAAAATTAAACAGCAAGAAAACAAATAACCCAATCAACAAATGGGCCAAGGATCTGAACAGACACTTCTCAGAGGAGGACATACAGTCAACAAATACACGAAAAAATGCTCACCACTCTAGCAATCAGAGAAATGCAAATCAAAACCACTCTAAGATACCATCTCACTCCAGTAAGAATGGCAGCCATTATGAAGTCAAACAATAACAAGTGCTGGCGAGGATGTGGGGAAAAGGGTACACTTGTACATTGCTAGTGGGACTGCAAATTGGTTCAGTCAATTTGGAAAGCAGTATGGAGATTCCTTGGAAAGCTGGGAATGGAACCACCATTTGACCCAGCTATTCCCCTTCTTGGACTATACCCAAAAGACCTTAAAAGAGCATACAACAGGGACACAGCTACATCAATGTTCATAGCAACACAATTCACAATAACTAGACTGTGGAACCAACCCAGATGCCCTTCAATAGATGAATGGATAAAAAAATGTGGCATTTATACACAATGGAATATTACTCAGCACTAAAAAATAACAAAATCATGGCATTTGCAGGGAAATGGATGGCATTAGAGCAGGTTATGCTAAGTGAAGCTAGCCAATCCCTGAAAAACAAATGCAGAATGTCTTCTTTGATATAAGGGGGGTGACTCAAAACAGCAGGGAGGAAGAGCATGAGAAGAAGATTACCATTAAATAGGGACGAGAGGTGCGTGGGAATGGGAGAGAGAAGGGGAATTGCACGGAAGATGGTAGGAGACCCTCATTATTATGCAAAATTACATATAAGATGGTGTGAGGGGGAAGAAAAAAAAGAGAAATGTAATCTTTAGGTTTTCCAGTTGTTCAGTCAACTGGGTAGAAAGAGGGGATGGGAGGGGAGGGGAGGGGAGGGGGGGATAGGAAGGATACTAGAATACAGTGGACACTAGTATGGCCCTATGTATAAACGTGGCTGTATGACCAATGTGATCCTGCAATCTGTACACGTGGAAAAATAAGATTACGTACCCCAGTTAAATCAAATGTATGATATATCAAGATCATTGTAACGTTTTGAGCAACTAATAAAAAAATTAAAAAAGAAAAAAAAAAAACGAAAAACCAAAGCCAACTCTTCTAGAAAAGTCTGGCTGGGGGTTGGGGAAGGCACAGGGAGGTGGGTATTCATGAAGTTGATGGTTGGGGTCTACATTTCAGGCTCTTTTGACCGCGGTGACTTCCCCACACATTGAAATCCATGAGGGCACCATCCTGCAGACAGTGAGGACATGTTACAACATCTATTTGGCCAGCAAAAATCTCATCAATCAAACCACTGCCAAGGCCACGCTCACCCAGATGCTGAATGTCATCTTCACCCGCATGGAAAACCAAGTGGTGAGTGGTACTGCCAGCTGCTAGGGCAGGGCATTGTCATGTGTGAGCTCTTCATGTGAACCTCAGGGCCCTGGAGGTCACTAGCACTTGAAAGTTCTTCCCTCCTTCCCACGAGTTCTCTGTACTGCATTTTTGTTCTCATTTTAAAATCAGAGAGACTCTAGTGCAAGTCTTGAAGTTTGAATTCAGAATTTGCTTTGAGTTTGTCACAGTCAGAGTTGGCTTTGAATTTATTTCCTTTAAAATTTTATCCTGGCCAGGTATGGTGGCATACACCTATAATCCTTGGGAGGCTGAGGCAGGAGGATTGTGAGTTCAAAGTCAGCCTCAGCAACTTAGCGAGGTCCTGTCTATAAATAAAAATATAAAAAAGGGCTGGGGGTGTGGCTAAGTGGTTGAGTGCCTCTGGGATCAATCCCTGGTACCAAATAAGTAAATACATAATCCTGCTGGTTGGAAACTGTTTAAGCCATAGGCTAATATAATTGTTTCTTGCCAATATGCTCTGACCATACAGGTTGATTTCTTTTCTGTTGCCTTCTAGTTGCAGGAAGCCAGAGAATTGGAAAAACCAATTCAGTCAAAACCCCAGTCCCCTGTGATTCAAGCTGCAGCAGTATCCCCAAAGTTCAGCCGTTTAAAGCAGAGCCAGGCACAAAGCAAACCAACAACTCCTGAAAAAACAGACCTGCCCAACGGCGAGCAGGCCAGAGGTGGGCCTGGCAGAGAGAATGGAGACGTACCCAGAGAAAGAGGCCCATCACTCTCAGGTATGGCTGAGCCACACGGAGAGAGGGCATCATCCAGTGGCTGGGGACAAGTAAAGGAGGTTCTGCTAACGTAGAGGAAGCCCCTGCGGCAGCTCGTCTGTTTCTGGGCCTTCCCGTCTTTGCTCTCAGGAGCGCAGGCGTGAGGTTCCATGCTACTGCCCCTTGGAGCTGTGCGTCAGTCCTAAGTGGTTCCTGGAATGTGTCTGGCTGCATCTTTACGCCAGCCTCAGGACAGTGGGCTCAGCTTGGGGCACTGTTTCCACTGGGCGCTCGTCGGGTGATCCGCCCTGAGAGGGTGGGGGCCTCACCCACCCTGCCTCACTTCCTTGCCCAGAGCTTGGTGGTTCTGAGCCACTCGGACCTGTGTGGAGCAGCAGGAGCCCTGGGAGGGTGGGTGGGCCTGCAGGCAGGCGGGGAGAGCTGGACAGCTGGGTGGGTAAGCCCAAAGGCAGGCGGGGAGAGTGGACGGCAGAGGCAGTTGTGTTTTTCCTTCCTCTGTTCACCAGATGCATCGCTTGTTTTTGTTGCTTTTTATAAACACAAGATTATCCCGCACCTAGTTGTAGTCTTAAAGTAAATGAAATAGTAAGCCTGAAATCTTGGATTTAGTTGTCCTGAGATTACTTTTGAATGTTTGTGTCTTCATCCTGGGTTTGTAGGAACCAGACCTAAAGGTCTTATTTTTTCTTAGTGTTTACCTAGTGCTTTGTCAAATAGTTCTTCACTCAGGCTGGTCGTTGTCCACAGTGTCTGACCTTCTCTGTGACTGACCTCTTTTCCTTCTTGGGTCACATGGCTAGTAATGATGTCTGCTGGTAGTGTCTTCCCCTCTAGAGTGTGCATATTTTGGAGGGGGGTACCAGGGATTGAACCCAGGGGCGCTCGACCACTGAGCCACATCCCCAGCCCTATTTTGTATTTTATTTAGAGACAGCGTCTCACTGAGTTGCTTAGGGCCGTGTTAATTTGCTGAGGCTGGCTTTGAACTTGCGATCCTCCTGCCTTCAGCCTCCTGAGCCTCTGAGATTACAGGTGTGCGCCACTGCTCCCGGCTAGAGTGTGTATATTTGAGCAGCTTTTGTTCCTTTCTGAAAGTTTTCTATTCCAGTGCCTCGGCTAGAATGTGTATATTTGAGCAGCTTTTGTTCCTTTCTAAAAGTTTTCTAGAGTGCTTGGAATGCGCTGGAATAGAATATGTGTCTGCTGGCATGTTGTTCTGTATCCGTTTACTCAAGGAAGGGCAGAAGAGAAGTTGCTACAGGAGCTGTGTGTGCTGAACACTCACTCTTGCTCCCATATATCCTAAGGGAGGCGCTGAGGAACCCCAGCCAGGTCACTGTTTTTGCCTTGATAACTGTCAGGGTGAGGACCAGGGTTTACTGTAATCCTTATCGAACTGTGGTTAATCTACAAATATTAATACTTAAATACACTGTGGTAAGCACAGCCGTGCAGTTCTGTGCTGTGTGAAAGTGCTTCCTCCCTGGCTCATTTTACAGCAGCCAAAGTGATCTCAAAAGCATGAATTAGATCACAGACCCCCGCCCGCTCAGCGCCCCTCATCGCATCCCCTTCAGAGTGAGGCCCTCGCCCGCCTGCCCCACCGTGTGCCAAGTTCCGTGCGATTGGCCCTCGCTTCTCTGTCCCCTTCTTACATCCTCTTTGCTGCCCAGTGCCTGGGTGCTTTTCTGGTTCCAGAAGGTTCTGCACTTCTCCTGCCAGTACCTTTTGCTTAATGTCCCCTCCTCAGTCCCTCCCCTCTGTTCCTCCAGGCCTCTTGGTTCAGGCTGCAGGAGGCTTCCTCATCACCACTGCGGCTCCCTGTCCTCTCTGTCGCCTCGTCCCTTACTGAAGTGCTGTGGTCACTTGTAGGATGCCGTGTTCAGCACTGTATCACCCACACCTTGGCAGGCCTGGCGCACATTCAGTATGTAGCTTTTAATAATGGCGAAAAAAATGTGAATTCTAGAATTAAGTTTCAGGTTGCTGAATAGGGCAACTTGAAGTTCTAACAAAGATAATGATTTGTAGGTTAATAGATGCTGTCAATCAGTTTTTATTTCGGTAAACATCTGTAACATAAAGCTTATTATTGACTACTGTATGTGTTAGTTGATGGTTCTAAATTTGTCATTGCTGGACATTTGTTGGCATACTTGAGGGCTTTTCCCAGGGGCTTGAGAGTCAGACCACAAACCTGTGAAGAGTGGTCGGAACAGAGGTGCACAGTGTTTTTTAGAAGCGCTTCCAGTTCTCAGGATTTGGCTGTAAAGGAAGAACAAGTCCTTTGGAGACTAGTTGAGCAGCCCTAGAAGCCCAGGAGGAAGGACAGCCATGGCAGATGGTGGGGGTGTTGCCCCGGGGAGCTGGTGTCCAGGGGTCCTCTCTGATAGAGACAGTGCCTCTCTGATAGAGACAGTCACATACAGCCCTCCTGCAGCCAGTCCCCCCTGGCCACTCACTGCCAGGCCCTGTGCTTGCGGACCCAGCACCCGCCACTCTCTCCTGTTGATGAACCAGGACTTCCCACGGCCTTTCCGGGGTCGTTTGCTTCCCCGGGTACCTTGCGTAGGTGGAGCGAAGACACCAATAGACCTGAGCAGTGTCCCCTTTAGCAGTTAATTTTTTATCCTACATTATTAAATCAGTAGTTGATTTGTCCATTTCAACTGCCCATCCAAGAAGTGGGTCAGATTGCTCTTTGTAAATTCACAAAATGATTTTTGAGTTCAAGACTCCTGCCTGCCCGTGTGAACTCGGGGGCCTGGCCATCTGGACTCCCCTAGGTAGCCATGCCGTTTACCTCTTCACCACCCTCCTGGTTCCCCAGCTGCTCTTGTCCGTCCTTTAGAAAGCAGCTTTCTTGGGATGGAATCCACACGCCATCCACTCACCCTTGACAGTGTGCGAGTCAGTGCTGCTGGCCGAGCCACAGGCAGGCAGCAGTGGCCACAGTCAGTCTCAGGACGTTTTCATCACTCCCCGAAGAAACCCTGTGTCCCTCAGCACTTCCTCTTCCACTTGTCACTCCCAGAATTGGACAGTAGCGCCATACAGACAGTGTGCAGACTTGCCTGTGTGTTTCTGAATTTCTTAGCTCCCCTTTTATTACATCTCATTCTTTAGAGGAAGAACCACCCACTCTTAAGTACTAGAAACAGAGAAGACTTATCTTCCCTCAGCCAATGCACAGGCCCTGATCAGGCAGCCTCTGTGGGATCATGACTCTTGTTAGTAACTGTGTGACCCTTGGGCCTCAGTTTTCCCATCTTAAAATGGGGATGCAGCTAATATTTACAAGTTTGTGAGATTAAATAAGGGTAGGGCCTGGCACTTAGGACTATGTGAGTCTTTTATTCTTTTTTTCTTCTCTTTCCTTGAGAAGAAGTCTCCCTTTGTTGCCTAGGCTAGTCTCAATTCCTGGACTCAAGTGATCCTCCTGCCTCAGCTTCCCAAGTGGTGGGAATACAGTCATCTGCCACCATGTCCAGTTTATGATTATCTTTTAAATAAATTTCATCTTAGCCAGGTGCTATGAAGTACACCTGTAATCCCAGAGGCTTGGGAGGCGAGGCAGGAGGATTACAATTTCAAAGCCAGCCTCAGCAACTAAATGGCGCCTATGCAACTTAGTGAGACCCTGGGGATGTGGCTCAGTGATTAAGTGCCCCTAGATTCAATCCCTAATACCAAAATAAATAAATACATAAATTCATTTCAGCTTTAAAAATGAGTTGGTTTAAAGAAAAATAGTAAATATTTCAGATGGTAACCAGGTGTGAGAAGGTGGTGGAGATGATGCGGTAGGATAAAATGAGCCTGGCTCCTTTGCATGCTCATACGAGATCTTTTGCTGTAGGAATTTTACGTTTTGTTGGCCAAAAGAGGAAGAAGTCTCAGGCTGACGCTCGACTAAAGTAGCCAAGCGCACCCCACATCTTTGCACTGGTGCCGACAGTCGCCTCACAGGAGTCGGCCGCGTTGGCGTCCCCTCACTGTAGTGGACCTGCACCGGCGGTCAGCAGCCGTTCTCCTGTCACAGAACCATACTGCTGTGGTGGAGGTGGCAGAGGACAGCTTCGCTGCCAGCGTGTTTCCTTCATTATTCTTTCATTTACTAAGTGCTTGGACATTGGACCCGGCCGAGTCCCAGTTTCTAGGAAGCAGGCATGTCACACTTGATGTCCCCATATGTTCACAGCTGCCCTTGAGTCTCCATCTTTCTTCCCCTCCCCATCTTCTCCTGGCACTGTAGCCCGTGATAAAACTGACCTTCCCCTCAGCTTGGCTGTCAGCACCGCGGATACGGTCTGTTCGGAGACAGTGATGTGCTCCACATGCTTGGGGCAGGGCCAGGCCACAAGCCCTCAGCTTGTTGACCAAGGTGGGAGTGCCACCTGGCCGTCCGCCTGCTCCCTGCCCAGCTGAACAGAGCAGGGAGTGGGAAAGCCTCCTCTCAGATGCTTTCTGGCTTAGTCCTGTTCTTAACATGCGACCTCTGTCGTTATGGTTCAGCATGTTGCCATTTTTTCTGGCAGGGGGAAGGAAGAGGGAAGGACTAGAGGATTCCTTCAGCCGAATCGTCCCCTTTCCTAAAGAGAGGCCTGCTTGGAAGCCAGGATCGTTCCCAAGAACTTACGCTATCTCCTCAGTGGCCAGGACTTGGTCATGTGACCATCCTTTCCTGAAAGGAAGGCTGGGAAATATAGTCACATTTCTTTCCAAAATAAGATGAGGACCTGTTGGTTAGGAAGGGTGTGCTTAGGTAACTGGAGTGCCGGCCGCGGGGGTGCCCCTGCTGGCTAGAGAGGGAATGGCACCCAGGTGTCTCCTACCAGAACCTGTTCAAGGTGACCGTCCTGTTTTGCTTGGACACAGTGTGTGAAACACATGGTGCCTAATCAGCAGTGTCAAGGTGGTGACTTCCCCAGGGAACCAGCAGAACTAGTGTTTTTTAAGTGTACTCTCTGCACCGTTCAAGTATTTGAATTGATTTGGTTGTCAAACACTGTCATAGCATGCTTAAAACTTAAACACATGGACTTCTTAGTGTTAATACAGCATCCAGAAGGGCCCCTCCCGAGCCTGCAAGCCAGATGTGCCCACCAGCCACCACTTAATGGCCCCCGTCTCACTTGCTAGCACCTCTCATAAAAGGTATCGGTGTTTTTGATGCTGCATGGAAGCAAGGTGCCATGTAGAAGCTGCTTTGAGAAGGAGAATACAGATTAAAAAACAGCCTTTATTAAATCATAGTATCAGAGGATGTTGGAACTGGAAAGGAACTTAGTCATGTGTTTACCAAATCATGGTGTAGGGTGAGATGGTTTTAGGTGGTTCACAGGTGAACAGTTTTTAATAGTTACATGTTTATTTAAACCTGCATTTGGAAAACGTGATTGTACATCAAACTGTTACTTTGTGGATTTTTTTTGCATAAGGTGCGTTAATTTGAAGAGCACTGTTATATGGACCTCAGTGGTGCTTGATGCCGGGCGCAGTGGCACATGGTTGTAATCTGAGTAGCTCAGGAGGCTGAGGCAGGAGGATCGAAAGTTCAAAGCCAGCCTCAGCAAAAGCTAAGCAACTCTGTTGCTGTCTCTAAATAAGATACAAAATAGGTCTGGAGATGTGGCTCAGTGGTCAAGTGCCTCTAAGTTCAATCCTCTGTACCCTCACATCCAAAAAAAATCTTAAGTGGTGTGAGTGAATGTGGCAAGAACACGGGGTGGCATGAGAGGGACTGAAGTTCAGGGAACGCTAGTCCAATCTTAGTGTGGCTGTGGCCGGGGGTGGGGGTGGGGTTCCCCTGTTTCTTTTCAGTTCTTAGTGCCCCCTAAGAAAGGCGTGTGACATCGGCACCCCCGCGGTGCGCTGGGCCACTGAGCGTTAATTCTCTTCTGTTGGAGAGAAGACCCTGGCACCGCCCTCCGGGGCCTGGTGGACCAGCACAACTCTCTGAAATGGTAGCTGGACTGAAAGTCCTCCTCCAGGCCGATTGTAAAAGGTTGTTTGGGTTTTGTCTGTTCAAGGTGGTGGCCTTTTTCGTCAGTGAGATATTTTGTAAATCAGTAATATTCACTTTTTTCTTTTTGGTGGTGCTGGGGTTTCAGCCAAGGGCCTCGTACATGGCAGGCCAGCGCTGTACCCTGAGCCACATCCCTGCCCTAGTTACGTGGACTTCTAAAAGCCTAGACAAAGTGGTTTGCTTCATAAACTGTTTCCCAAGACTAATTTTCAAAAAAAAAAAGCTCTTGACCACTTTATATTACATTGTGTGCATGTATGAATGTTTAACAGGAGACCCCACTCGTTATGTTCAACTACAATGGACCAATTAAAAAATATGGGGGTGAAAAGAGGTGCCAAACTTCTTCCACTTAAATAGTTAACATTGTACAGAATGATTTTTTTACAATTTAGCAAATCCTCAACTCTTGTCTTGAAAATGCTACATTCTGGGCTTACGTATGTGGACGGCCCAGCAGCAGAAGGTGTGTGACTTACCAAGACTGTCCGGAGCCGAGGTGAAGGCTCTGTTTGGGGGGTGGTAGGGAGGCCCTGGGCCGACAGCTGGGACTCAGGAAGGAAGAGCGTATGGGCAGGGGTCTCAGCATTCGGGGAAGTGAAACTTAGAAGCAGAGCAGATGCTGCTGAGGATTTTGGAACTGGAGGGGATGTGTGCCTCGCCGTGGTGGGATCAGGCCCTCGGCAGAACTCACTAGCGCCCTTTGCCTGGTGACTTTAGAGGAACATTGCTGTAATCTCCTTTCTCCCTTCCTTTTTTTTTCTCTGGAAACACCCTCGCCTGTGCCTGTGTGTTTGGGCATGTGTAGGGACTGACGATGGAGCCCAGGAGGTGGTAAAGGACATCTTAGAAGATGTAGTCACCTCTGCTGTGAAAGGTAAGAACCAAGGAGCACCCGCCCTTCCTAGCACCTCATTCCTCCTGGAGGTCTGTGGGCCAGTGCTTCAGGGTGGTGGTTGCTCTTCCCTGTCCAGAAAACTCGCGAAGCTCTGGGAATGCTAGCCGCCCGCCCGCCCGCCCTCCTGCCTCTCACATGGGGTTCTCCGTGGCTTGCTCTCCGTGGAGTAGCTTGGTTCTGCTCACACTTGCACAGGATTCAGAGAACGCCATCTGATCGTGCTAGAGTCCCTACTCCCCTGGACACGCGAGCAGCACTCCCTGTGCCTACTAAGCCAGGTGCCCAGGCTCTTCTGGCCGGGGGTTGTGAGCCCACAATCCCTGTCCTTTGCTGCTAAATTTTCTCAGATAGAATCGATGTGTCCAGGGCACAGCCCACATGTCAGTGGGTACCGAGTGTGCCATGTTGTTAGGTTCCCTTCAGCATTCTCTGTCTCGGGTCCAGTTTCAGTGGTGTTACCTGTGCATAATTCAGAATGACAGGTTTTTGTTTTGTTTTTTGCCCCAAATCTCAGGTTTACTGGTATGTGTTGACTTGATTGCAATGACAATAAACCACTAGTTGGGTAAGAAATAAAAACATTTTAGTGAGTTGCAATCAGCATTTTTTTAGGTGAAAGGAAAAAAAAAATAGAGTAGAGATGGTGTGAGTACACCCCGGGTAGTGATGCTGAGTATTGTTTCATGTACTGTGTTTTGGTTATTTATGTGCATACATCTGCATTGGGACTCAGTTTTAAAAATTAGTGTCCTGTTTTTACTTATTTATTTAGCAGTGCTGGGCGCAGTGGCACATGCAACCCAGGGCCCCATACATGCTAAGCAAGTGCTGTACCCCAGAGCCACACCCCATGCTTTGGTCATGATATGGAATCCACTTGTCTAAGCCCTATCCTTTTATTAAATTAGGGTGCCACAAAGCTATTTATAGATTCCATATTCATTTAACTCCTTGTGGAAATATCTTTAAAATAGCACAGTTTTATTTCATACTCTTAAGTGTGTTTCTGGGTCTGCACAGGAAGTCATCATGAATCAGGATTTGTTCTCATTCGTTGCTATATCCCCCAACCCATGCCACAGCCCATCTCACCCAATAGGCACACGATAAATATTTGTTGAATGAATATATGCTTGGAAAACAGTTACTGAAGACTTGCTCATTAAGTTCTTTAGTGTTTCTCATATGTATAAAAAGCCAAATGATTCATTCCTCTTAGTTTCATTGTTCTGCTATTCACCAGATATACTTTCCTTGAGTAAATGATGAAATCTTTTTAAAATTCTTTCTGATTTCATATGGCTGCCAGGAAGTTTAGGCCTGTGTTTTTCTCTGTAAGGCTTTCTTCTCTGATTCCTGTATTAACAGTCTTTTAAAAAAATCTTTGCTTTTGGGGCTGGGGTTGTGGCTCAGTGGGGGAGCACTTGTCTGGCATGTGTGAGGCACTGGGTTTGATTCTCAGCACCACATAAAAATCAATGAAGGTCCACCAATGACTGATGAAATATTTTTTAAAAAATCGTTGCTTTTTATGTTTAGCTCTTTCTAGTCTTTTTCAGAAGTGGGCAGGGTGGGCACAATTTCAGAGGCTCCACCGGTGGGTTGTGATGCTGAGCCAGTGCATCACGCGTTGCTGTGGCCCTGGCGGTGAGGCTGTGGAGGACAGACTGGCACACCTCCCGGGCCCGGTGCCCTGCCATCATAGCTAGCAGGAGAGGCACAGGTCAAACGCAGCATCTGAGGGAGTGTGTATCTGGTGCAGGCAGCCTTTTGGGGTACCAGCTGATTGGCAATGACTTTTGCACTTGTCTTTTAAGAAGCAGCAGAAAAGCATGGTCTGACAGACCCCGACAGGGTCCTGGGTGAACTGGAGTGCCAGGAATGTGCCATCCCCCCTGCAGTTGATGAAAACTCACAGACCAATGGCATAGCAGATGACAGACAGTCCTTGTCGTCAGCGGATAACCTGGTAGGTTGGCTGTCAACCTGTTCAGAGGTTCCCGTTTTGTCCGTTTGTTTGTTCATTAGTTATTTAAAAGGGCAACTATTGCCCCTGAGCTCAAGCCATCTTCCTGCCTCTGTCTGCTGCAGACTGAGACTGTAGGTACACGCTCCCCTGCCCAGTTTGCATGTCCATTTTCAGTGTTTTTTTTTTTTTTTTTTGTGAAAGAAGCAAGCAGCTGGGCGCCATGGTGCACACCTATGATCCCAGTGACCCTGGAGGCTGAGGCAGGAGGCTTGCAAGTTCAAAGCCAGCCTCAGCAACCTAGTGAGACTTTGTCTCAAAACAGAAAGAACAAGGAAAGGCTGGGGATGTAGCTCAGTGGTAGAGCACCCCTGGTTTAATCAATCCCCAGTACCCCTGCCATGCACGCACGCACGCACGCGCGCGTGTGCGCGCACACACACACACACGTATGTAAAATAAGCAAGCTCTACTCAGTTATTAGTCTGATACTCTTCTTATTTGCAGGTTCAGTTCTTGTGATGTGTTAATGTTTGTTGTCTATGACATTGTTCTTAAACTTTTTTACTCACACTTTTAAGACCTTAAATTTCCTGCCATTTTTCTTTCTTTCTTTTTTTAAAAATATTTATTTTTAAGTTTTAGGTGGACATAATATCTTGTTTTAATTTTCGTTTTTAATCTTTATTTTATTTATTTATTTTTTGTCTGTGGTGCCGCGGATGGAGCCCAGTGCCTCGTGCATGCCGGGCGAGCGCGCTGCCACTGAGCCCCAGCCCACAATATCTTTATTTTACATTTATGTGGTGCCGCGGATGGAGCCCAGTGCCTCGTGCGTGCCGGGCGAGCGCGCTGCCACTGAGCCCCAGCCCCGCCCTCCTGCCATTTCTCTTCTTTCTCAAAATAATACACATTTGTTGTAGGAAAAAGAAAGAAAATACAGAAAAGAATCTAGTTCCTTCTGTTTTTTCCTCTCTGTGTTAGAAGGACTGGGCAAGTCAGTATCCTTCTAGACTTTTCTCCCTCTTGCATTTTATTTTCCTGCTTAAAGAGAATGATATAGTATACATGCTATTTTTAAAGCATTTTTTATTTTTTAGTTACAGGTGGACACAATACCTTTATTTCATTTTTATGTGGTGCTGAGCATTGAGCCCAGTGCCTCACACGTGCTAGGCAAGCGCTGTACCTCTGAGCCACAGCCCAGCCCTGTGCTATTTTTTGATCTGCTTTTGTTTCCTTTTTTGATGCTGGAATCAAACCCAGTGCCTCCTTCTTGCTAGGCTTGTCCTCGACCACAAAATGCTCTCTGGTAACTTGCTAAAAACTCAAAGTATGTTTTGAAGGTCCTTTCAGGCCCATAGATGTGTCTACCACATGACCATTACTTTTAAATAGCTTCATTTTCCCCTTAAAAATCGTGTATGTAAACATCCAGAACAGGAAGTGATGTGCTATGAGCTTTTCTGTTCTTTGCACCATTGTTTCTCAGTTGTTTTCGTAATTGCACCCTTCCTGCCCCTAGGAACCTTCTTAGATATTTCTCCTAATCATTATCCCCCACTATGAAATTTTGATGCAGTCAGTAAGTTGGATGCCTGTGTGTACTGTACATTTTAACCCTCCCCCCAAGACCTATCTTTCCCCTTGGAGTGTATCATTTCCCATGAATGCCCTCAAGGACACACATAAATCCCACACAGGACCTCGTGTCTGATACACTAGCTTGACTTGCTTTGTAAAGAATAAATGAAAGAAAGTTAGAAACCTCTTTGTGTGTATGTGGTATTCAGGATGAAACCCAGGGCTTCACGCATGCTTGGCAAATGCTCTACCACTGACCACATCCCCAGCTCAAGAGATAGGAACTAAGGCTTTTGATACTTACCACCAAATTAGTCTTCTGGGAAGATACTATTCAAATCCCTACTTATCCATACCCATTTTCTCATTCTTTTATTAAAACCGAGCTATAACATTTGTTCACTTCTTTACTGATTTGATAGGAGAAAAATCCTGCCTTGATATTGGTAGTAAAGTTGTTTAGGTTCATTTGTCATTTGCATTTCTTGGTAAATTTGCATATTTGTGTTTTGATTTGTTTTGGTTTTGAATGCTTTGCATTTGAGAGGAGTGTTTGCATATTTCCTTAAAGAAATTTGAAGAGCTTTTATATGTGAAGGATACTAATCCTTATTATGTGTGTCTACTTTTAATTTGTAAATGTAGCTTACTCTTTTTGATAGTTTGTTAAAATGCCATATGAGTTTTCTTTTTATCTTGCAACACTATTAGAAAACTTTTCTCACCCAAGCTAATATAATTGACTGTATTTTAGATTTTTTGATAAACTTTTGATCACTTCTTTTTAACCATCCATGTCAACTTTCCGAAGGATAAGAAACAAGGTTTAGAGCTGCTCCGATGACTCCCCCAGCACCTATTTTGCCATATTTTAACCTCCCCTAATACCCCTTCACCTCCCTTTTGACTAATATAGGAGTTTAAATTTTCATGCGACAGTTTCATTCTCCCTTTCTTTTCTTGATTCCACCTTAGGAGGCAGATGTGCAAGGGCACCACGTGGCCGCCAGGTTCTCTCACATCCTGCAGAAGGATGCCTTCTTGGTGTTTCGCTCCCTGTGCAAGCTGTCCATGAAGCCCCTTGGGGAAGGCCCCCCAGACCCCAAGTAAGTGCACAGCAGTTGTCCATGTCGGTGCCTGGGGTCCAGGATCGCAGGCTCTGTGCCTGTCCTTCCTGGCTTCCCACAAGTCCATGGCTCCGCACGCAGCTCCTCAGGCCCTGCCGCCCTGCCCTGCCCTCCTTTCCTGTTGAATCATCTGTCTCCACTAACCAAGATTTTGCCTAGTTTTTTTTTTCTTGGTTTTTATCTTTAAAACAATCAGTATATTGGGGCTGGGGTTGTGGCTCAGAAGTAGAGTGCTCGCTTGGCATGTATGGGGCACTGGGTTCGATCCTCAGCACCACATGAAAATAAAGGTACTGCGTCCACCTACAACTAAAAAATAAATATTAAAAAAACCCAATCAGTATATAGAAGATATACCTTCTTTTTAACTTACTAATAGATTGTGGGGGAGCGGGTACTGGAAATTGAACCTAGGAGTGCTTTGCCACTGAGCTAAGTCCCCAGTCCCCTTTTTTTTTTTTTTTTGAGACAGGGTCTTACCAAGGTGCTAAGGCTGGTTTTGAACAGAATCTTCCTGCCTCAGCCTCCTGAATTGCCATTATTACAGATCACAGGTGTGTACCACACCTGGCCTAATTTAATCTTCTGATGGGGATATGGAGGAACAGAGTGCTTGTAGAATATGTGCCCTGCCCTGTTTGGAAACTTGTGTTTCATGGATAAAGATTTAAGCACCAGATTCAACCCAGGGAAGCCAAATGATTCTCTGTAGTGAATACACAAGCCTCAGGGCGTGCCTGCTGTGAGGTGAAGGGTGCAGAGGCTGGCCAGAGAGAGCTCCTCCATAGGAGTGGCGGACTAGGCTCAATTCCCAGGACCCCCAGGAACTATCAATTCCCAGGATCTATCAGCAAGTAAAAAAAGAAGGTACATCTTCTATATACCAACTATTTTTAAGTTACAAACCAAGAATCAGCCTGCAGGATTGATTAAGTGAAATGAGATGGATGTTGCCCTGAGCACAGGCCCTTGCACTTTATAGTCACAGTTATTAGTGCCGTTATTAGTACTGCTCATTAAGAATCCTCAGCTCTCTTATTATGAGTGCTGCTGGCTGGGTGCTGTGGCACACGCCTGTAATCCCAGCAGCTGGGGAGGCTGAGGCAGGAGGATTGCAAATTCAAAGCCAGCCTCAGTAAAAGTGAGGCTTTAAGCAACTCAGTGATACCCTGTCCCTAAATAAAATACAAAATAGGGCTAGGGATGTGGCTCAGTGGTCAAGTGCCCGGAGTTCAATCCCTGGTACCAAAACAAAACGAAAGAATGCTTTTAGGGGCTGGGGCTCGGTGGTAGAGCGCTGGCCTACCATGTGTCAGGCACTGGGTTCGGTCCCCAGCACATAAAAATAAATAAATAAAGGTATTGGGTCCATTATAACTTTAAAAAAAAAAATTAAAATAGAATGCTGCTGGTATGGTGACAAATGTTAGGAACATTTCTTACCATAACATTCTTACCAGATTTTTCCATTTCTTACCATCCCTGATCTCAGGGGAGGGGTGGAAGGAGGCTTGTGAGGCTGGTGGAGAGAACAGCATCCTCCTGGGTGAAGAGAGTGGAGGGTGTCGAGGTCTCTACCTCTCACAGATGATGCGAGGTACTGACTGCGTGCAGCTCGTCAGCTGCAGAGCTGGCTCTCCAGACGCACTGGTCACTCACTTTGCTCCTGTTCCTCTGCCTGTTCTCTGTTAGGAGACAAAAGAATAGGAATTGGCCACTTTTGTTCCCAAAGGGCCTGCAGGTGCCAGGAGCCCCCACCTCTGCCCTGTGCCCTGTGCCCTCTGCCCTCTGCCCTCCCTCTCCTGACGTTCAGGTGCGGTGGCTAACTTAACCCGCAGCCTCACAAGGTCCTGCACACAGTGGAGGAGCAGGCAGGGCCTCCCAGGAGACACCTGGAACAGTTCCTCTTCTAGAGCTGTCATTGTTTTCCACTCTCTTTGCCAGATCCCACGAGCTGCGGTCCAAGGTGGTTTCCCTGCAGCTGCTCTTGTCCGTGTTGCAGAACGCCGGTCCCGTCTTCAGGACACACGAGATGTTCATCAATGCGATCAAGCAGTATCTCTGTGTGGCCTTGTCCAAAAACGGCGTCTCTTCAGTGCCTGATGTCTTTGAGCTCTCTCTCGCCATTTTTCTTACTCTTCTTTCAAACTTTAAAATGCACTTGAAAATGCAGATAGAGGTACGGACTCCAAGTTCATTTTTTCTTACTTGATGACATTTGTGCCAGATGAGAAACCCACCAGCACTAAAGTTATACAGTCTATGTGCTGGCACTCGGGAGAGGAATTTTTGAATCAGTGAGAGAATATCTTTCACTCATAACAGTTCTGCCCCCAACTCTTGTGCACCATCCATTTTGATCAGAGGTTTAAGGTGTGTGGCTTGTGTGCTGGGCTCAGTCCCTCCATCTGTTTGTTCTGTGGATCATTTGAAATAATTTGAATGAGTTGCCAAATTGAGAAATCATATTTTACACAAAAATCCACATTTCTGGTTTCTCTCAAAAAATCAGGAACACAGATGGTCCTGGGTTTGCATGTGGCAGTTCTGGGCGGGAGCCTAGCATTGTCCGCTTCCCAACAGGGCCTGGCCCTGTGAGCTGCCCCCCTGGTCAGGCCAGGGTTCCCAGGCTCTTGAGCAGGAAGTGTGTGCCTCTTGTCTCTGTGCAGGCCACCTTCCGTACAGGATCAGGGTGTTTGACTCCTAACCCAAACTGTTAATTAGCATCCTCCTTTGTCTCCATGTTGTTTAGGTTTTTTTCAAAGAGATTTTCCTGAACATTCTAGAAACGTCCACAAGTTCTTTTGAGCACAGGTGGATGGTCATTCAGACCCTGACGAGGATCTGTGCAGGTACGCTCCCGGAGGCTTCTTCCTTTAGAGCACTCAGAGCCACTTCCAAAGCCAGACCAAGACCGTGACCCGCTCTGCGGAGCTTTAAGAGGTGCTGGGAGGGTCCTTCCCTAAAAGGCCACTTTGGCCTGATGAGAGCCCACTTGCTCCTCTTTTAAAGAATGACTGGCTCAGTCCATTTTCTTTTTCTTTTTTCTTTTTTTTTTTAAATGAGGTAACTTTTTTTTATAGCTTTATTTTATTCATTTATTTTTATGTGGTGTGGAGGATTGAACCCAGGCCCTCTCACGGGTTAGGCAGGTGCTCTACCGCTGAGCCCCAGCCCCAGCTCAGGCCATTTTCCCAAGACTTTCTGGTATTGACACTACAAGTCCTGTGTCCCAGAAACCCCCTAATCCCGGCACACTGGGACACCTGGCCATCGTACCTGCAAGTTGTTGTGTGGCCAACCGTGACTGGGTGTGAGGTAAATTTGGAATGCCTTACGCCACGCAGTTAGGTATGGGACTTCAAACTAAGCATCGCACTTGTCGGCCATCTAACCTAACTGCGCTCCATAGTGACTCTAGGGGCATGGGTAGGGCAGTTATAGGTAGGGCAGTTATTAGCCCCTTCCTTTTTTGTTTCTGCCCTGCTGGGGGTCGAATCCAAGGTCTCCGTGTTCTAGGCAGGTACTGAACCACTTCCTGAGCCCCATTAGCCCTGCTTTTTTTGTGGGAGACTGAACCCGGGGGCATTTTACCACTGAGCCACATCTTCTGCCCTTTTTGTTTTTTATTTTGAGACAGGACTTGCTAAATTGCTTAGGGCCTTGTTAAATTGTTGAAGCAGGCCTCCTTCCTCAGCCTCCCGAGTCACTGGGATTACAGGCATGTGCCATCATGCCTGGCGTAGCTCCTTTTCTGAAGAGGAAATTCAACCTTGGATTGCTGGGACCAACTGCTGAGGTTTTGGTTAGCGTAGAGGCAGGCCTGAAACCACCCCGTCCCAGTACTTCTGCTGTGTCTTTCCTGAATAAGGCTTAGCCACCTGATCAGTTCTCGGAAAATTTTTTGGCAAAGAAGTCTTGTTTAAACAATAAGAAAGTGTAACTGCTATTTGTCTTTGATCAGAATTCTGATACTCGTATGTTATTTTCCAAGATGCCCAGTGTGTTGTGGATATTTATGTCAACTATGACTGTGACCTAAATGCTGCTAACATTTTCGAGCGTCTAGTGAATGATTTATCCAAAATTGCTCAGGGAAGAAGTGGCCATGAATTGGGAATGACCCCTCTGCAGGTAAGATACATTCTCTCATTTCACGCAACACTTACTGAGCACCACCACACCAGGCACTGGCGGGGAGTGAGGGGACGGGGAGATGGGGGGACATGGCGTGAACAGCACGGAGCTCACATGAGCACGCACGCAGCTCCTGCTGTCGTGGGGTTACTGCGAGGAAGGCAGTCAGCCAGAGGGGACAAGCTCTGCAGAGAGCAATAAGCAGGACCATCGAGAAGAAGCACTGGACATGGGGGTTGGAATAAGTGAAGGGGTCATCAAGTGGTGTCCCTGAGAAGGTGACACTGACCTGAGACCCCCAATCACCTTCCAGCAGTAGTGTGGAGAGCAGGACCCCAGCCTGTGTATGGGAGAGGAGACTGCCTGTTGGTAGGAAGTTGCCATATTATTGAAGTGCCATCGAGGAAAGGGGTCCTTAGAGCCCCTGATCGTGGGTTCACGGGGTCTTTGCACCCTGGAATGGGGCACAGGATTCTGGCTTTTTTCTTGAATAAGGTCATAATTTTTATCAGACTGACAGATCTGTGCTGCCTCTAATGTGGTTATGAATCTAAAATGTGCCTTTTTTTAAAAAAAGATAATCTATAACCTGTAATTTTTTATTTAAAAAATACTACTTATTTTTAAAAATCAGTGTTTTCGGGGGGTGGGGCTGGGGTTGTGGCTCAGTGGTAGAGTGCTCACCTAGCATGTGCGAGCCCTGAGTTCGATCCTTAGCACCACATATAAATAAATGAATTAAATAAAGATATTGTATCCATCTAAGAAATAAATATTTTTTTAAAAAATCGGTGTTTTCATTGTAGTGTGAACCTTAAAGGAGAACACATCTACAAGTTTTTAGGGGATAAATTCTGTTCAAAATAACTCCCTTGCTGCATAATTCCAGGTTTTTTTCTCTCTTTTCAGGGTTATGGTTTAAAACCCTGTTACTTAAAGTTTTCAGGTTTGTCTTTTAATTCCACAAGCAATGAATGAGAATTTTCTTATTTTTTTTCAAATATGTTTTAGTTGTAGATGGACACAATACCTCAATTTATTTATTTTCATATGGTGCTAAGGGTTGAATCCTGTGCCTCACATGTGTTAGGTGAGCGCTCTACCACTGAGCCCCAGCTCTAGCCCTGAGAACTTTCTTTTCTTTTTTAAAGATTTTTTTCTTTTAGTTGTTGATAGACCTTTATTATTTATTTATATGCGGTGCTGAGAATCAAACCCAGTGCCTCACACGTGCCAAGCAAGTGCACTACTGCTGAGCCCCAGCCCCAGCCACTCCCACCCCCCAGAACTCTCTCTTAAACTTTGTTGACCTTAGGACAGCGCGCAGCTGGTGTTGTACTGGGATGTTCGCAATGAACACCTGGGGAGAGGCCAGGTGCTGATGTGACTTAACATGTATTGTACCCTGTTGCCTTTCCCTGGGTTTCATCCTTCAGTACTGATACCGCTGATTCTCTGAGGTGTGAGCCCCTGGACGCCTGTTCTTGGCTTGCCTGCACCTCTGTGCTGTGTCACTTTTGTTCTGTAGGAGCTGAGTCTGAGGAAAAAAGGCCTGGAGTGCCTTGTGTCCATTCTCAAGTGCATGGTGGAGTGGAGCAAGGACCTGTACGTGAATCCCAACCACCAGGCCAGCCTCGGTGAGAGCCCCCGCCTGCCTCCTCCTGCAGGGTCGGGTCGGTGGTCCTGGAACCAGGCACACACTCTGCAGCTCACACCCGTGGTGTTTTAAAGGTTTTGCTGTTTCATGGGACTGGAGTGTTGGAGGAGCAGTGTGACGCTTTTGTTCCTCTTGGCTGGTAGCTTCCCTTCCCTCAGTGATTCCAGGTCCTTTATGACAGGCCAGGTTCTCCTGTGAGTGTGTCTGTCTCTGTGACTTTCTATTCTATTCTGTTGACTTGTTCGTTCTTGCACGGACGCCACGCTTTCTAAATTGTCCGAGCTGTGTCAGTCTGGATGCCTGGGGGAGCGGGGCCTGTCCTGCTCTCTATTGACTGTTCACATCCTCTTACTTTTTTGTGTGAAGTTTTGAATTTGTTCTTCAGGTTCCATGAAAAACGTTTCTGATGGTCTAAGGTCCGTGCTGTGATCCTAGAGCAGAGATTGTTCGACGTGGGCTGGGGGACCCTGCCCAGTACTTGTGGGGCCATGGCTGTACCCCACCTGCTCACCTGGTGTCCTCTGTTTCTACGTCACTGCAGGTCAGGAGAGGCTCACAGATCAGGAAATGGGGGATGGCAAAGGCCTGGACATGGCCAGAAGGAGCAGTGTGACGTCCATGGAGTCCACGGTGTCCTCTGGGACCCAGACAACTGTTCAGGATGACCCAGAGCAGTTCGAGGTCATCAAGCAACAGAAGGAAATTATCGAACATGGCATCGAGCTGTGAGTGTGGCTGCCGCTCTGGCAACCCCCTTTAGCCTTGTCACCACCACCTGAATCACACCAGGCTTCCTGGTGACCTCACTCCCGCTAAGTCCCCTGAGCCACACCCTGGGCTCTTGGTCCTCAGACACCTCCATCTGTTTCGCCACCGAGCCCTCCTTGGAATGCTGGGCTCTTGACCCCTCAGATGAGGCAGAGTTCCCCCTCAGAGAGGCCTCGGACCACACCTTCTAAACAAGCCCTGAGGCCCCCTTTGTGTCTTTCAGACTCGCCACTTTGCACTGACACAAACCTCACTCTTTAGTGCAAGGCCAGGTAAAAAGTTAGTTTACATTAGCAAACTTTGCCTTCCTTTAATAGGAAACATAAAGCAACAGTATCTAGATTATATATTTCTTTTTTTTTTTTAGACAGAGAGAGAGAGAGAATTTTTTAATCTTTATTTTTTAGTTTTTGGTGGGCGCAACATCTTTGTATGTGGTGCTGAGGATCGAACCCGGGCTGCACGCATGCCAGGCGAGCGTGCTACCACTTGAGCCACATCCCCAGCCCCTAGATTATATATTTCTTAAGGAAAGGAAAATCAAAAATAAAAGAAGAACAAAGAAAAGGAAATCCCAAAGTGGATAGTCTGCGTTATCGCGGTGAATCTCAGGGAGGGATCCAGCCTCCTTCTGTCTGTCTGCTTTACCACCCGAGGCACATGATTGTCATCTTCAGGGTTGCCTCATGGATAAGGGTGACTGCTGGAGCACTAGCCTTCACACATACATTCCAGAGAGGAAGAAGGGAGGAAGGGCCAAAGGAGCGGCCTTGGTCAGCTTCATTTAAGGAGACTTCCCAGAAGTACTGACACCATTTCTACTTCTATCTGGCTTGAACTTCCATGTTCCATGTCTAGGGAGCCAGGGAGATGCAGGTTTTCTTCCACTGAACAGCTAGAGTCCTGTTACTGGTGAAGAAGGGGAGAATGGTGGTGGGGTGACAGCCATCAGACTCTGTTGTCGCTCAGTCAGAAGCGAAGTTGGAGTTTGGAAAAGCTACTGGGCCGCACAGGACCTTGCTAACTTATATATGATGACTTGTTCACGGTGATGTGTGTAATTACTCCAGGTACCAGCTCTGTCTGTGCTCTGGGTTTTGAAATAAGCCTCCTGTGTCCCATCTCTTCTTGAAACAGCTTCAACAAGAAACCCAAGAGGGGCATCCAGTTTCTCCAGGAGCAGGGCATGCTGGGAACGACGGTGGAAGACATCGCCCAGTTCCTGCATCAGGAGGAGCGCCTGGATTCTGTGAGTCTGGGGCTGTGCGCTTGCAGGAGTTTCTGCTTTGTGCTTCTGCGCCCTCCTAGCCGGAACCTCAGGACGAGCTGACGCTGCCTGTGGTCCGCTGGGCCCACCTTCCACCAGTGTCGCACATGTTCCTCGTCACAGCCGTGAGAGGAAACGAGCCGCCCAGCAGGCGGTGGCTTATTTGGTGGAACTGTCAGAAATGTCCCTTAGCTGGCCCCATCTGCCCCTGCCCCTCTCGTGAGGCAGCCCAGTGAGGGCTCCCCGCACTGTTGAGTCTCTTGCCCGTCCTCCTCGTCCTCCCTCCACGGCAGCAGCCCGGGTCTGGAAGCAGGAGGCAGTTCAGCCTGTTGTGGACATTCAGGCCCTGGTCCCGGGGGCAGTGTCCTCTGCTGTGGGTTCTTATTTGAAGTGAGCGAGTGTGTTCTGCGTGTTTCAGACCCAGGTGGGCGATTTTCTGGGAGACGGCACGAGGTTCAACAAGGAGGTGATGTACGCCTACGTGGACCAGCTGGACTTCTGTGAGAAGGAGTTCGTCTCTGCCCTGCGGACGTTCCTGGAAGGTTTCCGCCTCCCTGGGGAAGCCCAGAAGATTGACCGGCTGATGGAGAAGTTTGCTGCTAGATACATAGAGTGCAACCAGGGGTGAGCCCCCCTCCAGCCTGGCGCCTCAGCTTTTTGCCTCAGGACACGAGTCTTGATCTGCTTGGGGTGTGGGTTTAATCTTTCTAAGTCTGTGCCAAGCAACTAAGGTTTCTGTTCACTGCGGACCTGGCTTTGTGCTCAGGGATTGTCTCACAGCAGCCTTGTTCGTGTCCCCATTCTGTTGACAAGGAGATTGGGGAACAGGGGGGTTAAGTATCTCACCTGAGATGACACAGCTAAAGCCCAGGCTATTAACTACTTCACTGTTTTTTGTTTGGTTTGGTTTGGTTTGGTTTGGGTACCAGGGATTGGTACCAGGGGCATTGTACCACTGAGCCACACCTTTATATTTTTATTTTGAGACAGGGTCTCACTAAATTGTTGAGGTTGGCCTCGAACTTGTGGTCATCCTGCCTCCTGAACTGGCCACCCTAGTTTAAAAAGTATAATTTTGTGAGTTGAGAGGAGGTAATTGGGTGCTTCTTTTCTAATCAAGAATAGCTCCCTGATTTAATGTATGGACTAGATCTGAAGGTTTTGGGTTTGTTTGGTTGCTTACTGATCAACTAGCTATAGAAATAGCTGAGTAACTTCAACCCCCACAAGTATGTGATTGCATCTTGAGTTCTGTTTGGTGCATGGCTGTCTTGCATGCCCTGCACCTGGTCAGTGGCAAGCCTGGGTGGCCTCCTGTTTTATAGATGAGCTACCTGTCAAAAACTAACCAGCTAGTGAGCAGCCGGGCTGAGCCTGGGTGTGTCCTAACTCAGAGGTGCGTGCTCTTCCCACCACTCCTGGAGTGGACGTCTGAACACACTGGCTTACGTGAGGATGATGAGGAATTATTCAGTGGGAACATTCTGATAATAATTTTGCCTCTCAATTCCATTTTCACGTTAATTGGTCCCCTCCTCTGAGTGTGTGGCCACCTGTCCTCAGGAGATGACCTGAGCAGCGAAGGTGGCATCTGGTTCACTTTACTGTGAAGGCCTAATTGTATGGACCTGGAAGCCTTGCTCTGTTATCCCTGCTCCAAGTGTGTGCCCTAGTTGTGTCTCATTGTGCATCCTTGACACCCCTCCTTTTCCTATTGGGGCAGTTAGGACAGACCAGTTTTGCTGGCCACATGTTATAGGAGGCTACACATCAGCTTCTTTGTGTCTTTCTCTTATTGTGTAAGGCAAAAAAAGCATGGCCCGGGGTGTTCTGCAAAGGTGGTTTTTTGTTTTGTTTTGTTTTTGTTTTTTAATTTGCGCCAGGCATGGTGGCCCTGTAATCCCAGTGGCTGAGGAGGCTGAGGCAGGAAGATTGAGAGTTCACAGCCAGCCTCAGCAACTTAGCCAGGCCTAAGCAACTTAGTGAGACCCTGTCTCAGAACAAAAAATAAAAAGGCCTGGGAGGGGCTGGGGTCATAGCTCAGTGGTAGAGCACTCGCCTCGCATGTGTGAGGCACTGGGTTCGATCTTCTCAACACCACGTAAAAATAAATAAGTACAAGCATTGTGTGCATCTACAACAAAATTTAAAAAGCAGGGGTCTCGAAACATTCTCAGAGACCTCCCAGGTTCAATCCCCAGAACCAAAAACAATAATAATAATAATAATAATAAAATAACATTGAAGCAACTTCAAAGAAGCCTAGACTCTAACTAAGACATATCCTTAGTTAGCTGTTTCCATGCTGGGTGATGGTGAAAGCATGGCTACTGTCACACACTAGGCTCCAGGTGGAGCACGGGCCGCCTCCAGTGAGCACTGTGCCTTCCAGAAGCATCTGTGCCACTGTCCTTTACATGAGGCTCTTTCCTTGCAGGCAGACTCTGTTTGCTAGTGCCGACACGGCGTACGTCCTGGCCTACTCCATCATCATGCTCACGACAGACTTGCACAGCCCTCAGGTATTCGCTCCAGGGCCCGGGTTCTGTGGCAGATAAGGAGGAGGTTTGGGCTAACGAATTTTGGGGGGAGGGACTTTGTATTATTTGGGGGCAACTGAATATTTTTTAAATGGTCTTTATATTCTTTAAAATTTCAGGTAAAAAATAAAATGACAAAAGAACAGTATATTAAAATGAATCGGGGTATTAATGATAGTAAAGATCTACCAGAAGAATATCTCTCCAGCATCTACGAAGAGATAGAAGGCAAGAAAATTGCAATGAAAGAAACAAAAGAGCACACCATGGCGACCAAATCCACCAAGCAGAGTAAGGTCCAATGGCAACAGGGCCCCTACGCTAGCTCTGCGGGGTGTCAGGGTTGTGGTTAATTAGGTTGGTGGTGAATTAATTTGCATATTAAGTATCTGAGTAGGAAGTGTGATTAATTATTATAATTATGATTATGTTGGTTCTTTCATAATATCACTATCTCACTAAGTTTTGATTAGGAACAAAAGGGAATTTAAAATAAGTAATCAGGGAACTTAATTACCTTCCAAAAACATATTCCTTAAAACTTAGCTTTAATTTCAGTGGTGATTGTGCCATACTTGATTAGAATTTGATTAATCAGGGACCTGTGAAGCTGTCAGTTTTTCTGAGTGGCAGTGGAGTTCAGGGTGGGGAGTGCAGGGTGGAGAGTGCAGGCCTTGGACCTGTGCTGCTGGATCAAGTCCTAGTAATGGCTGGCTGGTGTCTGTGTAGGAGGGATTCTTGAACTCCATAGACATTCAGCAGAGAATGGGGTCTTTGGTTAATTAGTGGTGTCTATGTGACCTTGAGCAAGTCTCCCAACTTCTCTGGCTTGTTTTTTCCCAACTGTAAAGTGGTGATAATATCCATAAGGCCCATGAGACGGAGCGATTGCTGTGCACCTTTTAAGTGGCTCCTGGCATGGGCAGTCCCCAGCCAGCTGCCGCTCACGCTCAGGCTTCTTCACAGATGTGGCCAGTGAGAAGCAGCGGCGGCTGCTCTATAACTTGGAGATGGAGCAGATGGCTAAAACGGCCAAAGCGCTGATGGAGGCCGTGAGCCACGCCAAAGCCCCCTTCACCAGCGCCACACACTTGGACCACGTCCGGCCCATGTTCAAAGTGAGTGTTCTGAGGGGTTAGGCGAGTCTGGCTAGACCCAGTGCTGGACTTGTCCAGCTGGAAGGTGACCTGCAGGACCCCAGTGTTAAGGAGATGGCAGGAGGAAAGGCCCAGTTGGGGTGCTTCTTGTCTGAGCAGGAACTAACGCAACTCTCTGGCGTTGTCCTTTGGTGATGCTGGGAAAGCTCCAGCACCACACTGGACTCTGCCATCAGACCATCTGGCTTTGAGTTCTGGCTTTGTCACTTTGTCACTGTATTGCCTTGGCCAGTTGACTCCCCCTCCCCGTTCATCATCTGTAAAATGGGGACATATAGGATTGCTGTGAGGGCAGCCAGGGAGGGGGTTGAGTGAATTAATGAATAGTTATTTGGGCTGTAGAGGAAAGGACAGTGTTATGGGGACATCTCACCTCAGTGGCCTCAGTTTATCAGATGAGTTTAGGTGAAAGAAAGAGACAGTAGATGAAATCTGTATGTTAAATATATCTTTAAAAGATACATGTTCTGCCTACATAGCACATAATTTTTTATAAGTTTTTATAAAAACTGTTACTGTCCTGTTAGGTAATTAATTCTGGACTTCCATGACCTTATTTCTAAGGAATTCATTTGAAAGTTGGAGAAAAAAGTAAAGTCTAGATAATTTGAAGTGGGAGCCTTTCAGTAAACTCAGTTTATAGTCCATATGTCTCTTGCAGGTTTTATTTTGCACCATTGGTAATGGCTGGCTGGTGTCTGCGTGAGGAGGGATTCTTGAACTCCATAGACATTCAGCAGGGAATGGGGTCTTTGGTTAATTAGTGGTGTCTGCCATATACCCAGGAGGGGCAGTGGTGCTCATCCTTCCTTTTGAATCGAGTGTTCAGTAACTAGCAAGCCTGTAGTGATAGGAGGGACTGCCTTACCTTGGGAGGGGGATAGATTGAAATCTAAATAGCAGTGAACCTGATTCCCCAGATCTCCCCCTAACCTACAACATGTCCTGCAAGAACACTTCCCACGCTGACATTCTGGCTATTATTGACACCTGCCTTCTCTGGTAGCTGGTGTGGACGCCGCTGCTGGCAGCCTACAGCATTGGACTGCAGAACTGTGACGACACTGAAGTGGCCTCCCTGTGTTTGGAAGGCATCCGCTGTGCCATCCGAATTGCCTGCATCTTTGGGATGCAGGTGAGTGGAGTGTGTGTGCGCTCTGTTCCTGTAAGTCAGCAAAAGCCAGACACTGTCGGAAACTTCTCGGTGAGCCAGCATCTTAGCACACTCTGGCTTCTTCCCGTCACTCTGTGTTGACCACAACCCCATCAGGGGAGGATGCTGGAGATTTAGATCAAAGCCTTTTTTTTTTTTTCCTTCAGTGCTGAGGATTGAACTCGGGCACTCTGCCACTGAGTCGCATCCCCAGCCCTATTTTAAATTGTATTTAGAGACAGGGTCTCACTGAGTTGCTTAGCACCCTGCTTTTACTGAGGCTGGATTTGAACTCACGATCCTCCTGCCTCAGCCTCCCAAGCTATTGGGATTACAGGGTGTGCCACCACACCCAGCCTAGATCAAAACTTTTTTTAACCATGAATAGGACCCAGGCTACTTGATGCCTGACTTACTGCCTTGGTTCTTAAAATACGTTTATTCTGAGGGGTGTAGCTAAATGGTAGAATGCATTGCCAGTATGCATTTGACCTTGGGTTCAGGCCCCAACACCTCCTGCAAAATTGCTTTTTCCTCTTAAAATCCATTTTTATTATAATTTCCCATTTTTTTTCTCTGGCAAAACATAGTTGAATGCAAAGTGAATGTCCGTAAATCTTTTTGGAATCTTAAAAAGTTCAGTGAAGAGATGAAATACAATTCTAAAGCTGTTATGGAAGTTGTCATAGAAGGTTGTCAGTCCTTTGCATTACTTTCTAAGTCAGTAATAGTTTTACCCATTTGTTTGAAACAAACAAATAAAACCCAGTCTTCTATTCCTCTTCATTTTACAGTTAGGTTTTTTATTGTGCCAGGCTTTGAAGTCAGTCATGGTTTCAAACCCAGCTCTGGTGCTTCTCTGGCCCTGTGCCTGGCCCAGCTAACTTGTAAGACATTGCTCATATCCTTACTTGTACACTTGAGAAAATGAACTGCCTCACAGGATTGTTGTAGATACTAGAATTTATATATTGGCTCTTGGCCTTCAACAAATCTTGGAACACAGGACAGGTCAATGTGCTTGAGGTCAGGTGGATTGAGCTAGTTCTCAGGCATGTGGCAGTGCCCGGGGAGCCTCAGGGGTGTCCAGTAGCAGGACACCAGCACGGATGGTGTGCTGATGTGCAGAAGGCCTGCTGTGTGCCTGTGGACATTCCTTCAGCCCAGCCCCGAAGACGGGAAGGTGGCTGCACTGGGCTGGACTCGGGTTCTCCTGGGTTTCTTGCAGCTGGAACGAGATGCCTACGTTCAGGCCCTGGCTCGCTTCTCCCTGCTGACGGCCAGCTCCAGCATCACAGAGATGAAGCAAAAAAACATCGACACCATAAAGACACTTATTACAGTGGCTCACACGGACGGCAACTACCTCGGGAACTCTTGGCACGAGGTGGGTCTTTTGCCTTTCCCAGGGTTGCTTCCTCCGGGTGTGTTCCATTTTTTCCTGAGAGCAAGCCTAACTTCCTCGTGAATCTGAAAGATGGCCAGGAAGATGGTTAACAATGCCCTCTTACACTTAACGCAGGGAAGAATGAGCAACTAGGGTGCAATGCCAAGAAGTGGTGAGTGCTCAGGAGACCTTTACATAGGACCAGGGGGTGGTGATGGGAGCGGGGTCAGGAGAGCCAGGAAGCTCTCTCCCGGGCTGATTTGGGAATCCACGGGTAGGCACTCCATGTAAGGAATGGCAGGAGCAAAGGCCCTGGGTGGGACCAGCGGTGGCAAGGTAAAGAGTCCTGTGCAGGCCAGGGAGGCTGGTGTGTTGTGGATGGCGGGGCAGCGGATGGCGTGGGGGCGGGGCAGACTACGTGGACGGGTGGAATCCTCTGCTCCACTCAGATTGTTTCCTCTGTTAAATCCGTGCCAAGTTATATAAACTTCAGTATGGCGGAATCCTAGCATACCAACTTGGCTGCATTGGTCTCTTGTTTTTAATAATTAGAAAGAAGTAGCGTACTGGTGGTCCGTCTTCTCAGGACACTTGCCGCAGCTTGGCCAGTCCTTTTGCCCTCTAGGGGAAACACCCTCAGCCCTCAATTTGCTCTTACGTGGAAGGCGCTGGGTTCAGAGAATGCCTGGATGGCTGGCGTAGGTAGCAGCGCCCTTCCAGCCTGCGCCCTGCATGGTGGGAGCTCATGTCTTCACTGCCCTTTCCTCAGATCTTGAAATGCATCAGCCAGCTGGAGCTCGCTCAGCTGATAGGAACCGGGGTGAAGACCCGCTACCTGTCTGGGACTGGGCGCGAAAGAGAAGGGAGCCTGAAAGGCCACGTGTTGGCAGGAGAAGAGTTCATGGGCCTCGGCCTCGGTAAGACAGCAAGCCCCACGGCTGGCCGCCACAGACTTGCAAGCTAACCGGCATGAAGCCCTTCTTGTCTCGTCAGGACTGTCCTGTAAACCGTCTCTTCCTTATGCGCCCGCTGACAGCATGTCTGTGAACGCAGGTGGACATGCTGCCTCAGCTCCTGATTGTGCTTGGTTGTTGAGTAAAGTGTCTATTTTACCAAAATCCGCAGGGTGCATTACTGTTCTTTTTATTCCTGTAACATCCCGGGAGGAAGCCTTCGTGCTTTCTGAAGCCCACGCCAGTTTCTGGTGTGAGAGGCCACACCTGTGGGTCTCTAGAACTTGGAGAGTAGATCCCGCATCTCATCAAGTTCCTGGGGGCTTTGTTAAACAGGGTGCTAGCTCAAGTGGAGTTATTTCTGGCTCCACAGTGGGTTGAGAGATTCTTCTGTCAGTGATGTACAGAATAACAGATGGTCAAGTTCTGAGCACTCAGCTTCTATGTATATATGAGAGAGTGTGTGTATAACTTTTTTTCTTTTTTTTGGTGCTGGGGTTTGAACCCAGGGCCTTGTGCATGCGAGGCAGGCACTCTATCAACTGAGCTATATCCCCTGCCCCTCTGTTTATATTTTAACTCGGTTAATCCTCTTAACAACCCAGTGGCATTGGAAGTCTTATCCTCCCTGTTTTGTGATTGAGAAAACTGAAGCCCAGGGTGAGTGACTTGAGCAAGGTCACACGGCAGGGAAGTAGCAGAGGCAGGGTTCAAGCCTCGCCATCCAAATGCAGGGAAGAGGCTGCTAGAGCCTGTGTGTGTGTGGCTGATAAGAAGATGAGAGTAATTTGTCTTCACTGTACCTTCACCCTCTCCCAGTCCTGGGGATTGAACCCACACATGCTAGGTGAGCACACCACCAGCCCCTCTCCACTTATTTTGAGACAGGTGCTTGCTAAACTGCTTAGGCTGGCCCTGAACTTGCAATCCTGCCTCGGGCTGCAGAGCACAGGGGTTGGAGCAGCACAAGTCAGCAGATAAAAGCCTGGGCTCTCGGGAAGCGAGGGTGTGACAGACCTACTCTCAGGGTGCTTGTGAGGGTGGCTGCACTGACACTAGAGCACTCCAGGCATCCAGCAGATGGGAGCCATTGCGGGTTCCGGAGCTCTGCGCGAGTGTTGAATCTATTTGGTTTTCTTAAACATGGGCCTTCAATACTATAAAAAGGTAAAATACTGTAGAGACTGGGAGGTGGCTGGTACCAAACAAGAGAGCTTGTAAATAAGGGCGTGTTTTAAATACCAAAACATGTGTGATTGTATTCTGTCATCAGTGGGTTTTTGTTTTTGCCTGTGGAACCTTCTCATTTCTGCCCCTTGTCTCTGCATGTTGATGCAAAGGATACTTTGTTGTAAATCCGTGCCTCTTTGAAGTTTGCTAATTTTGTGCATCGTGTTCCAGGCAACTTGGTGAGTGGTGGCGTGGATAAAAGACAGATGGCCAGCTTCCAGGAGTCTGTGGGTGAGACCAGCTCACAGAGTGTGGTTGTCGCCGTGGACAGGTAATGATTCTCTTCTCTAGTAAGGCTGGACTACCCCGTGATTTGAATGGGGTCCTCTGTGTAGTGACTGGGTATGATGACTCCTAATTTGTTGGCTATGCTGTTGGCTCTAGAAAGACAAAAGATGGCGGGGCTGGGGTTGTAGCTCAGAGGTAGAGCACTTGCCTGACATGTGTGAGGCACTGGGTTCCATCCCAGGAACCACATGAAAATAAACAAATAAAGGTATTGTGTCCATCCTACACCTACAAAAATATTTTTAAAAAAGATGGTACACATGACCCAACAATCAGTAACTGTCACCTTGCTTCAAATTTTGACCTTGAATTGCATTGTGCCTTTTTAAAAAATTATAATTTTAACATTGTAACATCACAAATGAGCTTTTGCTCATACTGATGTTTAAATTACCATGTTTTCTTAGTGGAAGTTACTTTTTAAAAATCTCAGAAGAGTTTGGGATTGAAAGCATACTCATGAGTGAAAATTGGCCCAAGTTTGAGTTTCCATGAATTCTTCCTCAAAGCCTTTCCACTATTTGTTTACTTGAAACTTGGCCTAACAATCCAGGAGAGATATAGGTATTCTTATTTGAAGATACTTGTGATGTTCAAGTGCTTAATAAAATAGGGATTTCCTTAAAATCAACAAACTCCTAAAAATTACATTGAATGAATATCAAAGGAACCACTGCTTATCCTGTTTAATGACCTCTACCAGGACATTAAATATAGTTAGTTCTGGGGTGTTAGCAGTACAGATTTTTAAAATAATTTGGATTATTCTTGGAATAATCTTTTACTGTTATAAACTTTTGTCTGCTTAATCACCTTGTTCCAGTTGCTTCTTTGCTTTTTTTTCAACAAAGATATTGTCTGTGGCATAATTTTGACAGTTTTCCCCCAATCCTATTTCAATTTAGACTTACAGAACAACAACAAAAAAAAAAATCAATTTTTATGAGTCAGGGTCTCACTGCGTTGCCCAGGCTGGCCTTGGGCTCAGTCAGCCTCCTCCCTCAACCTCTACGTAGCTGGACTACAGGCTCGTGGCCCTGCACCTGATGGATGAAGTGGGTTTTCCCATTATCTTTATTTGTTTCTCTGCCTTAGCCACACAGTAGACAGTAGAGATCTTGCTCAGTACCTTTTTCTGCTGTACCTTTTTTTTTTTTTTTAAATCCATAGCTCCCATGCCATTGGATGTGGTCGTTTTAAAATGTACAGGTTAGAGAGTTTTGTAGTGTGCTCAGAGTCCTGTGGCCATTACCCCTGTCTAGTTCCCTACCAGTTACCACCCACCCCACAGATAAGCCTCATGCTCATTCGCGTTTGCTCCCCACTTCCTGTTCCCCCTCCTCATTTTCTCATTTTTTCATCTTCTCATGCCTCTGGCCACTGCTCTATTTTATATAGATTTTCCTGTTCTAAATATTTGAATTGTCTGGTTTTTTTGCTTCATTCATTTCTTCGTACGGTCTTAAGTTATTCTCTAGTTTCCTTTCCACGTGAAGGACTTCCTTGAGTATTTCTCACAGGGTAAGTCTGCCGGTGAGGAATTGTCACAGTGTTTTTTGAGCCCCCCCCCCACCTCGGAATGTCTTCCTTCTTCATTTTTGAAGGGTAGTCTTGCTGGATATAGGATTCTTGGTTGATGATCTCTCTTTCAGCCCTTGAACCATTACATCCCATGCTTTGTGGCCTCTGTGGTCTCCTGTAGAAATGAGCTGTTCATCTTCTCAAGGGAGCCTTGTCTGCGATGATCTGCGGCCCTGCTGCTTTCAGGATTCTCTTGCCGTTTCTGGCTCTCAGAGGTTTGATTTTGATATTCTGGATGTGACTTTCTTTGGGCTTATCCTCATTGAAATTTGTTTAGTTTCTGAGAGGTATAGATTGTTATTTTTCATCAAATGTGGGAAGTTTTCAGCCATTATTTCTTCACATGTTCTTTTAGTTCCTCTCTTCTGGAACTTCCATTATGTGCATGTTGGTATGCCTGATGGTGACCTGTAGGACTCTGAAGCTGTTTGGTTTTTAAATTCTTTATTTCTGCTCCTGACATCAGATGGTCTCATTTGACTCGTCCTCCAGTTTACTAATTTTTTTTCTTCTTCCAGCTGAAAACTGTTGCTTAGCCTCTGTAGTGAATTTTTCATTATAGCTTTATTATTTTCAACTCCAGAATGTTTAATTAACATTTTTCCTGACTCTTTGTTACTATTCTCTATTTGGTGAGAGATTATCCTTACATCTTTCTTTAATTGGACATAATATCCTTACTTCTTTAGACATAGTCAAAATAACTAACCTAAAAAATCTTTCTAGGCCTGGCACAGTGGTGCATGCCTTTAATCCCAGTGGCTTGGGAGGCTGAGGCAGGAGAATCACAAGTTCAAAGCCAGCCTCAGCAACTGTCTCAAAATTTCAAAAGGGCTGGATGGCTCAGTGGTAGAGCAACCCTGGGTTCAGTTCCTGGTACCAAAAATAAAAACACTTTGTCTAGAAAATCTTACGTCTGGGCTTCCTCAGGGACACTTTCTGAGAGCTGATCCTCTCCCTATGAACCAGCGTCCTTTCTTGTTTCTTTGCATGTCCTATTTTTTTGTTGTTGAAAATTGGACATTTATAGTAACATGATGGCGACTTTGGGGCTCAGCTCCCAGCCCAGGGGCTTTGTTGTCATCAGTGCAATTTGTTTAGTGACTTTCCTGAACTGACTGTGTAAAGTCTGTGTTCTTTTCCATGTGTGGCCTCTGAAGTCTCCACTGGGTTGGCTTTAATGCTCAGATTCCCTTCGCTGCCTTGGGCCTTGGTTACGTCTCCCAGCCTTTGCGTGCTGAGGACTCTGGACATGTTGGGGGCGCTCCTCAAATGCTCTGCCTTTGCTTTCGCCTCTGGTTCACGCAGACTCAAGGCCACCTGCAGATGAGAGCCCCTTCTTATCATAGTCTCCTGGGTGGGCCAAGCCCTGCACCCATGCTGGCAGTCTGCATTCCCAGCAGCCCGTGGGAGCTTTTCCCAGCCTCCTGTGGCCATCCCACCCCTGCTTTTCCTTGCAAGTCTTTGGCCAGGTGCTTGTTGTCCCAACTGTTCTGCTGCCTCCTGGCAGAGAGCTGGCTGCCCTGAGTGAGGACCAGGTCGGGTCAGATGATGGGAGCTCTTTGAGAATGTGTTTTGAGAACCGTGTTCTGCTCCTTCCAGTGGCTGTGCAGGATGCTTTGGTTGTAGGCTTCCTGTTGAGCTGAGATAGTGAGGGTAGGAATGGAGGGGGCTGAGCCACCACAGCACTCACCATTCAGATCAAGATTCAACCATTTTCTTAAAAAGCAAAAATAAAAACACCCCGCAGATTTTTGTTAGCTTGCAGTTAATTTTAAAAGTTTCACTGTGGAAAAGTTAATTTTGATAATTTTGGCCAACATTCTTATTGTTCTTACTGAAGAGCAGCTTTGGGGAGGTTCTCACTCCACTAGTCCCCACTGCCACCAGGTCACCTCCCTGCCCTGTGGAGGTGTCTCTTCCTCTTGTACTCGGGGTAGACTTTTCTGCTCTCTCACTGACCAGTTCTTTTTGATTCCTCATCACTGATCTTTGGTGAGGGGCCAGACTTGAAGCCTTTTCTCTCTGCCTGCTCTAAGTATTTGAGAAACTTCCAGATCTAATATTTATTTCTTTGTCTCCCTAGAATTTTTACTGGCTCTACCAGACTGGATGGAAATGCAATAGGTATGTACGTGACTCGCCTGTGACACTGCAGAAGCCTCGTGTGTGACCATCCCACTGTTACTAATGAGGCTTTGCGTGTGTTGTTGGCTCTGGCCTGCAGTTGACTTTGTCCGCTGGCTGTGTGCGGTGTCCATGGATGAACTGGCTTCCCCCCACCACCCTCGCATGTTCAGCCTGCAGAAGATCGTGGAGATATCCTACTACAACATGAATCGGATCCGACTGCAGTGGTCCCGGATATGGCATGTGATTGGAGATCACTTCAATAAGGTAACTTTTATCCCACATCTGGGATGGAGGCAGGCAGCATTAAGTTGCTAGACAAATATCTCCATACTCGAAATCTTTGTGAAATCCTGGAATCCCTCCTTACTGATCTGAGAGTTATGTTCCATATAGTTTCACCTTCAAATGTCACAACTTGTTGTATTCTGACTCCTGTCGCCACTACTCTTTTGAAACTTTTGTTGGAAAAAATTAACATTGGTTTTTAAATCAGAAACACACAAAAGACCAATTGATAACTCTTCTAAAACTCACAGTTGCTGGGAGTAAGCCAGAATGAACTTTCTCTCCACTACAGGTTTCATTATGTACATACAGAAACTTAAAATTCAAATATATACTTTTCCAAAATAAAAAAATTGGAGGGGGAAACAGTCAAAAGGATCTTAGTGTGTTGGTGTGCATGATGTCATTTGCTTCCTAATGGAGCTATAATTGCTTAATAATACTGTTTTCTTACCAAAGCACATTTCATGATCTTGACATTTTTTCAGGCCTAGAAATGCAGAGTCATAACAGATGCTTGGAAATAGTTTTAATAAAAAACAATTCAAGGGCTGGTGCTGGGGCCCAGTGGCAGAGTGGTTGCCTAGCATGGGTGAGGCACTGGGTTCTATCCTTAGCACCACATACAAAAATAAGCCAATAAAATAAAGACATGCTGTCCATCTACAACTACAAAAAAATTTTTAAAAAGCAATTCAAAACAGAATGTTAAAAAAAAGTAGGCTGCCACTGGGGTATAGCTAGAACAATCACTGGGTACTGGTAAATGATTTGTAGCATCTGCCAATTTTCATGGTATGAATGTCTCCCTGTGGCCCATTTGAAGCTGGCAGCGTAATGCCAGTAAACATGGAATAGGGAAGAGTGGGGCACCATTCGCTCTCAGGCGGTTGCTCGCCTGCTCCAGCGTCCATTATGGCCATTTTATCTTTACAGCAGCTCTTGGCAGGCTGTGTTTCCTTACTGGCTCACATCAAGACCCCTCTGTGTAACAGAAGAACTCAAGTGTCTCCTGGGGCAGTGGACTCTACCTATGTGGGTTGGCCCACATTTTATGATACAGTAGCTGATGGGAAAGGGTCAGGCCATGCAGTGGGTCAGGTTCTTGGAGATGGCATTGTCACTCTCTGGAGGTGGCCCTGAGCAATGACTTCAGTCAAAGGGAACATGTGCCTCTAAGGTAGTAGCCCCTCAGCACCAGCTTTCTCACTGAGGGTGCACAGGCTCCTGCTGGGCCGTGGAGGAGCCGTGAGCTTGCTGGAGAAAGACAGTGGGAATCCTTACCATTGCTGTGCCTCGTCCAGGCCGCTGGCAGCTGAGCAGCACAAACACTGCTCGTCCATTCCACAAGATGTTTCGGCTGACAGCTGCCCTCTCAGGAACGACTGTCCAGAAGAGCGTTGATGAACACTCTCCCAGCTCCTCCGAGTCTTTTCATTGGGACTCTGTTGGGAAGGAACATCATTTTGAGCAAGTTACTCTTCCCACCTCTCAGGACTCATGTGTGCAGTTCTCAGTTACCCGAGGGCCACTTACAGGCAGACTTGAGACTTAGGCTGGCAGGTAGTAATTAGATACTTCATGGTTGTCAGCTTCATTATAAATGTCTGTTCCATCTGATCAGTGCTGGTAAACAAGTCATGGAAAACTCAGTCCCTCACTGAGAGACTCTCAGTTTTTCTACTTTCTGGAAAGATGTTCTGCTTCCTGCTATGAACTAGGCCATATAACATTCTCGTGGGTCTGAAGAAATATGGGTGGTGGAACACAGCTCTAACCTAACTCTCAGTACAGCTGTAACTTAGCAAGGTGAGGCTCTTCGTCAGAAGTAGACAGCAGCAGGTGCTGCAGCCTGGGCCAAGCGAAGCTGCACAGTGAGCGTGGCCTGTGCCAAGGCATCTGTTTTACATAAATTTTTAGGAGGAGAATATTCTTATATATAGTCTCTAATTACATGAGCATTATAAAAATGTGGTCCCTTTTAAAAGAAGTTATAACTGAAAATACTTTTGACCACCCACACATACAGCAGGCCCTTCCTGAAGCAGATTATTCTCATCAAGTCAGGAACTATCTTTCCCCAGACAGACATTGTTATGCACATACATGTCTGTGTGCTGATGGGAGCATAGAGAGCATTGTCTTGGTCTCTTTACTCTAAATGCACAGTTCGGCAGTGTTCAGGAGGTTCACGTTGTGCAGCAGATCTTCAGGACTCCACATCTTGTGAGACTGAAACTGTCCCCATTACACACAAACTCCCCATTCTCCCCTCCCCTTACCCCCTGGCGGCCACCAGGCTGTCCTCAGGATTCCAGGTGTCTCGTCTTAAGTGAAATCAGACAGCATTTGTCTTTTGTGACTGGCTTATTTCCCTCTGCATAACGCCCTTCAGGTTCATCTACATTATAACGTCGTAATTTCCTTCCTTTGGGGGCTGGGGATGTAGCTCAGTGGCAGAGTGCTTGGCTAGCATGTTCAAGACCCTGGGTTTGATCCCTAGGACTGCAAAAGAAAAGAATTTCCTTCCTTTTTAAGGCTGAGTTTACTGTCTTAACCACCAGACAGTAGTCTGCATGTATGCACATACCATTAAGTAGCTGTTTTCATATTGTTGTTTCCAGTTTTTCTGAGTATAAATGATATGCTGCACTGGGCCTGGTGGTACAGGCCTATAATCTCAGCCACTCTAGAGGCTGAAAGAAGATCTCAGGTTCAAGCAAGCCTAGACAACCTTGTGAGACCCTGTCTCAAAATTAAAAAATACAAAGGGCTGGGGATTTAGCTCAGTGGTAGAGTGCCCCTGAGTTCTCTTACCAGCATGGGGGAAAACAACGATATTGCTCTATGACTTTGGTTAAAAAATAAAACATTTCCAGGGGCTTGGAATGTCGTTCAGCAGTTGCCTAGCATGCATGAGGCCCTGGATTTTATCAGGCACCACAAAACAAAAACAGCCTTGTTCAGATCAGACCACATATTAGCAAAATTTCTCACGCAGGTCTGCAGGATGCCCCCAGATCCCTTGACAGTGGAACTGGTGGGAAACACTGCCCTGCTATGCTTTTAGGGATTTTTCTCAAGGGGAAAGTCTGAAATACCCGAACTGACTATATGCCCATAACTCTAGTCCCTAAAGGGAGGTGAATCATAAATAAGTATAATTCTTAGGAAATTGAAAAGCTTCAGTGTTTCTGTAGGATTTTCCAGGGCTGATGGTGTATTCACTTGTAGTCTTTTTCTTTAAGTGGCAGATACTGGGAAAGTATTACAAGTCTTTGTAAGCCTGGTATGTGGTGCACACCTGTAATCCCAGCTACTTGGGAGGCTGAAGCAGGAGGATCGTAAGTTCAAGGCCAGCCTCAGCAACTTAGTGAGACCATCTACAAATAAAAAGGAATAGAGATGTAGCCCAGTGGCAGAGCATCCCTGGTTCAATCCCAAGTACTGGAGTATGGGACAGGGAGCTTTCTACAGACTCTAAAGTCTTTTGACCCCCTCATATATTTTTGCGTAAAATTAAATAGTACCTGGAGAGTTGTAAACTAGATACAGAGTTTCACTTTGCAAGATGAAATCTAGAGATTGTTTATACCGAATGTGTGCTCCTGAACTAGACCTTTAGAAATGGTTAAGGTAAAGGCCTGGTGGGGTGTGGCTTATCAAGGTTCAGTCTCTAGCAGGGGGTTTGTATTTTATTTAGAGAGACAGGGTCTCACTGAGTTGTTTAGCGCCTTACTTTTTGCTGAGGCTAGCTTTGAACTTGGGATCCTCCTGCCTCAGTCTCCCAAGTCACTGGGATTACAGGCATAAGCTACTGTGCCCGTCAGCACTTTAATTCAAAGTGTAATTCTGGGTCTGGGGCTGTGGCTCAGTGGAAGAGCACTCACCTAGCATGTGTGAGGCCCTGGGTTCGATTCTCAGCACCACAGATAAATAGATAAAATAAAGGTATTGTGTCTATCTACAACTAAAAAAAAAAAAAAGTTTTATTTAAAAGAAAGTGTGATGCTGGCCTTTCTTTTCATCATTGTACTTAGATAAAATAGGATAGATTGTGGCCAAGAAATTGCATTTTCTTTCTCCGTGGGTATCTTTCCCCAGAGTGCTTGTTTTGCGGGTAGGGTATCCATCTTTGACATTTGGAGCCACAGCCACTGTGACACTGTCCCTCTTTCACTGCACTTCCTGTTCCTGCTCAGGTTGGCTGCAACCCCAATGAAGACGTGGCCATCTTTGCTGTTGATTCGCTACGGCAACTCTCCATGAAGTTTCTGGAGAAGGGTGAATTAGCCAACTTCCGTTTCCAGAAAGATTTTCTGAGGCCCTTTGAGCATATTATGAAGAAGAACAGGTAATGTTTATTGCTAAGGAAAACCCTTTGTTACATTCCCCATTGGAGTCCAAAAATCCCTCCCTCGTTGACTGAACAGATTGTGGTTCATACCACTTGTCACCAAGGTCTATGAGTATCCCCTCCCAGAAAGACAGGTGACACTTATACAACTGGTAGAAATACGTCACCTGCTCTTATGGGGCCAATGCTGAGAGAATTTAGAGAAAGCCACTGTGGAAGCAGTTCAGGAATTAGGTGACCCGGTGTTTTGCCCCAGGGAGACGATAAGAGAGGGCAGGTGTGTTCCCCCCCCAGCAGTCATTTACATGTGTTGTTGGCCCGCCCTCTGCTGGGTACCATGAAGTGCAGAGAACACAGCAGTGAAAATTCTCAGTTTGGGGGGCTTTGAATTGATGAAAGTTGCAGCTACGCAGTGAGTACACAGGAGTTCCATGTACTATCCTGTCTATTTTCCTGCATGTTTGAAGTTTTCCATAATAAAATCAAAAACCAAATTTCTGTTTACGTCCCAGGGGAATAAGCAAACCTGGATAGCAAGCCAGTGGAGACGGGTGCTGTGACCAACGTTAGATGGTGGCGAGGAAATCGGGGTGCAGCCCTCCTTGCGGGGCAGTCAGCTCTGCTCTGTTTGGCAAGGTGGCCCTTAGACAAGACCTATGGGAAGAGAGGAGCAAGCCCAGAGCGGCTCTGTGCCCTCTTGGCAAGAGGGTGGGGCAGGGCGCTGAGCTAGGGCGGTCGCCCCACGGCAGGCCAGCTGGCCAGCGCACCCAGGGCTTGGTGAACATGGCAAGAAGTCGTAGAAGATGAAGTCCCTCCCAGGGCAGCAGGGTGCCTGCATCATGTAACAACTGACCGCCTTTGCAAGCACTTTGGCTTGCTCTGGGTGAGAGGCGGAAGCTGAGGGAGGATTCTAAGGAGCAATATAAAGTGGTGTGACACGTTTTAAAAGCCCCCCCTGTGTTTATCCATGAAGATGAGAAGCAAAAGAGGGAGTTAGGAGGCCACCGCAGACTTCTAGGTTTGCACAGGGCGGTGATGGTGTTGGACTGACTCTGAGCATTTTGAAGGGGAACCGCCAGCATGGGCTGATGGGTTGGCTGCACAGTATGGGAGGAAAAGTCATCAAGGGTGACTCGGGGCATGACCCTTTGAGTAGCCCTCCTCCAAAAATCATGCTGTGTGTCTGCAAAGACAAGGAAGCTGACAAGCTGGGAGGCTTGAGGCCAGATGGGACTGTGGGGTCGTGACTCAGCAGAAGTCTCCTTGGCGTGTCCTTCTCATGGGGTCTGTGTTCTTGTCTTATTTCTCATTTTAAGAGACTCCAAGTCAAGCCCATTCCAGAATCTGATGTCACCCCTGGTTTGGGCCAAGTGCACAAAATAATATGCTTCTCTGCATGGAAACACGGACAGTTCTGGGGAGACTGGAGACCTCCATGGCTAAGCAGTGTGCTCTAGCCTACTGGCTCCAGAACCCCTGTGCCCTGACGTACGTCCTTGTCCTTTTCCTGCCCACCCAGCATTTTCAGAGGGACAGAATGAGCTAGAATCTCACGTTGCAGCCAGCTACTGTCACTCAGACTGCATCTTGCTGTAGCATTTGCAAAAGCACTTTGATAAAGTGCATCAGAAACCTTAGCGTCTTGTGCCATTTGACACAGCAGTCCCACACCTCCATAGCTCTCTCGAGGACTTAGTTGGAGATACAGTAAAACACTGTGAATCACACAGAATAGTTCTTTAAAGAACAAAACACCTAACTGTTCAAATATTAAAGCCACAGCCAGGTATATTGCTTGACTGAAAAATGTTGGGGAAATTCTTAGTTTATTGTACTTTATCTGCATTTTAAAAAACTTATTGTCGAGGCTGGGGTTGTAGCTCAGTGGTAGAGCGCTCACCTCGCACATGCAGGGCCCTGGGCTCGATCCTTAACACCACATAAAAATAAATTAATAAAATAAAGGTATTATGTCCAACTACAACTAAAAAATAAATATTTAAAAATTTATTGTTGTCATATATCACTTTTAACAAGTGGGCAAAATCTGCTATAACATATATGTAGTTTAAGGGCTGGGGACATAGCTTATGCAAAGTCCTGGGTTTAGTTCCAGCACCACACAAAAATAAAATAGAATAAATATATAGAGCTCTTGCCAAAGAGTTGCATCACTCCACAATTTTGATAACCACAAATTCAGTTTTATTTACGTATTGCAGTTCCCAAGGTAGGTAGCCAGTGCTTTGTTATCTGCAGGTGGCATGTTTGCTTGGTGAGCTTTCAGCACTTTCCTGACTCTGCTCTGACTTCATCCGGGCCTTCTCTGAATGGCTTTTCCCGTGATGAGTTAACACGGTCCACCACACAGACAGGAGTGCTGTTCCTGGAAAGTTGACTCGATGCCCAGTCCATCCTAGGGACTTTCAGGCTGGTGCTGTAGGAGTAGGTCTCTGCAGAGCTCCTTCTTGCTGTGGGTGGGATGGCAGAGCCCCCCTGAATGTACATGTACATGCCAATCTGCGGCGTGTCTTCAGGCCACACTGTGTTTAACTTGCCACTGTTTGAGAACATGGGCCATTTTTCAATGTTCAGGTGTTGTTTGGTAATAATTTAAAATATTGCATCTTAAATTATGTATGTGTGCTCCAATCCATGTTTATATGTTGATGATATCTCTGCCCAAAAAATCTTAGAGAATAGAGACCAAGAATTTAGTAACGGTTCTCTCTGGGTGGCAGAACTCTAAGTACATTAGCTTTAATGCTTTGGACCAGAAAACCCAACCAATAGTGGCTTCAGCCACAGGCTGTACACTGTTGACTCACAAAGTCAGGAGGGCAGTCCCAGCTCTGGTTCCTAAGCCCTGGTGGCCTTTGCAAACCGGGCTTAGTTCAGCCATCCACAGGGTCGGCTTTTCGTCAAGTGTGTCCTGGTGGCAGGACAGCAGCACTGGTGCTGACATCTTGCTGGATTCAGGATAGAGCAAGAGGAAAGGGGCAGAGCCTAAAGGAGTGTGATCACCATCTGCTTCCAGATGTGCTTTTACCCATGCTGCCTGTGAGCGACGAGCTGTGCCCAGTTCTCTTCCCACAGCCCCTCCTTTAGCACAGATGACATGGCGGTCCCATTCCTCCCTCAGGTCTCCGACCATCCGGGACATGGTGATCCGCTGTGTCGCCCAGATGGTGAATTCCCAGGCAGCCAACATCCGCTCAGGCTGGAAGAACATCTTTGCCGTGTTCCACCAGGCAGCCTCCGACCACGACGGGAACATCGTGGAGCTGGCTTTCCAGACTACAGGCCACATCGTCAGTGAGTGCTTCTGTTTCCTCCTCAGATGTCCACTGCAGGTCCCCACGGTGTGCTGTCTGCTACCTGCAGGGGCTTCCCGGCTGTGCCTCTGGGTGGTGCATGGGAGCTGGGCCGTGTTCTGGGTGCTTCACGGCAGCCCTGCAAGGAAACTCAGGCCTCGTTGCTGGCAGATCCCATCTTTAGGAATCTGCCACCTCACCAAAGTGTTCGAGTAACCCCAAAACTAGTGCTCATGGTGCTTTTGTGGCCGTCTCCAAAGGCATTCATACACAGAGCAGCAGAGGACATCGCCCCCACGGTGCGTGTTCCCGCTGAGGAGGAGCAAGGCCTTCTGTTTTCAGCGGTCACGCAGGAGCCAGGGTCCTTTCTGCAGTCTGTTGAGTGCGAGTTTCCCAGATTCTCCTGCTTTCTGTTGGCGATTTCACTGTTTACATTGGCCCCTGAGAACAGTGCTGGGTGCCAACTCGTGTTCTGAGCACAGAGGGGCTGCAGTGTGTCCCCGAGAGAGTTAGATGAGCTCCCTTCAGGCCTGCGGTGCCACTGGCTGTGAGTTTAGTTACTGCATCAACAGCATCTATTCAGGAAGGTGTCTTTAAAGAGAAACACCTGCGAAAAAGCTGTGTAGTGATTGGTTGATGAAAATACAACCAGAGACCTGGAGGAACCCATATTTCTCCTGGGGACAGAGGTTAGTACTTCCTAATTCAGTGTTCATGACAGCTGTAAAGAACACAGCTACTGTGACCAACAGGGACCAACTGTATCGTGTTTCCCCCTCTTTACCAAAGAGGGAACTAGGGCACAGAAAACTAAAGAGAACTGCTTTCCCAAGTCACACACCTGGAAGGGATGGAGCCAGGGCTCCCACCCAGCAATCAGCCCGGAGTGAGGGTGAGTGCAGGGTCACAGTGTCACTCACTGTGGACTGCCCGGGAGGCCCTGGCCTGCCTTTGATCACGTTACCAAAGTTCACTTGGAAATCGTTTGGCCCTGTTGTCAGCTTTGTGCACTGCATTCTTGAATAATTTAGGAAGAAAAGTTGTCTTCTAGGATACTGACATGCTTTTCTTAGATTTCTACATAGGTGAGTCTCTGATTGTGTGTGTGTGTGTGTGTTTTAATTTCCATTTCTAAATCTTGTGCTTCTTTTAAAAAACAAAAAAACAATTGTGCCTTGTGTCTCCCCAGCAACCATTTTCCAACACCATTTCCCGGCAGCCATCGACTCCTTCCAGGACGCCGTGAAGTGCTTGTCGGAGTTCGCCTGCAACGCCGCCTTCCCCGACACCAGCATGGAGGCCATCCGGCTCATCCGCTCCTGCGGGAAATACGTCTCTGAGAGGCCGCGAGTGCGTCCCCTCCTAGCTTCTGGGTGGGGTGCAGGTCGGGGCAAACCCCATTCTCCTGGCAGAGCGCTTCCTGGACAGCTTTAGAAGGCGTGTTGGCCCTAGGCTAGGTGTTGTTTCAAACGCTGCCATTGCATGGTTATGCCTTTCAATATAGTTTGTATGTGAAAGTATTTTATTCATACCAAAGTTTTACGTAGCATTGCAAGTTATAGAAGATAATAATACTTTGAGTTTTATATTTCGTAACAGCTTTGAAGCTCACCTTTCTTTTGAAAGAAAACAAGCCTCCTGCCTTTAGGGCTGGGGCGGGGGTTCAGTGGCAGAGCACCTGCTTAGCATGTCCAAGGCCCTGGTTTCCATTTCCAGCATCGAGGACAACAACAAAAATCACCTTGCACTTTCACCTGAAAATGTCTGGGGCTTTTCTGTCCTCTCTCAGCTTTCTGAATGGTTTGGCTTAAGCAACAGCCTAAAGCAAGGAGACTGGGTGGAAAACACACCTGAACTCCGCTGGCCTGTGCAGAGCTCCCCTAAGAATTCTGTACAGAACTGTCCACCCTGTCCACCCTGTCCAGTCCTGACAGCCGCTTAGTAAGATGTGATTACAGTGAGAGGCAGTGGTGACTGAGTGCTTGGTACCTGTCGGGCACCATTCTGGATGCATCCTGTGGGTTGATTCATTTAGTCCCTGTCTCAAAAAGTGCTGGGATGTGGCTCAGTGGTAGAGCACCCCTGTGTAAGGTCCCCAGCATTATGGTCTGGGGACTTGGATGCTCTTCTACATATTACTTTGCCAGTGTTCCCATTATACAGGTGATTAAATTGGGACCAGAGAACAGAAGCAAGACGTTGTCGTAAAGACCAAGGGTGGCACCTGCCGCAGTGGTGGTGCACACCTGTGGTCCCAGCAACCCAGAGGCTGAGGCAGGAGTTCAGCCTCAGCAAATTAGCAAGACCCTGTCTCAAAATAAAAAATAAAAGGATTAGTTCTGTAGCTCAGTGGTAGAGCATATTTACCTAGCATGCGAGAGGCCCTGGATTCAATGCCCAGTACTAGAGGGGAAAAAAAGAAAAAGAAGAGGGATGAAAGAAATTCCAATACCATTTTAAGAACAGGTACAGAGCAGAGTAATTGAATCCCAGAGACAGGGAAAAGGAAGGGTTTGCATCTAGAATGTGGAAAGACTGCAGGCTCTGGTGGCAGAATCTTGGGCATATTTCTTAAGCTTTTGGAACCCCTGTTGAGTCAACTGTGAAGTGGGGACATTATTTTTATCTGCCTGTTGGGGATTGTTGAGAATTGTTAATCCACGAAAAGCCCTTGAGCAGTTTCTGGCCCATAACAAGCACTTAGTAAATAGTAGCTACTGCTGCTATTATTTTATTTATTTGTTTGTTTTTTCCCGGTACCACGGGTTGAACCCAAGGGCGCTTTACCACTGAGCCACATCCCCAGTCCTTTTTTTGTATTTTATTTAGAGACAGGGTCTCACTGAGTTGCTTAGGGCCTTACTAAGTTGCTAAGGCTGGCTTTGAACTCATGGTCCTTCTGCCTTAGCCTCCCAAGCTGCTGGGATTATAGGGGTACTTCCAACCCTGCTGCTATTATTTTAAAACTCTGTGCAGAAGACCTACAGTATTGCATCATCCTGGATATTTTACTGATACTATTTGATCTTTAGTGATCTTCCTGTGAAACACCTTCCGTCCCCAGGGGTCTTGGGGTCTGCCCCCTTGACTTGTTCTAAAACTCACAGAGATCCATAGGTTCATTGGGAAAACTTCTCCTTCAGACAGGTGACTGTCACTGTCTCTGGGATTCCCCATGGTACCCTGCTGAGTGGGAAATTCTAGGAGAGGAAAATGTGTGGACCCTCAGTTTTGGTGCAGTCCCCTTTGGTTCCTTCTTCCTGTTTGCTTCACATCTAAGATGTGACTGTCACTGTAGGTGCTACAAGAATATACAAGTGACGACATGAATGTTGCTCCTGGTGACAGAGTCTGGGTCCGAGGCTGGTTCCCCATCTTATTTGAGCTCTCCTGCATCATCAATAGGTGCAAGTTGGATGTGCGGACAAGGTGAGCAGGTCCCCAGCGTGGGCGTGAGGTGCACCTGGCCCACCCTCCTGACCCTGTTTCCTCCTGCTCTCCCCTTGCCATCCTCTGCCTGGCTTGCTTCCCCAGGGGGCTCACGGTCATGTTTGAGATCATGAAGAGCTATGGCCACACCTTTGAAAAGCACTGGTGGCAGGACCTGTTCAGAATCGTGTTTCGGATTTTTGACAACATGAAGCTGCCTGAGCAGCAGTCAGAGGTAGGTGACAGCGACGCACTGTGGGCCTGGGGACTGAGGGTTGGAGGGCTGTCCCCTTCACGGGGTTGCATCGTCCTCTGCCTTTGAAGTACTGGGCTTCTCAAGGGGTTCTAAAAACAGAAGCCTCCCCTCCTGGCCCTCCTGGCCCTCCTGGACAGCGTCAGCTAGACACAAGAGACTCCCCACCTGGGAGGGAATCACACAGTGACCTGTGGACACTGTCTGCCAGCTCAGCAGCTCCTAGCGGGTTGTCTTAATTGTTTTGTTCCTTCACAGACTTCTGGGCCACCAGTAGAGAGGGGGTATATTGGGCCCCTCTATTTGTCATGAATTTAAAGATGGAGAAGATATAAGGCTCTCTGAACCATTCTTTCAAGAACACCTTCTCTCCCTCGCCCCAATATGAAAGTAGTATGTGCATAACATGGAATATTGGGTATATGAAAGAATTAATGCTTCTGCCATCCAGACACTAGAATTAATGTTTTGGCAAATTTGCTCCATCTTCTACATGGTCTAAAATATGGTTGAAATCATAGTACAGAGTTTTCTAATCTCACCCCCCCTCCTTTTTTTTGGTATCAGAGATTGAACTCAGGGATGCTTAACTGGGGAGCCACATCCCCAGCCCTTTTTATTTTTTATTTTAAGACAGGATCTTGCTAAGTTGCTTAGGACCTCGACAAGTTGCTGAGACTGGCCTTAAACTTGTGATCTCTTGCCTCTGCCTCCTGGGTCAGTGGGACTACAGGCATGCACCACCACTGCCCAGCTGATCTTCTTTAGTTTTAAAATATAAAGTTTTTCCCCATTATAAAACAAATAATATTCATTACAGAAAATAGAAAAAATAAACACCCGCAGTCCCATTTCTGTGGGCAACCCTTATTAACTCCTCCAGATGCTGTGTTTGTGTGAGACAGACACCTTTTTTCTTTTTACAAAAGCAATTTCCCAACACACCCGTGTACTCTTCTTTCTTAATACATGAGAGTTTTCCTGCAACTGTAACTTTTTTTTCCTTTTGACAGTACTAGGAATTGAACCCTGGGCCCACAGTCTCACGCTGGAAAAGCACACTGAGCTACATTCCCAGCCCTCTGTGTTGTGGCTACAAAATATTCCAAGTTATAAATATTCCATGGCTTTTAGGTTGTTTCTAGTTTTTCTTTTAGATAGCACTGAAATGAACTTTTTATGGCAGTGCCAGGGATTAATCCAGGGCCTCAGAGCCATACCCCCAGCCCTTTTTATTTTGAGATAGGGTCTTGCTAAGTAACTGAAGCTGGCCTCAAACTTTAGATCCTCCTGCCTCATCCTTCAGAGTCTCTGGGATATAAGTGCATGCCTCCACGCCCAGCCCCTAAAAGAGAACGTGTTTTGCAGCGATGCTCGTATTTGTGTTCTTTAGTTCTTTTTCCTTAGGACAGGTAGCCTCACTGCCAGGTTTGGGCATGAATGTACTGAGCCTTTCGATATGTTCTTCTAAACTGACCTCCCAATAAATCTAGCTGATTGCACTTGTCCAGCAAAGTCGAGCACTCCTGTTTCTCCACACTCACTCCAGCTTCTCATTTGTTCCATTATGGTTAACTGATAGGCCAAGACATCACACTGAAGAGTTTTCTTAGTTGTTAGCAAGCTTCATATTCCTCCTTGTATCATTGAGTGTTTATTTCTCCTTCTTTTATGAGTCTGCCCACTGGTTGGTTTCTAAGGAAGTCGTAATATGCTTCTATAAACTGCAACTGACGTTGCTCACTTTTTCTTATTTCCTTTTTACTTGGAAAAAAATTTAGTTTTTAAATAACCAATTCTCCCAGCTTTTCCTTTCTGGCTCCCACTTTTGGAATCACACTTAGAGGCCCTTTCCTTTTGCCATGACTTCATAAATATCCCTGTATATTTTTCTGGTAAATTCATGGCATCATTTTTAATATTTAGATATTTGGTGTCAGATATAAGTGTTTAGTATAATCTCTTGTTCACTTTTTACTGATCATTAAAACTACCATTTTGAATGACTGTTTAATATTCTTTCATGTGGTCTACTTAGTTTAATGCCCACATTGCAAGGTGTCAGGTGTACCATGTTTTCAGTCTCGGGATGCCATTGCAGTAAACACCTTTCTTCATAGACTTTTACCCGCAAATCTTCACCACTTCTTCTTGTTTCTTTTTGGTGGCACCAAGGATTGCACCCAGGGCCTTGCACATTCGAGGCAAGTGCTATTATTTCTTTAGGATGGATTCCTGGAAGCAGTGTCACTAAGTGAATGGGTGTGGACACTTTTAAGACTACTGATAAGTATTGCTAAACTGCTTTCCAGTGTAGTTTTGCCAGTGGGATACAAGAAAACCATTCTTGTTGCTGAGAGAGTGGCTTTAAGAATTATCTTTTTTATTGTTCTTCCAGAAATCTGAGTGGATGACAACAACCTGCAATCATGCACTTTATGCTATTTGTGACGTATTTACCCAGTTCTATGAAGCTTTGAATGAAGTGCTTCTTTCTGATGTATTTGCACAATTGCAGTGGTGTGTTAAACAAGGTATTCTTTAAATCTTTAGGTATCGTTTTACATAGTCCTTATGAGAGGTTACTTTTTTTCAGTATATAAAAGCGTGGGTGTAATGCCAAGGAATCCAGTGAACAATTTAATTTGGTGAAAATGTATGTTTTTAAATTTAATTAGAACATAAAACAGTCCTCTCAAACAGTTTGTAAAGCACTTAAAATGTGATGTAGTTATTGCATTTTTAAAAATGTACCTTTAGCTAGGGGTGGGGGTCATGCATACCTGTAATCCCAATGGCTTGGGAGATTGGGGCAAGTGGACCATGAGTTCAAAGCCAGCCTCAGCAACTTTTCGAGACCCTAAGCAGCTCAACGAGACCCTATCTCAAAAATAAGGGGCTGGGGTTGTAGCTTTGTGGTTGAGCGCTTGCCTTGCATGTGTGAGGCACTGAATTTGATCCTCAGCACCACATAAAATAATTAAATAAAATAGATATTTTTAAAAATAAAAAGTAAGGGCTGGAGATATAGCTCAGTTGGTAGAGTATTTGCCTTGCATGCTCAAGGCCCTGGGTTCAATCCCCAGCACCACAAAAATAAATAAATAAATAAATAAAAATTAAAAGGTCTGGGGATATGTTTAGTGGTTAAGCATCCCTAGGTTCAAACCCTGGTACCAAAAAAAAAAAAAAAAAAAGGCAAATTTACGTATTAGTAAATTTAAAATTTAAATTTACGTATTTAGTCTCTCCACTTTTTATGTTTGAAATTTTCTGTATTAAAATAACTTTTTAAAATGCACATTTGTTGCACCTACACATTCTGGAAAGAAGTGCTTTGAAACAGATAGTTATTGAAGGAAAATGAAATATCTTGTATAATATGATGATTATTTTGATTTTCTATTTGTAATTTTACTAATTTGCTTGAGGACTGGTGAAGAAATATACATTAAAGAAGCTTTTTAACTTTGGAGTCAAAATCAACAGCCTGCATCAGTAAACTTTTTTTTTTTTTTTTTTTTTTGGTCTGAGTAGTTATGTGTTTTAATGTGTATCATAAAAAGGGGTCATTTAGCACTGAAGACCTGAATTCTATAGATAATTTTGGTATAGGGCAAGGCTAAATTTAGAAGGCTTTCAAAAAGTGACTCAAATTTTAAATATGTGACAAAAAACAGTGGAGAGTGTGTGTGTGTGTGTGTGTGTGTGTGTGTGTGTGTGTTAGGGCCTTGCCAAGTTGCTGAGGCTGGCCTTGAATTTGCAGTCTTCCTCCCTCAGCCCACCTAGGCATGCGCCACTACACCCAGTTTAATGGATACTATTTAGATGACAAAAATTGGAAATGTAGTGTGTAAGTGACTGAGTTTTCAGAAACACTGGTCGACTATGTTCCATCTTATGGTGAAGGGTGTGTTACTGGGGATTGAACCCAAAGGTACTTTACCATTGAATAATTCCCCCAGCCCATTTTTATTTTGATACAGGATCTCACTAAGTTGCTGAGGCTACCCTCAAACTTGTTATTTTCCTGCCTCGGACCCCTGAGTCTCTGGGATACAGGTGTGTGCTACTGCACCTGGCTGTTCCATTTTCTTTTACTATTTTCCATATGTGAGTCAGTTAAAGTGACAAGATTGCTTTCTTCTATTCCTAGCAATAAAACTATGATAAGTCAAGCTGGGCACAATGGTTACTCCTGTAATCCCAGCTACTTGGGAGTCTCAGGCAGGAGAATTGTGAGTTTGAAGCCAACCCTGACAACCTAGTAAGATCCTGTCTCAACATAAAATTCAAAAAGGGATGGGGATATTGCTCAAAGATAGAGAACTTGGTTAGCATACATGAGGCCCTGGGTTCAAACCCCAGTATCACACAAATAAAAAAAAAAAACTATGATAAATCATTTTACCTCCCCCCCCACACCAATTCCTCAGTATTGGGGATTCAAACCAGGGCCCTCTACCACTGGGCTACATACATTCCCAGCCCTTTTTTATTTTGAGACAGGGTGTTGCTAAGTTACTTAGGGCTTCAGCCTCCCAAGTTACTGGGTTTATAGGTGTGTACCATCATGCCCGGCTTAAATCATTTTATCTCTTCGTAGCATAATTAAGCTATAAAACTTTTAATGCTCTCTATAGCATTGTTTCATTAATTAAAATCCTACAGACCCTCCAGCTGCAGTCTCTTACTTCACTATAAAAAGCATCTGGGACCTGGTTGGCATCCAAACTGCAGTTCAACTGTATTGACAGATAATGTTTATTTTGTAGATAATGAACAGTTGGCTCGATCAGGTACGAATTGCTTAGAAAACTTAGTAATTTCCAATGGGGAAAAATTCAGTCCTGACGTCTGGGATGAAACATGCACCTGTATGTTGGATATTTTCAAAACCACCATCCCACATGTGTAAGTGTTGATGCAGTTGCTGCACTTTATTTCACATACTCAGTTGGTGTCGTAAAGCTCCTCGTTGCCTTTGAGGTTGACCATTTTCCATCTCTTCCATTCCCTTCAGTTTGCTGACATGGAAACCTGCAGGAATGGAGGAAGACACATCAGAAAAACATTTGGTAGGATTTTGTTGTTGTTGGTATCTTTTCCTTCTTCTTATTTCTTAAAAAAATAGGAAAGTAGTGCTCACCCTGGCAACACATATACTAAAAGTTGGAATGATACAGTGAAGATTAGTATGGCCCCATGCAAGGGTTATATGCAAATTCATAAAGTGTTCCGTATTTCATAAATGAAGAAGAGGAAAGTGTTTTAAAAAATAAGTTTTCTAACCCAACAAAGAGTACAGGTTAGGGCTGAGGTTGCGCTTACTGGTAGAGCACTTGCCTAGTATATAGAAGGCCCAACACTGAAAAAAGCACAACTTACATTTGTGGTTTTATCTTTGGGTGTCTGTGCACTATGCACACCTAATAGACCCACACACAATTGCAAAGGATCACTAGGCACACAACATTAATAACATTGGGAGCATTTTTCTATGTTCTTCAAGAATAGTCTTTTCAATGGCTGCATGTTGTCATAATTCCTTGATTTTCCGTAAAAAGATGGACTCTGGGTAAGTTCTTATGTTTCACTGTTACAGATAGCAACTTGGGGCTGGATTGTGGCTCAGTGGTAGAGTGCTCACCTAGCACGTGCGAGGCCCTGGGTTCGATCCTGAGCACCTTGTAAAAAAATAAAATAAAATAAAGGTATTGTGTCCATCTATAACTGCAAAATAAATATTTAAATAAGTAAATAAATGAGTAAATAGCTCCTTGGTGTGACTAGCCTTGCTTATTGCCCTTCTAAAGTAATAGTGCTTTTCTTGCCACCAAAGAAAATAGTAGTTCTTGCTTTTTGTGTGAGACCACAAAGACAGGATATTTTGCTTTACTGGGCAGTTGTGGGGGGTAAAAATAACGGGGCTGGGGTTGTGACACAGTGGTAGAGCGCTTGCCTTGATTGTGTGAGGCACTGGATTCGATTCTCAGCACTGCATATAAATAAAGAATAATGGTCCATCAACAACTAAAATAGATAATTAAATTTTTTTTTAAAAAATTGACTTATTAACTTTTATTCCCAGATAACTGTAAAACCATAGATTTTAAAAGGCATTTAGGATGCAATGACTTAAAAGTGAAGCATACTATTTTAACATTTTCTGTTTTTTAAATTCTTTTCTGCTGTCAAAACACAACACAGAACAAAACCTAGCTAGTGTTCACTAAATTTTGAATTTGAGCATATTGGAAAATTGTCCCACTCGTTGTTACGTCACAGTGTGTAGCGAAGTGTCCTGAATTAGAACAGGAAAACGTGAAACTTCAGTGGCAGGGGGCACAGTTGAGTCCCCACTCCCGGCAGCCTTGAGGAGTCTGGGTGAAACACGCAGCATAATTCATTTGTCCAGAAGGCACTGAAATTCAGGCCAGGCCTCCAGTGTCAGAAACTCACATCTGCCCAGGTAGGAAGAGAAGTGAACCCGGTGCTTTTCTCTGGTTTACCTGTAGGACGTGGACCTGGACCGCCAGTCTTTAAGCAGCATAGACAAAAATGCCTCAGAGCGAGGCCAGAGCCAGCTCTCCAACCCGACTGACGACAGCTGGAAGGGCAGACCATACGCAAGTAAGGCCCTTCCCATGTTGGTTTGTTTTCATTTGTTCTTTATTTTAAGCAGCTAACACGTTTGTGTGATTCAGAAATTTAAACAGGGTAAACCTCTTTCCCCGTTGGGCCTTCACCTTGGAAAACCATTTAAAAGGCACCATGTTGGGATGGCAGTACTGTCACTTAGGAACTGCTTCATAGCAGTCCCCTCCGGGGTCCAATGGTGGATGGCCTGTCTCATGGTCAGCTCCAGATGAAGTGGTGAGTTTTTGGGTGGAGCCAGGTGGGCCTGTCTTTTCACAGGACAGCCATTGTCAATGCAGCAAGATGCCTGCACGTGTTGGGGGGCGGGACTGAGACTCAAGCCCCACCTCCTGTGCAGGGAATGGGCATTTGTATACACACACACACACACACACACACACACACACACATAAATAAAGTTAAAACATTTTTCTCTTAAGCTAGGCACAGTGGCACTCACCTGTAATCCCAGCAATTTGGGAGGCTAAGGCAGGAGGATCACAGGTTCAAAGCCAGCCTCACAATTTAATGAGATCCTCAGCAACTTCGTGAGACCCCATTTCAAAAGAAAAAAGGGTTGAGGATGTAGCTCAGAGGTAAAGCGCCCCTGAGTTCAATAGCCAATACCAAAAAAAAAAAAAAATACCCACTTTTTTTTGTGTTGTTATTTTCTTTTACACTATTAGAGATTGAACTAGGGCCTTGTACATGCTAGGCAAGCACTGTACCACTGAGCTACATCCCCAGCCTCTCAGAAGTTAAAACATTCTGCAAGGAGAATTGTTATGTTTAAGTAATTTCAAAATCACTGTCAAAAACTTGAAGACAGCTTAGCCATCTTGTTTTCTTTCACGTAAACTTTTAACTTTTCCCATATTCTGATTCTATAACAGTAAGTCAGAAGGAACCGCTGCTTTTACTGTAGTCAAGTCAGCCAACACTTGGGAAGGTCTCTACATAGGATACCCTTGATCCCCAGGCAATCGAGAACGCAAAGATGGGTGGTCAGAGTCTAGTCAGTAGGCAGAGACTGCACTGCTGATTTGAACAGGGGAGATTCAGAATGGAGAATTATTGACTAGTCAAGGTTGCTAATCACTCCAGGTGGTGAAAGTTGTGAAGTATACAGAAGTAGAAAGTGCAGCCACGCACACCGTAATCCCAGCAGCTCAGGGGGATCGTGAGTTCAAAGCCAGCCTCAGCAGCAGCAAGGCCCTAAGCAACTCAGTGAGACCCTGTCTCTAAATAAAAACAAAATAGGGCTGGGGGTGTGGCTCAGCGGTCAAGGGCCCATGAGTTCAAACCCTGGAAACCACCTCCCCCCACCAAAAAAATAAATAGAAAGTGCAGAAAAAGCTGCTCCTGCTTCTAGTTGGACAGAAAGTGATCCAGAAAGTAAAAACTCAGAAGAGCTGTCCCCATACCTGTGCAGAGCTGAGGTTTTGTCCTCAAAAGAGGCGAGTCACTGCAGGGACCTGAAACCATGTGATCAGGGCACAATCCAGAGCTGCTCGTAGGGTGGCCCCGGGTGATAGAAACTTGCTGGAGGACACACAGCCTGCAGAGCTAATTCCCTCCTCTTCTTCAGGTCTTTGCTCAGGGACCACGTCTTAGAGGGAGATTTGAAGCTATTGAAACTTCTGCTTATTTAAACTTGCAGCCTGGCCCTGCTGCTTCCTACCGCCTCTCCCTCACAGTATTATTTGATGCTCTTTTTCACCTTAAATCTTACCTGTCAGTCAGAGCTGGGGGTTTGTCCACTTCATTCATTGCTGGCCACCGCCTCAAGCATTGTGCCAGGCACATGGTGGGACTGCCGCTCTGACTGCTCGTGTGGTTTGGGCTGGGTCTTTATCACTCTTCACCATCTGATGTAGATCAGAAGCTGTTTGCCAGTCTCCTCATCAAGTGTGTGGTCCAGCTGGAACTGATTCAGACCATTGACAACATTGTGTTCTACCCTGCCACCAGCAAGAAGGAGGACGCCGAGCACATGGTCGCTGCCCAGGTAACACCACGGCCCTGGGCACACTGTCCCTCGGGTTGCTCAGGGGCAGTGGCGTGCTGGAGCAGCCTGGCTGGCTATCCATCAGCCCTCCCACCCCCATACCCCTCATCTCTTTCCAGGCCTACCTTCAAAAATATCCTATTGGTCGCTTGAAATTGGCCACGATGGAACTTATTGACACCACAGATACCAGCAAACACTTCTTTTTTCATGCCCCTAAAGCCTATTTACCAGCATACCTCTGCCTAGTTGCCACCCCTACTTAGGGGCTTACAGGAAAGTGTTACTTGTCATTATTCTGTACCTTTGGTATACAGTTTCACCATAAATAATTGAGAGGGAAGATTTGTACATAAAGATCCCAGTTTTTCCTTCAGAAAGTGTGTTTCTGTTTTGTATATGCAGCTTTCTCTGTAGAAGGGACTCTTGAAACAGGAGGAGAGTCCAGAAGTTGGACAGTAACCCCATGCCATGGGACATTATACCTTAACGTCCTCAGGGGCAGTAGACCCTGTGACTGGGGAGGTGGGCAGGGTGGAGACGGTGGGCAACCCAAGTTCCTAGACCAGGCAGAGCAGCAGCCACCTCCCGGTCTGCCCTGTTGCCACAGAGGAGGGGGCAGCTGCTGTACCACAGGCCCTCCACACCCAGGTCGGCCCTTTTTTAGGTGTGCAATCCCATGTTTTTTGCGTATTTACAAGCTGTACAGACGTTGCCACTGTCTGATTTGAGGATATTTTGATCTCTGTAAGGAGAGATGCTGTGCACACCAGCAGTCCTGGCCAGTCCCTCTCCTTCCAGCCCCTGCTTGGCTGCTTTCTGTCTCAATGGATTTGCCTCTTCTGGACTTTCGGAACCATACAATCTGCGTCTGGCTTCCTACTTGGCAGAGTGTTTCTGGGCTCATTCACGTTACACAGTGTCCACGTATCAGCACCTCATTCTTTTATGTCTGGCTGGGCAGCCAACCCTCCGTGTCTGTGCCACCTTTTGCTCATCGACTCATCAGTTAATAGACCTCTGGGTGGATTCCACTGTGGTTGTTGCAAATGGTACCGTCACGAGCACTGTGCACAAGTTCTCGTAGGACACGTGTTCTTAGGTATATCCTGAGTGCAGGTGTCTGGCCATGTTCTTTGCCTTTTTGAGAAATTGCCAGTTTGCTGTGCCGGCAACCACACCGTTTACATCACCGCCAGCAGTGTGTGAGGGTCTGTTTTTCCACATCCTCTCGGTGGTGGTTGTCGCCCTTTTAAAGTTATGACCAGGGGCTGGGGGTGTGGCTCAAGCGGTAGCACGCTCGCCTGGCATGCGTGCGGCCCGGGTTCGATCCTCAGCACCACATACCAACAAAGATGTTGTGTCCGCCGAGAACTAAAAAATAAATATTAAAAATTCTCTCTCTCTCTCTCTCTCTCTCTCTCTCTCTTTTAAAAAAAAAAAAAAATTATGACCAGAGCCGTCCTGGTGCATGTAGAATGGTGTCTCATTGTGGATGATTGGCATTGCCCTAATGACTAATGATGTCGGGCAACTTATGTGGTTACTGGTCATCTCTGTATCTTTGAATGTCTACTCAAATCCTTTGCTCATTTTTAAACTTACCTCCTGTTGATTTTAAGCTTTTATATATGTTAACATAATAGTCCCTTGTCAGGTGTGTGATTTGCAACTACTTTCTCCCATTTCATGTGTTGTCTTTTCAATTTCTGGTGTCCTTTGAAGCACAAAAGTCTTTCACCTTATCTATTTTTCTTTAGTCCCTTGTGCTTTGGTGTCAGTTCTAAGAAAGCATTGCCTAATCAGAGTCACACTTGAGGCTGTGTTCTACACTTTTACAACTTTGGCTCTTTTAGATCTCTGATGCGTTTAGCTCATCCTTGCTAATCATGGCAGGGATCCAGCTTTCTTCATCTGTGACGTTCAGTTGTCTCAACACCATTTATTGAAATGTCTGTTCTTTCCCCAGTGAATTTTCTTGGCACTTGGGTTAGAAACCACTTGATCTATAAACTGTAAGGTTTTGCTCCTGGCCTCTCCATCTGTTCTGTGGGTGCACCTCTGTCTGTATGCCAGTACCGTACTGTCCTGATTGCTGTTGCTTCCAAGTGAGTTTGCAGGTTGGGGAATATGAGCTCTCATGTGGTGGTGGTCTTTTTCAAGATTGTTTGGGCTATGCTGGGTCACTTGCACTTTCATATGAATTTTAGAATCAGCTTGTCAGTGTCTGAAATGGAATCATCTGGGATCTTGATAAGGATTACATTGAACTTAACAGATCAATTTGGGAAGTATTACACAGTCCATTTTTGTGACTCCTGGCTTATAAGAAAGATGGGTTTGTTTCTAGAAATATCAAGAAATTATAAAAAAAAAAACACCCTAATTATGTCTCAGATTTTAGGCAACATGTTCAATAAAATTTTTGAGCATTTCATCCACGTTTTATAGTTTTTTTCTTTCACAGTTGAAAAATACAGTCATCGAGCTTACTGGTTATATATCATCTGACTGAAGGTCAGGATGTCCCTTGGATTTGCTTACCAGTTTCTATCTTTTGGTTACTGTGCTTTGAAACGCAAGCCTTTTTGTATATTTATTACACTTTGATTTTCTTATTTTTCACTTTCTTCATGCAATGAAAAAATACACTGTAGTGAAATATCTATACAGACACAACACTGCTGGTCATTCAATAAAGGCAGTACTGACAAAACCAAAAAATTGGCGAGCCAGTCACCCATCCATCACTCAGTAGCACAGGACATGCCTTCGCCTACCTGTGAGCAAGCTCAGATGGAAATGGTTGGGGCATTGAGGACTAGAGGGCATCTTGCAAGAAGATCACCTTTGGACAGTCCGACTGCCTTTGTCCACTCTCACTGTGTCCAGAACCACTGCATGACTTCACTGAGTTCTTCTGTCATCTCTCTTCAGCAAGACACACTGGATGCAGATATCCACATCGCCACGGAGGATCAGGGCATGTACAAGTATATGTCTTCCCAGCACCTCTTCAAGCTCTTGGACTGCTTGCAGGAGTCCCATTCATTCTCAAAGGCCTTCAACTCCAACTATGAGCAGCGGACTGTCTTGTGGCGAGCAGGTGAGGCCACGCTGGTTACCAAACTAAAACATTAACGCCTTCCAGATACTTCTGGTATTTTAAATGTAGCTCAAATAATTTAGATATTTTTATGTTTGATATTGGGTAGATTTCATCCCAGTACCAAAACACTGCCTGGCACATGATAGATTCTCAGGAAGTATTTGATGGAAAAACAAAATGAAAGTTGGAGAATTTAATTGCTCTTGGTGGTCATAAATTTTACATTAAAAGTTAATTATGACATGGGCTGGGGCTGTAGCTCAGTGGCAGAGCACTTGCCTAGCATGCATTAGGTACTGGGTTTGATCCTCAGCACCACATAAAAATAAACAAATAAAATAAAGGCATTCTGTCCATCTACAACAACAAAAAAAATTTTTTTAAATAGTTATGATATGAAAAGTGTGGTGTCTTAAGAAACAATATTCATACAGTTTTCTGAGGCTTTAGAGTTTCTCTCTAAATCTTGCCTCCAAAAATAAACGCATAAATCCCAGGGTAAAATATATATATATATATATAATTTGTTGATAGACCTTTATTTTATTTATATATTTATATGTGGTGCTGAGAATCGAACTCAGTACCTCACACATGCCAGGCAAGTGCACTACCACCAAGCCCCAGCCCCTAAATATATATATTAAACCCACTGCCCCACCCCCCCCATGAGATTCTCATTTTTTTGAATAGTCTCATTATTTGCACAAAAGTGACACTTTTTTTTGTAATATTACCATTACTTAAAATTTCCCCAAATGCCTATTTTAATCCACAATTAAGGAGTGTCATTCTAAAATATCCAGGTGTTTTATGTCTTAGTCTGTAATGAGGTTTTGCTTTTAAGACTGGTGTGCACATGTCTCTTTGGCAGATTGGTACTACTTTGTTTAGAAAACTGTTTTGGGGGGTTTTTTAAACATTTTTGTCTTTTAGTTGTGGGTAGACACAATGCCTTTATTTTACATTTATGTGGTGCTGAGGATCGAACCCAGTGCCTCACACATGCTATGCGAGCACTCTTTCTCTGAGCCACAGCCCCTGCCCTAGAAAACTCTTCTTATATGTGCTTTAGTGGGGCGGGGGCAGGGGCGTGGATCTTGCAACTTAGAAAAACGCTAGAGTTCTTCCAAGCTATTACACTTGAAGAAGTAGCCAATGGTTTTACCATCAAACAAGCAAGGCAGGGTATTCCTACAGAGGACGACTTCTGGAGAGTCGTGACTGCTTTCATCCAAGATCACACGTGAGCTACACTGAGGCCGTGGTATTTCCTAAAGGGAATAGCTGACCGGCGCTCACAGGATTCTCAGCATTGCCTTTTGTTTGCACTGCTTATATGACTGTCTGATCTCTAGGTTTTAAGGGCAAGTCAAAACCTAACCTTCTCAAACAAGAAACCAGCAGCCTGGCCTGTTGTCTGAGGATCCTGTTTCGGATGTATGTCGATGAGAACCGAAGGGATTCCTGGGGTGAAATACAGCAGCGACTTTTAACGTAAGAAGATTGGTTTCCCATTGCATTTGTATCTGTCATGTACAGAACACATGACACAGCACTGTGAATTGAAGAGCAGGGGAAAGATACCTATAGGCTGGTGTTCCCACACTCTGTCCTTCTGTTGGTGTCCTGAAGAGAGGTCAGGGCCTCCCCTGTTTCACTCACAGACCTCCCTCAGGCACAGAATCATGAGCAACAAGAAGCTCTGCAGCCTGAGTCTGCAGGCGGGAATGAGTTCCCGACTCTGGCTGGAGCCCTTTAGCCTTGGCCAGGTCAGTGCCCTCTTGGGACTAGGTCCTCTTTAGAGTTGTTGTCAGCCCACATCCCATCATTCCTCCTTTCCAAGAAAAATGAGTCACATGGATACCAGGAGATGCCTAGTCGTTCAATGTAGATATGCACCTGTGGGGAGACAGTGGCACCCCAGAGAAAAAAGCCCAGACAGAAAAGTACAGTTTTGCAACCCACTTCCTGTCCATCAGCAAAATGATGATGTCTGCGCCTCTTTGAACCCAAGGCCTTGTGCATGCAAAGCACACTCCACTGCCAGACACCCCCTGGCTCGCAGCCTCATTTTGCCTCTTTAAGATTTAAAAATGATGACGTGAAGCACTGGAACCGCAGGGTCGGTGATGCCCACAGTCCCATGCACAGTGACATGATCTTTCTGAAAAGCAGCGGGATTATATACCAAGAGCCCTAAAATGTTTACTCTCCTTGATTCAGTAGTTCTATTATTATATAATCTCTTTATTTTAGAAATATGAACCAGGATTCCCACAGAGAATACTTACTGTAGGTGTAATTTAGGAAAAAAATTTAAACAATGGAATGAATAACTAAATTACAGTATAACCTCTGATGGGATACTTATAGCCAGTAAAAGTGAAATTTCTCAGGACTAGGGAAGGAGCTCAGTGGTAGAGCACTTGCCCAGCATGCATGAGGCCCTAGGTTCGATCCCTAGCACAAGACCCAAGGGAAAAACAAACAAACAGAAGTATGCCAAAATATTGTCATGTAACCCTTAGAATGACAGAACTTTTTTTCTGTTTTATAATTTTTTGCTCCTGTCTAACTTTATGCATTTCCCAATTGTCTTACAATGAGAGTACCAACTAATAAGCTATTGCTGAAAAAAGAATTAATTAAAGAAAACACTATTGGTTCATTTCTTAAATCAAATCCAAAAGAGAATTACCTGTATAGGCTCATAAAAGTTTCCCTAAAGGAGATAAAGGGTCTTAATTTTCATTAAAAAAAAAAAAAGAGGGGGTCTGTTCTCGTGGACACAAAACACTGGTCAAACTAACTAATAAAGTGGATTCAAGCCATGACGGGGTTTTCTACCTCTAACATGCTAAAAAACAAACAAACAAACAAACAAAAAAAACAACTATATGTGCTTTGAGAGGAAAGACAATCATGTAATAAACTAAGAATAATCAGTTCTTGTGCTTATTGTGCTACAAGCATTGCCGGATCCCAGCCCTTGCCGGGTGCCAGCCAGAGCTGAGCTGTTTCTTGACAGGTATCTGTTCATCCCTGCAGCAACCCCTTAGGTTTGGTACAGTCACTTTCTCCCAGTTTGCAGCTGAAGAAACTAGGACTCAGTGATTTGCCCCTGAGGGCACAGCCAGAGTGGGTGCTCAGGGAACACTCATTGCAGGCACTGGGGGGTCCTCCCAGCCGAGAGATGCTAACCAGGTGTGCGGCTCTCCTTTCTCACTCCAGTGTGTGCAGCGAAGCGCTGGCCTATTTCATCACGGTGAATTCTGAAAGCCATCGGGAGGCCTGGACAAGCCTCCTGTTGTTACTTCTAACCAAGACCCTCAAAATAAATGACGAAAAGGTACAGTGAACAAGGGAACTCTGTAGCTCCTCTAGGATGGGAAGTTTGGGAGGCTTTGGGGTTTTTGTTTGTTTGTTTTGTGTGGTACTGGGGATTGAACCTAGGGCCACTTTACTACTGAGCCTCATCCACAGCCCTTTTTGTTTTGAGAAGGGTCTCACTGAGTTGCTGCTGCTGGCCTCAAACTTGCCATCCTCCTGCCTCAGTCTCCCAAGCGTCTGGGGTTATGGGTGTGCACCACTGTACCTGGCTGGGTGGCTTTTCATTCCGAATTGAAGTTGCTGTTTTCTGAATTCTCCCAGTAATGGCTACATAACCAACACCATTCTAGATGCACTGAGGGGAAATTAACTCATTACAAACCATTGATGCCTTCAGACAGAAGGGCTTTTTCTCTGGAAGAACCCCAGTTTAGAAAGGCTAAGGTTCAAGTCACATGTGTGGTTGTTGGGAACAGCACAGTGATTCTCAGTGCAGGAAGAGGGTTCAGATTGTGAGATCTTGGTTTAAACCTAGGAACCTGCTTTACAAAACGACAGGGCTGTTGACTTTTGGTAGCAAAACTATCCTAATATAATTAAAAGAAGTTAATTATAAGTGAGACATGGTGGTGCAACCTGTAATCCCAGCAGTTTGGGAGGTTGAGATAGGAGGATCACAGGTTTGAGACCAGCTGGGGCAATTTAGTGAGGCTCTGTCTCAAATTAAAATAAAAAGCCAGGCATGGTGGGGCAGCCTGTAATCCCAGTGGCTCAGGAGGCTGAGGCAGGAGGATTATGGCTTCAAGGCAGCCTCAGCAACTTACTGAGGCCCTAAGCAACTCAGTGAGACCTGTCTCCAAATAAAATACGAAAAAGGGCTGGGGTGTGAGTGGTTGAGTGCCCCTGGGTTCAATTCCTGGTACCAAAAAAGGATACCCAATGGTTGAAATTTAATAATGCACTCAGTGGTAGAGCAGAGCTTCCCTGGATCCAATCCCCAGTTCCACAAACTAATGATAACAGTGATCATTACATTAGTGTTATTAGAGGACTTTTACATCTTTGGTGCAAAAAAAGAAAAAGGCCCTATGTCTAATTTCCTCTCTTCTCTCCCACCTCAAGTTCAAAGCACATGCTTCAATGTACTATCCCTACTTGTGTGAGATCATGCAGTTTGACCTGATCCCTGAGCTCCGGGCAGTTCTGCGAAAGTTCTTCCTACGGATAGGTGTCGTGTATAAAATATGGATCCCGGAAGAGCCATCGCAGGTAGCACCGACACTGTCACCAGTGTGGTAGCCCTGACCCCTGCAGGCCACTGCTGCAGCTCTGCAGAACATCCGTCAAGCCACCTCTGACTGGCACAGCTTGTGAAGAGTCACACAGAAACAAGGAGCTGCCGTCTTGGGTCTCAGATGGCCTGGATAAGGATGGCCTCTCTGCTGGCCCTATCGAAGTCCCCAACTAAGGCTTGTGGCATTTCATTAAGTTGTTGTATACCCAGGTAGCACAGTTGGTGGGGATTCTGTTTCGTGGGTCATTCCATTTTACTGATCAAACTGTCAAATCTGTCACTGCAAATGCCATTATTTCCTAGCCAAGTCCCATGACTGGCTGTCAATGTTTTGTCAGAGGAAGTCACTCTCCTTGAAAATACTGAACATAGCTGTATAGGTTCGTGACTATTAGAGAGTATGTTAATAAAATTTCTTGTAATGGCTAACAGCCACCTAAAATACGCTGGGTTCTTTGTTGTCGTTTGAGTGTGTCAGATAAGTCTGAGTGCTCTTGTCAGTGCCAGTCAGCTATCGTTAGCTTAGTCTGGGGAAAGGTAGGAGAGGAGGGTTGTTTTTATGTTTTGTTTTGTGTCTGAGTGATTTTTTAAAGTATTTTACAAAGAGATATTATTGAAGATTTGATTGAAGGCAGAGTTTATTTAGAATTAAGAGCTTGCAAGGTTAAAAAAAATGTCGTGCCTCGTGGCTCTCTGTTTTAGTAACGTGGGGAGAAAAAGTCTTTAGGGAAAAAGTGAACAATTTAATGAAATGGTTGACCTTCCTTGGTGTAAGTATTTGTGGATGGGTGTTTAGTTAAAGTTTCCAGAATACATTGTCCATCTCACACACACATGAAGTAGTAATTGACCCAGAGTTCATTTATCTTTGAGTAAACCTTTTATTTTTACCTCAGGAGAGTGAGTGTACTGATGGTTCGTGTTGCTGCCTTGCACGGTCCTCATCAGAGGGACCTTGAGACAGAGGGACAATAGCAGTGCATGAGAAGGGTTGCTGCCATGAGCTTCCTCAGCTGACATCTCGGTGGGACCAGAGCAGCTGGGGCCAGCACAGGTGAACTGGGACAGTGGCAGCAGGCGGCAGGCGCCTGGTGCCAGCTGCTCTTGCATGCCTCTGCGAGGAGAGCTTCCGGCTCCTCTGTGCAGCATGGCGAGGGGGTCGAGCAGCTCCGTGGCAGGGGCAGCGCTGCGAGGTGAGAAGAGAACTCTGCTCACTCTCAGCCTGGGCAGCTCGGAGTGCAGAAGGGTCTCCAGCGTGGCCAGGGACATTCAGGCTTCCACCTGCACTCTAGTCCTGAAAATCGGGGTGTGTCGATGTCAACTCTGGTGCCTTAGAAGTTAGTTGTTTGGGAATCTTATCTGTAAACTCAGATAGCTTTTCTTTCTAGAGAAGGATTTCTGGTGCTTTTGCTTATTACTGAGAGACCGATTTCTTAAGTTTCTTGTTGTTTTTAGCAGCCTTGAGAAATGTCCTGACTTTGGCCGGCAGCACTCTTACCTACTTTTTTCTTTCCCAAAAAGTGTTTTGATTTCTCTACCAAAGAACAAAAGCAGGCTTAGGTTTTCACCTTATTTTCGTCCGTAGGTAGGAGGAGCTGAGCAGTGGAGCAGGGAGGGACTGTGGGAGGTTTGCCTGTGCGGGGAGGCGTGAGCAGCGTGGCTGACTGGTCCTGGGATCTGCTGCACCTTGATGCTGCACTTGGAAACCTGCGCCAGGCCGTGTTGCTCGTCACAACCTCCGCAAGTCACTTGTCCCCACTGACGTTTGTGCTGAGGTGTAGGGGGAACCTTTGTGTTTGCTCGTCACTGTGTCCTGCCCACAGCTCCACCCTGACAGGTGGCTTTCCTTTCCTTCTGAGGCTCTCAGGTGGCATTTTGTTTGTCAGAATTTCTCCAGGTCCTCCTGCCTTCTCTTTTAACTTTTGCCTCTCACAGGTTAGGAAATATGTCATTGTGTTTTATGACTTGCTGAAACGTTTAGGCTTACATTTCTTTTAATTTAAAAGATTTGGGGGCTGGGGATACAGCTCACTTGTTAGAGTGCTTGCCTTGCGTGCACAAGGCCCTGGGTTCAATCCCCAGCACCACAAGAAAAAAAATTAATTTTCAGAACGAATCCTTTAAATTGTACCAGCAATGGACCTTTCAAAGACTAGATGTAAAACCATTCAGGGTAATTTTTCTTGTCACTGGACAATGACAAACAGAGGACATCCCTTACCTCCAGTAACAAGCCATTCAGCCTAAGTTCCTTTCTGTGAATAAGTCTGTCCTCTCGTGGTGAATGTGGCTTGGGCCACGCAAACACTAGTGAAAAGGGCGTGTGCAGTCAGCAGCATCGGCCAGGATGCTATTTAGTATTTAAAAAGTCATGGAGGAGAGCAAAGCATTTCCAAGGCCTTATTTCTTTCTCAGAATGCTTTATTAAGTGTTGGTTATTTGTGCTGGGTCTCTAGAGAAAAGTTTTTGTTATAATACCGCTGCTTGAGCAATTTTGTTTTTCTTCATTGTCTGTTAGGGAAATCACCAGCTTTGGCATCTTAACGACAAACGGTGGATGGTAAATTTTATTTCTAATATGCACCTTTAGTGTCAAGTATACCTTTTCCTTGTACTCTTCATGTACAACCAAAGAACATACATTATAAAAATTGTATAATATTATCTGGAAACAACATTTTCCTCTGACAGGTAACTTTTGTACAAAATGCAAAAACAAACAAATAAAAAAAAACAAACCTTTTTTGTTATTCTGTGGTGATTATGGCTCTACGTTTAGTCTTTATAGTTATTTCAGTGATCTGCTAATAAATGCAAGTATGGCCCTCGAATCCAGACGTTTGTTGTTACGATGCAAACGGGTATTGGTTTCAATAGAAGCTGGTTCCTTCTGAATTCTGTTTTAGTACCTTTGTTAAGGTAGACACAGCTTGAACTCACACGAAACCCTGGAGTTCTGCTACCAACAGCTTTGCAGTTTGGAAAACAAAGAAACCAAAACTGAATTATTTTAAAAGAATGAATATATCTGGAAATCCTTGCTCTCAAAAAAAATGACACTCATCAAAGGTGTAGTTTTCTCAGTATTCTAATTTTTTTAAAAAATTATCTGCATATTTACATCAAATATTTCTTTATGTGCAAAATGTATGTTTTACCTCCTTAAAATGCCTAAAAGTTAGTTAATAGCTACTTTGGTTAATCTATACACAATGATTAAGTGCATTTAATATTGGTAATTTAATGAAAAGCATTCCTTGCCCAGTGGATGTATACATTTTTGAAAGAATAAAGCAGAATTATATAATATGAAATGCTATGTAAAGTTTTCTATGTAAAAATATTATGTATAATACTGTTAAAATATCCCATGCTTTGATCAGGTGGTAAATCAATAAAGTTTTAAAAAGTAAACCTGTTTTTAATGTAGTGATTAAAAATATACACCAAACCACAGTTTCGGATTAGCCTGAGTATGACCTCATGCGAGATACAAGCTTGTAGTTTTCAGGTGGAGGTAAAATTTGGCCTGTGTGTTTAACAAATGTAATTATTAATGGGAGAATATTAATTGTGGGTCTTAATTTTCATTTTTAAAAAAAGGTAGAAAACCCCGTCATGGCTTGAATCCATTTTCTTAGTTTGTTTGACCAGTGTTTGGTGTCCACGAGAACAGACCCCCCCACTGGCACGAAGGTAGATGACAGCAGCCTGGCACGGGAGCCAGCAGGGCCCTGATGAGCAATTCTGTGGTTCACACAGATAAGGACAGTAAAACCAAGGCTCAGATTGTCTGCCTTAGAATTCAGAACTCATTCTTCCCAAAATATTCTGAATATATATATATATATATATAAAAATATATATGTAAATCATTATTGCACTTAAAATATTCCACTGTTGCCAGGTGCGATGGCCCACGCATGTAATCCCAGTGGCTCAGAAGGCTGAGGCAAGGGGATCGCAAGTTCAAAGTCAGACTCAGCAATTTAGCAAGGCCCAAAGCAGTATAGTGAGAACCAGTCTCTAAATAAAAAATAAAAAACAGATGGGGGTGTGGGTGGTGGTTGAGTGCCCCTGGGTTCAATCCCTAGTACCAAAAAAAGAAAAAATCCACTGTTGCAACTGATTGTCATCTTTATTAATTCCTTGAAGGAAAACTGCTCATCTCTGCTGACTGTTCTCCAGGTACGTTGGTGAAGAACAAAAGTCCTCCCTCCTGGGAGGGTCAGCAGAGAGTCCCTGTCTTCAAGCAGGCATTGCCAGGGTTTTGTCTAGAGCAGTGTTCTTCAACCTGCTGCCAACAACAGTGGTTTTTAATCTAGTGGGTAGAGGCCACAGATGCTACTAAACAACCCTCAAGCAAGGAATTTCTACAGCCCAAATGTCAGGGTGCAGAGGCTGAGAAACCCCGAACTAAACAGACTAAACCCTTACAGAAGGCTGCGCTCAGCTTGGCAGCAGAGGTGGGCCCAGAGTCAGTCGGTGGCAGGTACTTCCTGCTTTCTTTGACTTACCTATTAAAAAAAAAAAACTGCTTAGCCATCTTATGAAGGAGACTATCCCAGGATTTCTGGAGAAGAAAGGGCCAGCCCCGCCTTCTTTAGGAAACTGCCAATTTAGCATTTTGAAAGGTGATTTCAGTATTAGACGGCATTTGTATCCTGGCAACAAACTAGAATATGTTTCAGACAGAATTTTATTTCTTTAGAAGACCAGGATGGTTCATTGAATTTGACAAATGTGTAGTCTGCCTGCTTTTGAATTTCAGAAGTTTGCGGAGAGCTGGGGGTGTAGCTCCGTGATGGGACACATGCTCACAGCATGCACAAGGATGGGGTTCATCCTCATCAAGCCCCCCCCCACACACACGAAAAATAAAGAGGGTAGGAGGGAAAGGAAAAGGACGAAAGAAAAGAAACGGAATCTAAATTGTTCCTGGAATGTCCACAGCAAAAGGAGGAGGAGAAGGAATGTGAAGGATTCTGCCAAAAGTGATTTTAGTATTGTAAAAAGTGCCTGTCTCCTGACGCAAGCTGCCGTTATCTAGTGCTCAACTGAAGATTGAGCCCTTGAAGATATTTTTTATATGAGTCAATTTCCATCTCCTAGAAACTGCCAGTCCTTGCTTAAAGCTTTTGCAATCTTCCCTTCATAAACCTACTTCAAGTTTGCTTAAAGAATTTATCTTGATTAAGAAATACACATGAAGCCAGGCGCGATGGCACATGCCTGTAATCCCAGCGGCTCGGGACAAATGGGACGTGGCAATGTCCTGGGACATTTTTGGTTGTCGCAACTGAGATGGAAATGACTACTGGTGTCTAGTGAGTAGAGGCCACAGATGCTACGCAAGTCCAAAGCCAGCTTCAGCAATGGCAACTCAGTGAGACCCTGTCTCTAAATAAAATACACAACAGGGCTGGGGCTGTGTCTCAGTGGTGCCCCTGAGTTCAATCCCTGGTGCAAAAAAAAGACACACGAGGGGATGGGGATGGGGCTCAGTGGTAGAGCACGAGAGGCACTGGGTTGAATCCTTAGCACCACATAAAAATAAATAAATAATGGCATGCTGTCCATCAACAACAGTTTTTTTTTTTTTTTTTTTTTTTTTTTTTTTTTTTTAGATACACATGAGTAATCCCAGTGGCTTAGGAGGCTGAGGCAGGGAGAATCACAAGTTCAAAGCCAGCCTCAGCAACTTAGCAAGACCCTGTCTCAAAATAAAAAGGGCTGGGGATGTAGCTCAGTGGTAGAGTGCCCTTGGGTTCAATCCTTGACACCAAAAAAAAAAAAAAAAAGAGAGAGAAAGAAAATACCAGGAGGTTAGATTTATAGCTGAGTGGTAGAGCACTTCCTAGCAAATACGAGGCCCTGGGTTCGATTCCCAGCACTACAAAAAAAGAAAAGGATAGAAAGCAATATCCATGTGTTCTAGTAAACATTTTAGCTGAGTGATTTTGAGCTTAAATAATTGCATGTTGATTTTCTCCTGCTGTTTTGGGTTTTTTGTTGTTCTTGTTAGGGGGCACTAGGGATTGAACCTGGGCACTTGACCACTGAGCCGCATCCCCAGCCCTATTTTGTGTTTTATTTAGAGACAGGATCTCACTGAGTTGGTTAGGGCCTCCTTAAGTTGCTGAGGCTGGTTTGGAACTCTCGATCCTACTGCCTCACCCTCCCCAGCTAATGGGATTACAGGTGTGTACCACCAGGCCTGGCTCCTGCTGTGGGCTTTAAGAAGCAGGTAAAAATAGCACCATTCCAGAGGAGAAGCCAGTGGACAGATCATGGACCCTGGAAGGAAGAACTCTGGACAAAAGGAATTGGTGCTGATTTTCTGCCTTTGTTGGGAATTAACCGTTTCATTCCACGTATGTTACTCTTCTTCTTCCTTTTTTTCCCATTATGCATTACTGGGTCTCCCACACCTAGGCAGGTGTCCTACCACTGAACTGCACACCAAGCCTCTAATGCCACCTTTTAAAAGTTAACATTTGGCGATGGTTCACTGTACTCCAGGCACCCAATTAAATGCTTTGCGTACAATGTCTTTAAACTTGACAGGAATCCCAAGTAGTAGGCAGCAGTTACACCCCTATTTTGTAGATGAGGAATCTGACCCAGCGTGGCCTACTGAGAATGGGTATGTGGATTGTACATCTGGGAAGTGGCAGAGTGGGGACCCTGACCCAGGCTCTGTCTCTACAGCATGGACTCTTCACCATCACACCAACCACACTGCCTGCTGTCACAGGCTAATCTTGGGAAAACCAAGTAGGGCATCCAGCAGAACGCAGTCCTGGTCCCTAAGGAGCTGATGTTCCAAAGCTGCTGTGTGTAGGTTGAATTGCTCGGGCATCCAAACACCCGAGTCGGAAACCATCTTGACCAGACCTCTGACCTGCTTACCCAGCCCTGGTTACCTGCTTCCTTCTGAGAGAGTCCCCCAAGGCTCCTGGCCTCCAGAGGCTGCTGGTGAGGCACCATTCTGAATCTCCACAGCCCTGGGCTCCTAATGGGGTTCCATTTCTCCTTACCCAGATAAAGAAAGAAAGAAATCATTCCGCCCCTTCGATCCTCAGCACCACATACAAACAAAGAATAAATAAATATTAAAATTCTCTCTCTCTCTCTCTCTCTCTCTCTTTAAAAAAAAAGGTGGGGGGGGCCAGGGGTTAGCTCAGTAAATTCAATCTGCAGCACCACAAAAACAAAAACAATTTAAAAAACAATGAAATGGAACCAAAAGAAAACTTGTTCTCCCCAAACACAACCAAGTGTGCCCACACCTTTCAGAATCCAAATGAAATGTGAAATAAGATCATTCTCCTCAGGAGTACATCATAGACAATGTGTCTTTTCATGGTGTTTTTCCATACATTAGACAGATAATTTCACCATGGTTTGGAAAAAAAGAAAACAATGAATTAATACTTAGTTTCCTGTTCCATGAAGTGGTTCAACTATTTCCAACCTAGTCCTTTAGCTGCTGTAACAAGTACAGGTGTCCATGTGGTGGTGATTCCCACAGGAGCACTCAGGTATCCACCATGCACTATGCTGAGTGGCCTCTCTCGGGTCCCTGCCTGCATGGTTCTTATAGTGGCTGCAAAAGGAAATGGGGACCCCACCCCCAGAACTGTATCCAAAGACAAGATCATCTTGGCATAGCTTAACAGATGCCAGCCAGCGTCCTTTGTGATTGGATCTCAGAGATGGAAAACAATAGATGCCAGATTCATTATCCACAGGACTAGAGGAAAATATTCCAGGAAAGCAGTTTAGTATGATTAAGATGATTGTGGTTTGGGGACATAGCTCAGTGGGAGAGGATTTGCTTAGCCTTTACAAGGCCCTGAGTTCAATCTCCCAACACACCACACACACACACACACACACACACACACATACACACATACACACAAACAAACACACACAATTGCTTGTAGAAAATATATCTTTCACCAATGTCTTAAAAATGTATCTCAATGGACTGCACCTATTTATACACATTTCATTCAACACCCAACAAATATTTATTGAAGTTACTTTTTGTGTTAGATGCTGGGGGACAGCTATAAATAAGATTTATAAGCCCCTTTCTTGAATAGTCCTTAGGTGGGTTGGGGGAGGAGACAATAAATAAAGGGACAATTAATTTCACAGAGTAATAAGTACCATGAAGAAAATACAATGATGTAATGTAGCCATCCTGCTTACCTGCTAGATAAGTATAGGATGTCCTATCTAATGTGAATTTCAGATAAATAATAAATAATAAAATACCAAATACATCCATAACCTCTTCACTCAAGCTAAGCAACATTTTACATTTTTATTCAGATATTGGATTTATGTTTTTGTAACCAGGGTACCAATATACCTTTGTGTTCTTGTACTATTTATTTTATCAAATATGACCAAATGGGTGCCTTTCAGTCTCTGGAGTAGCTGTTAGACCAGGACGCAAGAAAAGACCACTGACTCCAATTAAAATCAAATTAAAGCAAGCTTATTATTTCGACCGGCCGGGCTGCCTCTCCCACCCAAAACCGCGGGAACAAGACAGCACCCCAGCTTTCCTGCAGCCCAGATTTATAGCCCAGAAAGTTATACAAAAGGGGGTTACAGATAACTCTGAGGAGCATAACACTAATGGTAGTTTACATTTTTGCTGGCCCCGACATCAGAATTTATGAAGGTCATTAGAGCCTCAGAGAGGGTCAGTATCTGGCCAGGGAAGGCCAAGATTTGTGAGGCATCACTAGTTTTAGAGAGGGCTGCTGTCTGGTCAGAGAGCCAGGCATGGGTGAGTTCAAGGCATGGCCAGGCATTCCAAGCAAGTTCAGAATTTGCAATAATTTATAGTAAAGCCGAAATTATCTTTTCATGGCTTTGTGGCGAGATGGCTCCCAATTTTAAGAAAAGATCAGGTTGGGTCTATCATTCCCCCCTTTTCTTATGTGTCCCTTTCAAATCTTTGATAGGGTAGGGGAAGAGCACTGAGGGAATTTTAATCCCTCAGGTAACAGTTTCCAACTTTTTAGAACACACTCAAAACCGGTCTCCCTGATTTGACCTGACTTAATTAATTATTTACATTGACAGTCTATTTATTTTGGGCTCCATTGTTGTAAGAAGAGGGGCTTCACTCGTTTTGGCTTCTTCTGAGCTAAGAGGGGGTGACATGAGGGGGCACAGCGTGAGGGATGTGAGTTTCCTTTTAGAAGTCAGTTTGGTTTGGAGTCTGATTGGGGAAGAACAGGTTGTAAAGTCATCTGGGGATGGGTGCTTCTATGAGAGAAACAAAAACCATGAGTACTGAATAAATGTTGCAGCAGCTGTGTATAGAAGTTCCCTCACCAGGAGGTGTGAGGGCTGAGAAGTTAGTATTTATATATATTTACCAGGAGAAGCTGTCTCCATAATAGGCCAGAGCGGGACAAGGCCTTTATAGAGAAATGTAAATCTTTAACAAATTTAAAGTTATCAGGAATGTAAACACAACTTTAAACTTTTAGTGTTACAGATGTCCTTTTCCGTAAGATACAGTTTAATAGTATCATCTGATCATGTAAAATCCTTTTACTAGTATGACCTCTGTGTCTAATAGAGAAACCTTTAATTCTGTTACTCATGGCTGGATAATCATACTAGCAAACACCAAGCCTACCTGTGTAGGTTAGAAATAGCTGTAGGCCTTAAACTAAAAACTTCTGTCTCTGGCAGCTCTTCTTGATAGTCTATTTTTATAGTTATCAGGCATTTCTGTCTGAGAATCCTTCTTTGTAACCTCCAGTCTTACTTATTTTGGGAGGCTAACATAAGTTGTATACCTTAAAATAATAATATTATTATTATTATTATTATTATTTAAAATGTCCAGGAATGGCTCTGTTTTGGTTTTAATGTCTTTGCTAAGTGTTTAAGATGACGCAGTCAGACTGACTTTTGTTTCTATCTATTGTTAACAGTCAGCTGAGTTTTTATGGGAGTCATTCCTGGGGAAACTTGAGAGCAGCTTCTCAGTTCTGCTAGTGCCATTTGCGCTAGGATGGATCCAGGTCTTGCTTGACCATGTGGCTTCCCTCAGAAGCATCAGGGATGTCTCCCTTCTCTGATGACCCTCCTCTTCATACCAAATGCACTGATTGGCTTTCTGCTCTCCAGTGGTCTCATTAATCTCCCTGATCAGGAGGTTATGTGGCCCAGAGTTGCAAAGCTCTTTAGAGAAGTCCCCTATTCCCTGGATTCAGACTGACTCAGAGGGCAAAAGCCAAATATTGGTTTTCTTGGCCCTTTTCATTTAACTTTAATTTTAAATCTTAATCTTAAACATCCAGCAAATAAATTTTAACAGCCTTATATTAAGAGTACTGGGCTTTAATGTCTATAACTTTACAATTATTTATCTTTTTTATTAATCGGGGCCTGTATTATCCTATCTGTCTTGTAGGTGATGGCTTATTATCTTAAATAACCCAAGTTGTATTTTTTTTTTTTTTTAGAGAGAGAGAGAGAGGGAGAATTTTTTTTTTTAAGAATTTTTAATATTTATTTTTTAGTTCTCGGCGGACACAACATCTTTGTTGGTATGTGGTGCTGAGGATCGAACCTGGGCCGCACGCATGCCAGGTGAGCTCGCTACCGCTTGAGCCACATCCCCAGCCTGAGGGAGAATTTTTTAATATTTATTTTTTAGTTATTGGCGGACACAACATCTTTGTATGTGGTGCTGAGGATCGAACCCGGGCCACACACATGCCAGGCGAGCGCGCAACCGCTTGAGCCATATCCCCAGCCCCATCAGGTTGTGTTCTTAAACAACACCTCTGCAAAACACTAACAGGGAATCTTTAGATCATTTATAAGGAAATTACAAAATAAAATTAACAAGAGTAAAAACATATTTAGTTTGTGTAATAGCTACCTTGAAATTTGGCTGAGTTACACATTAAATCCCCTGTTTGAGATCCTAGTAATCTTGACAGAAAAAAACAACTTTTGAACATAACTTTAAATGAACTAAAATCTGGCCTACTGCTTTTGTAGTCATTCTCACATGTGGTAAGATGGGACACAGAGCCTTATCTGAGGTAAGGCAGGGCTCTTCATAAATCTTAAGTGTTCTAGTTCTAAAGCTGATCTTTATTTTTTAAATATCATTTTACAAAGTTTACATAAATTGTTTGAGGTCACATGAACATTAGCTAACACTATATGATATCACATTTAAAACATGAATTAAAGAAAGGCTGAAAATTTTTAACCTTTTGTGTAAAGGTAGCAAAATACTTTGTGCTTTACAATATTAACCTTTACATAGATTAGGCTCTCATCAACTTAAAAATACATTTAAATTGTTCCCCAATGGAAAAAGTAATATAAAACTTTACATATCTTATTGATAACAGGTAAATAAATCCCCAATATATTTTTTTTTAATTTTTAATATTTATTTATTTATTTTTTTTTAGTTTTCAGCAGACACAACATCTTTGTTGGTATGTGGTGCTGAGGATCGAACCCCGGCCGCACGCATGCCAGGCGAGCGCGCTACCACTTGAGCCACATCCCCAGCCCCCCCAATATATTTTTTTAAGCTTAAAATTACCATACAACTTTAGAACACCAGCTTGATATAATGCTTTTTAAAGTTCTACCTTATAGATTTGTATACCTGGAAGATATGAGCACATTAATAGCATCATAATTACATTGATGTTTCTATATTAACCAAGTTTAGCTTTTAAAGAAATAACAGTATAATGCTCTAAAATAACAGTTCTTATTTAACCAGTTGTTTAATTTTTATGGTTGCTTGCTCTAGAAAAAAAATAAAACTTAATAAACACAATGTTATGGGTAAACTTATGTTTTAAGAAATTTTTGTCTTTTTAACATATGACTGATTGTAAAAACAAACTTATACAGACCTTTGTAAATCAATCAGATATCTAACAAAAGTACTCATGAATGAGTAATCCCATATCAAATTTACTTTACTTATTTTATCAAAATATTAGACAAGTGTATTGAACAGTGTTAGCCATTTTTTCTTGTTGAAGGAAAAGTCCTAGAACCAAGGCATATTAGACATTTTATAGACATTAATATTTTATTAGCTTTTTTGAACACCTAGAAAAACTTTTAAGCTTAAATTTAAAGACATTTATTTTTATCTGTTTATCCAATTTAAATTGAACCATTTAAATCAAGTGAATTAAGGATCTTTGGGGGCTGGGGGATGTGGCTCAAGCGGTAGCGCGCTCATCTCGCATGCGTGCGACCCGGGTTCGATCCTCAGCACCACATACCAACAAAGATGTTGTGTCCGCCGAGAACTAAAAAATAAATATTAAAAAATTCTCTCTCTCTCTCTCTCTCTCTCTCTCTCTCTCACTCTCTCTTTAAAAAAAAAAAAAAAAAAAAAAAAAAAGGATCTTTGGATCCATTTTTTAAAAATTTGTTTTTATGAGCGCTCCCTATATATATATTAATTTGTATATCATATATATGATATATGGACATATGTACATATAGACATACAATACATAACACAAGTGTGCACACATAACACAATAGTAAAGGCCTTGTAGCTTTTCGCAGGTGAAATCTGTATTGCAATGTTTCAAAAACTCCACAGTTGGTGGAGAACTGATCAGAGAAACATTAACCTAGGTCTGTAGGGTCAAAATCATGAGCTCAAAAAAATACAGAATCTAAGAAAAAGCAAGAGTCCTAGAAAAAATGACTGACCAGTAATTAGTAAAAACCATACAATTTGCTTTTTTTTGTTTGTTTGTTTGTTTTTAGGCCTCAGATCAGTCTCCTACTGAGCTTGCAGACTTGCAGGCTTCTTTCATTTGCCTTTCAACATAAGTCCTGGCTGAGGTCTGGAAGGAGCAGGGAAAAACTGCTATTCTGAGCAGACACCTCATGCCTAAGGCATTTTAACCATAAGTCATAATTTTCAGGTTTGGATGTTGAAAATTATGATACAAATTTAAGATACAATTCACAAAATTTTATATCTTTACATCTTGTTTGGTCAACAGATACCATACTACCATACTATGATTTACTATCCTTGTCCAAATTAATGCACTGGTACACACAGTGACATCTTCCCAGCTACCCAATTCAAAATTGGTGGAAAAAACTGAATGATTGGGAAGTTACTTGCCAACTTGGAAGTAGAGTTCTTTAGTTATCCATCCGAAGTATTTAAGTTCTCTGGCATGAATTATCTGAAATCATAAACTAAACAATTACCTAAACCCAACCTTTAACTGCAAGATTATGCAATGCTTCAAAAACCCATTCAGATACCAGATTGTTACAATAAAACATCATCTTTTAGACACACATTCAGCCTAGATCATTCCCAAGAAACAATTTATAATATCAACACATTATTGCACATGTCTTAAAGGGCCAGAAACAAAGACACAGGACAGACAGACAGAAAGGAGCTCCAGACTATGGCTGACAGACAGAAACCTTTAAAACAGAGCAGATAAGAGAAAAATCTCCTACACCAGTGGCACCATAGATGTCTCCACAAGGGGACCAGATGTTTTCACAGAGCAGCAACCTGAAATGTAAAATCAAGGGTCTCGGTGGCGACTTTACTGCATTTAGTGTCCCCTTTTTCTTTTTTTCTTTCTTTTTTTAAGTAGACAGAGGTGGCATAATCCTTACAGTGCAGGGAAGGAAGGCGGGAATTTCCCGAAGCAACAGGACTTCGGCAGCTGCTGGGAGTCCTTCAGTCCCTCCTTCTACTTACAGGATTAGCTCCTCTGGTTGGTTCCACCCCAGGCACGCTCCATATCTCCTAACATTTCAGTGGTCAGCTCTCAAAAAGTTCCCCGGGGCTCCTTTAGAGTTCCCTCTGAGGTGTCAAAATTTGTAACTGAAAGTTCCGTTCCTGACCTTGAAAACAATAATTGCCAATTTAATAATGAGGACAGGGTTTTGATAAAAAGAAAAAGGGAGGTTTATTGCTTTGCTAACAAAGGAGAAACACAGGGGACTCTGCCCCAAAAGTTGTGACTCTCTTGATCTGGAGGGACAAGGGGTTTTAAAGGAGTTTCACTTGTTAACCTGGGAGATACTCAGTTCTTAGATCCCCGGCAGGCATTGCCCTCTGCAGTGGGTGTGCTCCAGCAGCCAGCTAGGGGCTTCTCTCATCCTGCTTAACAAAGGGGGGTAAAGTTCATCACAGTTCCTTAAAACACAGTCCAAAGGGGGTCAGGTTTACTTGCTTTATTACCCATTTTCATATCCAATATCCTTAAGTTTTTACCACAGAAATCACACAACAAAACGCACAAAAACAAACAAACAAAAAACATATAGAACACAGAACAAAACACAAGAAAACAGAAACCGGCGCCAAAACAGAAAAAATGAGGAGCATTGCAATGTCTTGCTAAAGCTCCCCGGGTAGGAGCGCGTGCGTGCCCGGCGGTACCTCTCTACCCTTCCAGAGGAATTCCCTACAGAGTAGAACAGAGGACAGAATGATTTCTCGCTACTGTCCTGGACAGGAGTATATGTGAGCCTCGCCAGGCCACCTCTCTGTCTTCAGAAGAGATCTCAGATTTTATAAAGGCGCCACTTACCTATGGAGGCCTCCTCCACCCGGTGCTTGCTGATAGTTTTAGCGCGGCAGTTCACTGCAGTGCTCCGGGGACTGAGGCTCACTCCAAGGCCTTGGAACATCTCAAGGTGCGCACCCCCTAGAGTGGCTCTCCAGCTTGGAGGCCTGGAGCAAAGGCCAGATTAGAATTTCCAGCAGTCTGGTCGGGCAGGGTCATGTCACTGGGGAACTCCAAATGTTAGACCAGGGCACAAGAACAGACCACACTGACTCCAATTAAAATCAAATTAAAGCAAGCTTATTATTTCGACTGGCTGGGCTGCCTCTCCCACCCAAAACCGTGGGAACAAGACAGCACCCCAGCTTTCCTGTAGCCCATCTTTATAGCCCAGAAAGTTTCACGAAGGGGGGTTACAGATAACAGAACTCTGAGGAGCATAACACTAATAGTAGTTTACATTTTTGCTGGCCCCGACATCAGAATTTATGAAGGTCATTAGAGCCTCAGAGAGGGTCAGTATCTGGCCAGGGAAGGCCAAGATTTGTGAGGCATCACTAGTTTTAGAGAGGGCTGCTGTCTGGTCAGAGAGCCAGGCATGGGTGAGTTCAAGGCATGGCCAGGCATTCCAAGCAGGTTCAGAATTTGCAGTAGTTTATAGTAAAGCCAAAATTAGCTTTTCATGGTTTGTGGTGAGATGGCTCCCAATTTTAAGAAAAGATCAGGTTGGGTCTATCAGTAGTAAGCTATTAATTCCAAAGGATGGGCTCTGAGTGGAGGCAGCTGGGTCTGCTAGGGGAGGAAGGAGAGGTAGGCAAACTGAGGACTGGCCCCTGGCCCCCCCACCCCCATGCGCACTCTCGGTGTTATCACTGGATCCTCCTGGGCTCCATCTCTAAAACCCAACCTAAGATTATTTCCTATGCACCATTACTCACCCTAATCCTGGCCATCCTATTGCTCTCCCGGATGCCTCCAACAGCCTCCTTGCTGGCCTCTCTGCTTCAAGCCTTTCCCCCATGCAGTTCATTCTCCTACACAGCAATGTCAGGCCTTTAAAAATATAAATGTGGTCCTTGTTCTGTAATGGATGCACTTAAGACCTGGTCTTATCAGACCTACATCACCTGGTCCCTGCTGGCTTCTCTCACTCCATTAAGGCCCTCCCAGCCTAGGTCATTCTGCCTCAGAGCCTCTGTTCTCCTCCTCCTGGAAGTTCAAGTTTGCCAGGCTGACCTTGGAGCCCGTCTCCTTGTTGAAAGTCAGGTCAATTTCTTTTGTTGGGGGAGAGGGGCTTCTCTTATCATCCCATTTACCTTTCAAGTCACTGCTTATCATACTATCATACCATCTGGTCTTCTAAATTTTCTTTTTTTTTTTTTAAGAGAGAGAGAGAGAGAGAGAGAGAGAGAGATTATTTTTAATATTTATTTATTTATTTTTTAGTTCTCGGCGGACACAACATCTTTGTTGGTATGTGGTGCTGAGGATCGAACCCGGGCCGCACGCATGCCAGGCGAGCGCGCTACCGCTTGAGCCACATCCCCAGCCCCCTAAATTTTTTTCTTATAGCACTTACTAAGATACGGAATTCTTAATTCATTTGTTTATTACATTTCTCCCTTTAAAACAGAAGCCCCACGAGGGGCTTCGTGCACGAACGTGGCAGTTATCCGAGCTCTACTACGTGTCCAGTCTGACATCAAAGTAGGTCACACAGTCCAGCAACCACTCGCTGAACCTGAATCTGCGTTCGTTTCATAAAACAGAGACTGGGAAGTCCATTAGAGCGGTCACGGCCAAAGGGCAATGTCACCTGTGACGTCAGCGCAAAAAACAGAGCCACAGAGCGATTGGCCTTTGGCGCACGGGAGGGGCCGGCGCACTGTTGGCCTCGCCCCCTGTCTGGGCGCCGCTCGCGCATGCGTTTTGGGTACCGCTTCGCCGCCGCGCCATTTTGCCAGGGTTTGAATGTGAGGCGGAGCAGCGGCTGGAGTGGGTATTGCCGGCTACAGTCCGCGGCTGGGATTCCCTCCGGTGTCACCGTATCCCTACGAGGTGAGGCGCGAGACCTGCATGGCATAGCAGGGTGGCTCTGGGAGCCCGCTGAGGGAGGGATGAGGCGCTCCCGGCACTTCCTGAGCCCTGGGAACTGGGATCCGTGCCTTCGGGCGAGAGCGGAATGGAGGCCTGTGCCTCGGGCCGCGCACTCAGGCCAGGGCTGCGCCTGCCTAGACAGGCTTCCTAGCATCCCGAGGCTTCTAGTCTCCAGCCAGGTCCGGCGGGCGCGGGGCCTGAGAGGGGCGAGGGCGGCTGAGGCGCGGCCTAACGTGGGACGCCGGAGTGCCCGCCCCTTCCCCTCTGGCGCCGCGCTGATTGGTTGCCTCGCCGCCTCGCCGCACGGGAAGGCCGCCCCTGATTGGTGGCGCCACCGCGTCGGTTCTCGGCGCGCCGGCCCGCAGCGTGAGCGGGCTATGCGCGGAGAGGCCTGCCCAGGCTCGGGTGGAGTGGGTTCCGGCGCTGCTCGGTCGTCCCTTCCGGGCGCTGCAGAGGCCCGGAGCTTACCCTTCTTTAGTCACGCTGTGCTTCGTTCTTCCCGGCGGTGGACGGGGCATTGCGATGTCCCTTCGCTGAGTTGTTTGTGAGGATTAAACTCTAGTCCTTGCGCTTGGAGCAGCACATAACTGCTCAGTAACATGGCACTCCCGCGCCTTGTGGAGCCTGGGCTCACTCCACGCTTAGCCTCTCCCTTGGAGTGTAACTTAGTCACTTCATCTCCCGAACCTCCGTTTCCTTACCTGCAAAGTGGTGTGGATAACATGTACCTAGGAAAGCGGCTTTGAAGGGACCGCTGTTATTTACGCGGTTCATTCGGGTCCTGCCTGAGCTCGCCGTGGTCCACCGCTACCCCAGTCTCTTTTTCTTTTCCTTAGCAATTGGAGCTACACTGACCTGACTTTTCTAAAGTATTCCCACCTCATCCCAACCTTAGAAGATTTGCATGTGCTTTCAATTGCTTGGAAATTGCCAACATCAGATCTTGCAAGGCAGGTTCCCCTTCCTTTACGTTTCCTTCACCCTAGGCCTCCCCTGATCCACTCACATAAGAATCTTTTTCCTCGACTATACATGAACATTATCCTAGGTTTATTTACTTCACTGCATTTACTTTATCTACATTTGGTTATTATTTACTTGTTTCTTTGTTAATTGCTAGGATGTAAGCTCTTTGGTGGTCTTGTCTCGTCGTGCTTACTGCTGAGTCCCACATATGCTTGCCACAAGGAAGATGCAGAGGCATCACTCTTCCATGGATGAACAGAAGGGGACCCTTTACTCTTTTTCTCATCTTTGACTTTTTTTTTGTGGGCCCCCCCACGTGTTTTTTCTCCCCATAATTCCTGAGGCTCTTGAGTAAATCTTTTACTGCTAATGACCTTTTATCTTTCCCTTCTTTTCATCAATACAAGGGAATTCTTTTGTGCTTATTGGGATTTGTATCAGCTGGGGTCCGGGACAGAGAAACCAATTCCTATTCTGAATTGGATGAATGGGAGAGCATTTCTTCACTCATTTTATAACTTTATTAAACAACCACTTAGTCTCTGGGAATACAAATAAGTGGAAAAAACAAAAATGAACACCCATCTCTTGGAGCTTTTATGTGGAGGGGACAGGAATAAATTAGGTGATTTCAGATAGTGACAAGTGACAGAATGATGTGATATTTAAAGAAGGCCTCTCTGAGGAGGTGACATTTGGAATGGAGATCATTCAGGGAAAGGTGAGGGAACTGAACTTTCCAGGCAGGGAATACAAAGTGCAAAAGCTCTAGGATGGAAATTGGCTTGGAATATTGGGATTTTTTTAGGAACATTCAGGTTGCTATAGTGCTGTGTCAAAAATGGAGAATTATCCAGGAACCACATTATATAGGACTTTGTAGGCAGTTTAAGAAGTTTAGAATTGATTTTCACATGGTGGATTACAGTGAGTTATTTATTTATTTATTTATGTAAAGAGAGAGAGAGAATTTTAATATTTATTTTTCTTAGTTTTCGGCGGACACAACATCTTTGTATGTGGTGCTGAGGATCGAACCTGGACCACACGCATGCCAGGCGAGTGCGCTACCGCTTGAGCCACATCCCCAGCCCCGGATTACAGTGATTTAAACAGAGGGATAGGTTGAGGTGTTATGTGTGTGTGTGCGTGCACGTGCACACGCTCATGTGTTATGTGTACCAGATAGTTTTCATTTGTTAGATCTCTTTATTCTCTCAAGATGTAAGGCCTCAGGAATTATTCTCTGGTGTGAAGGAAATAATTCAAGGGAAGGGCACACATCTTGGTCTACTTTTTTGTGAGAAGGATACCAAGACTTTTTCTTTTATTCACAATATCTTTTTAATTGTGGGCCTGTAGGAAGAGGCCTAACCATTCATACAACAAGAAGAATTTGGGATTTAGATAAATTTATCATAATGAAATTGTTATGGTACCTGTTTTTTTTTTTATTTTTTAATTGGTAGGGATTTCCAAAGATCCATGGAGAAAGTGTTCTGATGAAGTGAATTTTTACATTTCTAATATGAGTGGGTTTTTTTGTTTTGTTTTAGGGGAGGGGTTGTTAACAGGGATTGAACTCAGGATCACTTAACCACTGAGCCACATCCCCAGCCCTATTTTGTATTTTATTTAGTGAAAAGGTCTCACTGAGTTGCTTCGCACCTCACTTTTGCTGAGGCTGGCTTTGAACTCACGATCCTCCTGCCTCAGCCTCCCAAGCCGCTGGGATTCCAGGCATGCTCCCCCACTCCCCATATGAGTATTTTTATATCAACACTATATATTGCTAATATTTTGAAGTGTCAAAGTACCTTCACCTGTGGGCAAATAGGATTAACTTAATTAAATCTTGGTCTTGGTGATATATTGTGAATAACTGAAGCGTTCCCTAAAATTCTCTTGATTTGTCATACTTTCTTAAATCAGAACTAAGCTAACTACAGATTTAGCATCCTTTTTTTTTTTTTTTAAAGAGAGTGAGAGGGGAGAGAGAGAGAGAATTTTTAATATTTATTTTTTAGTTCTCGGTGGACACAACATCTTTGTTGGTATGTGGTGCTGAGGATCGAACCCTGGCCGCACGCATGCCAGGTGAGCGCGCTACCACTTGAGCCACATCCCGAGCCCCCAGATTTAGCATCCTTATCTGAAATACTTGGAATAAGAAATGTCTCCAGTTTCGGAATTTTTTTGGATTTTGGAATATTTGCATAGGCTTCACCAAGTTGAGCATCCCTGTCCAAAAATCCAAAATACGATCTGCTCCAAGATATGAAATTTTGAGATTTTAGAGCCTTTACGATTTCAGAATTTTTGATAAGGATGCTCAACCTATGTTTGATTTTATATGCTTAACCACTGAGCTACATCCCTAGGTGCCCCCCCCCCTTTTTTAAATTGAGACAGGGTCTCATTAAGTTGCTTAGGAGTTTACATAGAAAGGGTTTGTTGACAAATATTTAGTCCTTTAACATTATGATTCTAGAACCTATGTAGTACTTTAACTTTTAGTGGTTGTAGCATTCGTATTTATATTATACCCCAGGTGAGGTTTTTTTTGTTTAGTCATCTGCATCTCCCCCCTCCCAGAACCCAAGGCCTTCTACATGTGAGGCAAGAGCTACTTCCCAGCCCATGCCCCAATTTTTAAAAATAGGCCCACCTTTATATCTCAAATACTTTGATGCGAAAGTCAGTCAAGGGTATCTAGATTTTTTAAATAGTACAGCAAATAAGTGGTAGACGCCCATCACTGTTGTAAGCTCCCTAGAGAGAACAGTGAGCAAACACAAAGTCCTTACTGTCATGGAGTTATAGTCTAGTGGAGGGAGAAGCATGGTATGTAAGAAAACAAAATATATCCAGTAAAATTTACCTGGGAAATAAGCCAGGCTTGGTAGCATACACCTGTAATCCCAGCAGATCCGGAGGCTGAGGCAGGAGGATTGTGAGTTCAAAGCCAGCCTCAGCGAAGCAAGGTGCTTTTTTTTCGAGACCCTGTCTCTAAATAAAAATACAAAATAGGGTTGGAGATGTAGCTCAGCAGTTGAGTGCCCCCTGAGTTCAATCCCTGGCACACCCCCCCCAAAAAAAATATTTACCTGGGAAATAGAGTAGGAGATGGAGAGTGACTAAGGTGGATGGTCCTGAGAGGCATCTCAGAAAAGATGGCTTTTGAAAAGAGACCTGAATAAAGTGGACGGTGAGCCATGTAGTTTTTTAGGGGCAGAGCTGTCCCTGGGAGGGTCTAGTGAGTGCAGAGCCTGAAACAAAAGTGTGTGAACAGTAATACGGAAAAATCTCAGAATTCACTTCTGGAAGCACTTTTGAATGAATAGAAATAATCACTGAAGATAATGTAACTGAGTTTCTATATTATGCTTAGGCTGCTAATAATTGATTGTCAGAGACTTTGTAGGCAGTTTAAGAAGTTTGGAATTCATTTTGATTGGGAACTCAGGTTTTAGTTGGGTGCCTTGACGATTCATCCATTAGGCTTACCAAGTATCTGCTGCCTACTAGGCAACGCAAAGGACATGGGTGAACAGAGTCAAAAAGCATGCCAAGCCCTGCCTATGGCATTTGTTTATAGTCTGGTGTGTGCGAGAGACAACAAGTCAGTGATGATTTCAAGTGGGAATGAAGTGAGAAGGCCTTTTTGAAGAGTTGGTAGTGAGCTGTGAGCTAAATGGTGCCCACTGTCAAGTAGAAACAGCATTATTGGAGATAAGAACTGTTTGGGCTGATTTGAGAGGCTGTTGTGATTGGAACATAGCAAGAACTAGGAAGAAGGTAAAAGAAGAAGTTGACTTCAGATTGCATAGACATTGCCATAGAATGGAGTTGGGATTTTTAATACAAGTAATTATGAGTTATCTAAGAAATTTTAATTGGGAAATGTACAAGTGCTAGAAGAACATAATTAGGAAAGTTAAAGAAATGCAGGTTTACTGAGGACCATATTTAAAAACTCAGATCTAATTAATCTGTACATGCTCTTCCCACCCCGAGGCCTTTTTTGTTGTTGTTGGTGGTGTTTTTTTTGGTACCAGGGATTGAACCCAGGTATGCTCAAACATTGAGCTACATCCCTAGACCTTTTTTTAATTTTGTATTTTGAGACAGGGTCTGGCCAAGTTTTTTAGGGCCTCACTAAGTTGCTGAGGCTGGCTTTGAATTTGTAATCCTCCTGCATCAGCTTCCCAAGCCACTGGGATTATAGGCATACAGCACCATGTGTGCCCTACCCCCTCTCCCCCATTTCTATCATGCTCCCTTGCATGAATCTCAAAGGTAGAATAAATTTGTGTAAGGCAAAGCAAAGAAAGGCCAGAAGTTTTTTTAAAGCACCCAGGCACACTGTTGTAGATGATTTTGCTTGGCAATGGCAAATTTTCATGATTTCATAACAGATTCAGCATTTCAATGCCAAAAAAAAAAAAAAAGAAATGGGACCGTGCAGTGGTGAGACTACATTCATCTAATCTCAGTTACTAGAAAGGCTGAGGCAGGAGGATCAAAACTTTAAGGCCAGACTCAACAATGTAGTGAGACACTCTCAAAATAAAATTTAGAAAGGTCTCGTAGCTCAGTTTTACAGTGCCTTCCTAGTATATGTAAAGCCCTGGGTTCATTCCCCATGGCTGCAAAAAAAAAAAAGGAAAATGGATTCACTAAATCATTATTTTCCGAAGTGTGTTCCATAGGAAAGGGATTGTATGGCCAAGAAACGGGGGAAACTGGATTAAATAATGTAAATTGTACCTTACTGATTTCTTGAATCCTTTAACGTGCTTTTTTTTAATATTTATTTTTTAGTTTTCGGTGGACACAATATCTTTGTTTGTATGTGGTGCTGGGAATCAAACTCGGGCCACAGGCATGCCAGGCGAGTGCGCTACCGCTTGAGCCACATCCCCAGCCCCTTTAAAGTGCTTTGTGTTGTGAATATCCAGAGGGTGGCAGGATATGATAGGTAGCATTTTCCAAATTTTTGATACAAAAAACAAGAAAAGGTCATCTCAATAAATTGTATGTGTGGTTGATTGGGACTTGATCCTTACACTGAGAGGGTTTGCTCGGAGTCAAGCAGAGGGAACAGCTAGGTGGTGGAATCCTTTTGTGTGTATGTGGGAGGATTATACCAGGGGTTGAACCCAGGGGTGCTTAACCACTGAGCTACATCCCTAGGTGCCCCCCCCTTTTTTTTAATTGAGACAGGGTCTCACTAAATTGCTTAGGGCATTGCTAAATTGCTGAGGTTGGGCTCAAACTTGTGATCCTCCTGGAGGCCTCAACTGCCTGAATGTCTGAGATTAAAGACGTGGACTACTGTACTCAGCTTGATGGAGCCTTAAATCACTCAATCTTCTTGGTTTCCCTTGTGATTAAAAAAAAAATTGTAATTAGGGGAAGGACTGAAGTAAAGAGAATACGGATAGTTTCAAATAGGTAATTGTCCTTAGAAGGTCTCGGTTTCTGGCTGCTGCATTGTGCATGCTCATGCACTGCGTTATATGTGACCCTTCCCTTATTTTTTTTTTTTTAGCTTTTTTGTTTGTTTCAAGATGAAGTCCCCGACCTTGTAACAGTGCTATTCAAAACAGCACTGTTCAAAATCCAGTCATCTTTGACTACTCCTTTCCCTCTTCTCTGGCTGCCCTCTTTTCACATCAGCCTTTCTATTGTTTTCTCTGAGCTTCTACCCTCATTTAATCTCCTCATTATTTCCACTTAAAGAGGTAGCCTTGGGTAGTAGACTGAGGGAAAACATTTAGAGTCAGACTGATTTACATCTGGATTTTGTTGTTGTTGTTTTGTTTTGTTACTATGGATTGAATCCTGGTGCCCTTAACCACTGAGCTGCAACCCCAGCTCTTTTTATTTTTTAATTTGAGACCGGCTTTCCCTAAGTTGCTGAGGCTGACCTCAAATTTGTGATCAACTCAGCCTCCTGGGATTACAGGTGTGTGCCACCATGTCTGACTATTAACTGTGTGACTTGGGGGCAAGTAAGTTAAACCTGAGTTTCATTTTATGTTATATAAAGTGATTATGTGAAGTAAATGATGAAAAACATATTATAAAGCCTCCCTGCTTTATAATATTCTCTAATTCCCTTCCTTTGACTCCATCCTGTAGACCATTACCAGCCCAGAGTTCCTATGCTACACTTTCTTTTAAAAAAAAAACTTCAGTGGGGGGACTGGGGTTGTGGCTCAGCAGTAGAGTGCTTGCCTAGCATGTGCCAGGCCCTGGGTTCAATCACCAGCACCACATTAAAATAAATAAATAAATAAATGGTATTGTTCAATTACAACTAAAAAAATAAATCTTTAAAAAAAAAAAAAAAAAAAACCTTCAGTGGCTTCCTGTTATACTGTCCTGAAACTCTTCATCCAAGTATTGAGAACCCTCCATGATCTGATCTTATTCTCCTTGTCCACTATTCCTCTCTTCCTGTTTCTTCCTTTACACTATTTCTTTTGTGAGATGGGTCCTCTTTCTGTTTTGCCTCTCTAAATCTGAAGATCTTCAAGATTCAGCTCAAGACTTAGATCCTGGATAGCCTCACTCCAGTGACTTTCTTCTTCACCTCCTAGTACTTGAGATGCTGTCTGTGCGATTCATTTGACACTTCAGGGGACAGATATGTCCCATAATTAATAATTTTTTTGTATGCACATAGTGTACATTGTGTGACATCCCTAGTGGGGCTTAGGTCAGTAGCTTGCAATCAGACACAAATAGTTGGTTTTTGTTTTTTATTGTAATGCTGGGTGATGGAACCCAGGGCCTTGGCAGGGAAGGGGTCTACCATTGACTCACACCCCTACCCCTTGTTAGTATTTCTTTAGTAAAACAAATTTACATGATAAGTGAGATAAACAAAAATTGTAGTTTCAGGCAGTTTAGGCCAGGTTATGCTGGCAAATGAGTTTGCCAAATACTTGTAAAAAAGAAACAAAACCTTCCAATTTATTGATTTTTTTTTTTTTTTTTTTTTTTTTTTTTTTTGCACTTCAAGATTGCAAAAGGGGGGGTCTGGGGTTGTGGCGCAGTGGTAGAGCGCTTGCCTAGCATATGTGAGGCACTGGGTTCAGTTCTCAGCACCACATATAAATAAAATGAAGGTCCATTGACAACTAAAAAAAAAAAAGATTGCAAAAAGGGATCATAGGCCTGTACTTGGCATTTCAGTTGTGTCTTGTCTTCCCAGCTAGTATGAAGGGTAGGAATTTAAATGACTTTTGTTATAGACATTTAAAAACTAAAATAAAATTTTTAAACTTTGTGACTATAAATATATAATATATATAATATATAGGTAATTGTAGGACATTAGAGGAGAAATTTGAAGAGAATAAAAATTTCCTGTATCCATCACATACGTGTTCAAACTGTTTACATTTGAGAGTGTAGGTTTGTTTTTGTTGTTGTTTTGGTACATTTTTTATATATGTAATTGGGGGGGTACCTGGGATTGAACTCGGGGCACTCCGCCACTGAGCCACATCCCTATCCCTATTTTGTATTTTATTTAGAGACAGAGTTGCTTGGTGCCTTGCTTTTGCAGAGGCTGGCTTTGAACTTGAGATCCTCCTGTCTCAGCCTCCAGAGCCACTGGGATTATAGGTGTGCACCATTGCAGCTGGCTGATGACATAATTTGATTGATGGCACCCTTGACTTTTTTCCATTTTACATAAATTATGTATTTTTTTTTCCTTTGTCATAGAAGCCTCAGGTTGTTTTGGTACTTGGTTTCCCTGAAAAGGCTACATTTTCCCAGTTCTCTTGCCAGGTACATGTAGCTGTGTGTCTGAAAGCTGCCTAATGGGTTTTAAACATACATTGAGTTTTCTAAATAGTTTTATTGCATTTATTTATAATTTACATTCTGTAAACTTTTTTAAGTATACCATTTAATGAGTTTTAGCAAATTTTTTAGTTGTGTACTACAGACCAATTTTAGAACACTGCCTTGTCTAAAAGTCTCCAGTTTTGCACTTTAATTCTCACCAACAACTCAAAGACCACAAAGCTCTGTTATAAACATTTCCAGGATTTTTTTTTTTAAAGAGAGAGAGAAGAGAGAATTTTAATATTTATTTTTAAGTTTTTGGCGGACACAACATCTTTGTTTGTATGTGGTGCTGAGGGTCGAACCTGGGCCACACGCATGCCAGGCAAGCGTGCTACCGCTTGAGCCACATCCCCTGCCCCATTTCCAGGATTTTTGGTTAGTATGTAATAATGTGCATGGCACAAATGACACTTGTAATCTGTGTGGATGGTTCTTTTCTACATGTATTTTTCTCTTTTTAATTGACAAAATTATAGATATTATGGTGTGTAACAGAATATTTTGAAATGTACGTACATTTATAGAATGCCTCGATCAAGCTAATTAATAGATGTTACCCCACCCTACCCCACCCCTTTCTGGTGCTGTGAATCAAACCCAAGACCTCATGTGTCCTTGGGAAACCTTTACCCAGTCCCATCTGTGTGTGTGTAAGAATGCTTGAAACCTACTCAGTAATTTTCCAGTATACAATGTATTACTATTAATTATAGTCTTCATGCTGTATGATCAATCTCTTGATTTATGTGGGTATTTCTATCCTATTTTATCACTTATACTTACATAGGCCATTTATTCAGCTTAAAATTAGTAAGATTATTTGTGAAAATTTTGGTCAGTCATAAGCATATTTTGTGATTTTTGTTTTAAGCTTTAAGAAAAAAACATTTTTCTAATTTTTAAAATCATAATCACAACTTGTCATCTTCTAGGCTCTAGAATTATCTCCCTAAATGTAAATTTTTTGGCATGTAGTTTGTAGTGAGTACTTGTCATTGCATATTGTACATAAAGGAATGTATTCTACCTTCTTTAATCTCAGAACTTTTTATCAGATCTTTATTCACTGCCTTTTTTGTTTGTTCAGAGTTGGCCAAGGCTGGCCTCGAACCTGAGACCCTCCTGCCTCATCTTCCTGAGTAGCTGGGTTTACAACTATGCACCTGGTTTCTGCTTAAAATTTTAATTTTGCAACTGGGGATGAAGGTGTGCTTATAGCCCCAGCTATTTGGGAAGCTGAAGTAGAAGAATCACTTGAGTTCAGAAATTTAGTACCAGCCTGGGCAACAAAGCAGAACTGTCTCAAACTAAAGAAAAATGTTAATTTCATGCTGTGGGACTTATTAAAACCATTGCTTGAGAGTAATTTTTCACCCTTTACTGGACTTTTTAAATAGTGTTAAATCATGTAAACTTATTGGTTATGGAATGTTTGTTCTCACTTATCTCAGAATTTTATCACTTGTTTTTTTAAGAGCCCATCTTCTGAATTTTTTTTTTTTAAGAGAGAGTGAGAGAGGAGAGACAGAGAGAGACAGAGAGAGAATTTTTAATATTTATTTTTTAGTTCTTGGCGGACACAACATCTTTGTTGGTATGTGGTGCTGAGGATCGAACCCGGGCCGCACGCATGCCAGGCGAGCGCGCTACCGCTTGAGCCACATCCCCAGCCCCCATCTTCTGAATTTTTGTCTTAGTTGAGTCAGGCTTATTTATAGCCCTTATTGAAAACAAATGCATGACTTTCAGAGAGAAAATCCACATATGAAAAGCTTCATATATGTAAATCACTGTGTCCCTAAGTAACCAATTACCATACTTTTTTTTTTTTTTTTTTAGATTCTATAGCAATGGAGCTCAGTGATGCAAATCTGCAAACACTAACAGAATATTTAAAAAAGACCCTTGATCCTGATCCTGCCATCAGACGTCCAGGTAAAGAGAATAAATGTTGCTTTCTGGTTGAGTAATTCTTTTTTTTTTTTAAGTTGTTGATGGACCTTTATTTTTTTTTATTTCTTTGTATGCGGTGCTGAGAATCAAACCCAGTGCCTCACACACGCTAGGTAAATGCTCTACCACTGAGCTACAATCGCAGCCCCTGATTAATTCTTTAAAGGGAGTTGAGGGTAATCTTTATCTGATTGGTTGTAAATTCAGAGATGAAAGTTTTGCACTTGGATGCTTTTGCTTAGTTTATAGTGTGTAGTGAGTGGCTGCTTATAACTGCTATTTTGTGGTGTTTTCATGATTTCTTTGTTTTTGAGTAAAATCACTTTTGCTTGTCATTTTCTGGGATAAATGGTACTATCTTAGAATGCTTAGAAAAGTATTTGTTCAGAATGCTTTGTCCCTTAGCTTTCCTGAAAAGCCTTGCTTAAAACCTGCCTACCTTATAGGTAAAATAATTAGGCATAGAGATAAGAGTAATTGCTTAAAAAGTGATTAAGTGAATAGAGCCAAATAATCAGATCTTGTCTCTTTATCCTCCTGTGCATTTTGACTTAATTAGTATCTTTTCTAAGACCTAGATTTTTTTTTCCCTTCCTGAGTTTGACCAGTTTCCATTACACACTCCATATAAGCTTAGAATTTCAACCACCGATGTTCAATAGGAGTCAGATGTGAAGATAAATGAGGGAGATCAGCCAAGTTGGGACTGGTAACATCTTACCAGTACATGCCCTGGTTAAGGGACAAAAATATTATTTGGAACCAGCTAAATCTGGAGATTCAAGCCAATTTTATAAGATCACATTTCCAACTTTGCTTGAAAAATAAGGATATTTATATGAAGTGTCCTCATATTTTGATGAAGGGTACTGGGGATTGAACCCAAATGTGCTTTATCAGTGAGCTACATACATCCCCTGCCCTTTTTTCTTTTTATTTTGAGACAAGGTCTTGCTAAGTTGCTTAGGGCTCTGCTAAGTTGCTGAGGCTGGTCTTGAACTTGAAATCCTTCTGCCTCAGCCTCCCAAGTCACTGGGGTTACAGGCATGCACCATCCCATCTAGCTCTCATTTAAATGATAGCAACTAACTTCAGGGGGAAAAAAAAATAAAAAAAAACAGAAACAGGCCAGGAATGGTGGTGTGCTCCCAGTGACTCAGGAGGCTGTGGCAGGAAGGTAAGAAGTTCAGGGTCAACATACAGCAACTTAGACCCTGTCAAAAATTTTAAAAGGAGGGACTGGGATTGTGGCTCAGGTAGAGTGCCCTCTAGCGCATGTGAAGCACCGGGTTCAATCCTCAGCACCACATATGAATAAATAAAATAAAGGTATTGTGTCCACCTATAACTAAAAAAATTATTTAAAAAAAAACTTAGGAAGGAGTACTATGGATATAACTCAGGGGTAAAATGCCCCTGGATATATGTGTGTGTGTGTGTGTGTGTGTGTGTATACATACACATTTTTATTTATTTTTAATTAATAATTTGAGACAATGAAAACTAAATACACTGCTTCTGGAGAACAGATAGGTCTTATGAGCAGTCAGTTGGTGGTCCTTGATGTAAGACATTTTAACCAGAAATACTCCTAACTTGCTTATTCAGAACTTTCTTTTTTTTTTTTTTAACATTTTTAATATCTTTATTTTATTTATTTATTTTATGTGGTGCTGAGAATCGAACCCAGGGTCTCCCACGTGCTAGGCGAGCGCTCTACTGCTGAGCCACAATCCCAGCCCCAGACTTTCTTAATGTCATGCTCATAAAGAAGACTTTGTATCTCTCTTTTTTGAGGGGGTACTGGGGATTTAACTCAGGGGCACTCGACCACTGAGCCATATCCCTCCAGCCCTATTTTTTGTATTTTATTTAGAGATAGGGTCTTACTGAGTTGCTTAGGGTCTCAGTTGCTGAAGCTGGCTTTGAATTTGTGATCCTTCTGACAAGGCATCCCTCCACACCTGCCCTCCTACCCTCAGCCACTGGGATTATAGGTGCATACCACCACCTCTGGCATGTGGGTGATTTCTGAGAAGGCAAATTGATTTTCTTATTAGTGCTTAAAGAAGTAATGTGTCCCTGGGCTGGGGTTGTGGCCTAATGGTAGAGTGCTTGCCTAGCATGTGTGAGGCACTGGGTTCAATCCTCAGCACCACATAAAAATAAAATAAAGCTATTTTATTTGTCCACCTACAACTAAAAAATAAACATTAAAAAAAAAGGAAGAAGAAATAATGTGTTTCTGAATAAAGGTAAGTTAATGACTTTAATCTTCTTAGAATTTCTCGGAAAACCTTTGACAACACTGCCTATTAAAAAATATTTTTAGGGAACTGGGGGTGTAGCTCTGTGGTAGAGCACTTGCCTAGCACATACAAGGCTGAACAAATTTTTTTCTTTTTTTTTTTTAGCAACCAGAGATGTAGTTCTGGTAGAGTGCTTACCTAGCATGCTTGAGGCCGTGGTTTCAACCCCTGGCACTATACAAATAAAATAAATGTATGTGTGTATACATGTGTATTCACACACACACACACAGAGTTATGTATGTATATCTTTGAAAGGTTAGGGTACTATGCTTTATGAATCCAGGATAAAGTGTAGAAATAATCCCCCCCCCCTTCATTTTGGTGGTGCTGAGGATCAAACCCAGGGCCTTACATATGCTAGGCAATCAATATCTTTATAGAGTGTTCTGGAAATGGAAATGTGTATGGATCTTAGTTTATAGGTACTTCAACTGAATGTGACAGTCGCGTGGATGAACTGGAAGACCTATTGAGGCTTCTTGAATATGCGGAAACATGTCAGTAGAGTATTCTATAAGTTGAAGGAAATGGACACGGAAAGGAGTAGACAAACTTGTGAGACGATTGCTTCCACAGTATTGATTGCAATTAGTAAAGAGATTTGGGCTTTTCCCCAAATCATAAATAAAGTATGTTGGCCCTATATGAAATGCTGACCCTTAAAAAGGTAGTCAGACAACCATAACCTATACTCATACAAAACCACAGTAATATTCCCTCCTGAAAACATTTTCAAATCACCAATCCTCATTCTTCAAGAAGGGCATAATATACACAAATAGGGAAGGGTTTGAGGATGTTTGTTAAACTCTTGGGACTCCATCCATAAAAAGGGAAGATATTAAGTGGTGCTATTGAATTCTGGAAAATAAAAGATTAAGGGTGGAGCTTTTCAAAAATCATTGGAATTTGGGAATGGTTATTTCCTTATGAAACAGTAGGAAAAATTAAAACATACTGTCTTTCACTGAGATAAATAAATCTTGGAAATTTATCTTAGAGTGTTAAATGGTTTGAAAATATCTGGGTAAAATCTTGGTGTAAGTTCATTTCTAATACTCAGCACTAAGTTTAGGGCTGGTATGATAGAATTAAGATTAGACTAAAACTTTCAGGGAAGAAAGCTTCTTAGCTCAAACTTTCAATGGCCTTGACTGTAGAATGAGGATATCAGGGCATTGGTGGTATACGCCTGTGATCCCAGTGACCCAGGAGGCTGAGGACTGAGGATTAAATGTCCATGGCCATCTTCAGCCACTGAGCAAGACCCTGCTTCAAAAATAAATAAATAAGTAAAATGAAGATGCTACCACCTTTCTGGGTAATGGTGATAACTTAATGAAATAATGTATATGGGTAAAGCACCACACCAGAAACACATGGCTAAAAATAAATTTTAGCATGAATTAACTCATTTGATTTTTAAAGTTATTTAATCTCTTTGGGAAGCAGCTTCTTCGCATGAAGTGATCATCCCAGTGGGAGATTTCATAGTTGTGTGAGAATCAGATGAATTAATGGATGATAAAGTGATTTGGAAATTGAAGCATTATATAATGCCATATAAATATTGTAGTAGATAAGAAACATGAGGCCCTATAGACCTTCAGTAGGTTCTAAGGGACAATATCCTAATATTTAAATTTTTGATCCTTTTACTTAAAGATATACCTAGTTTATATCAATATAAAGTGCAAAGATTCTGATTATTACAAGTCTTCTAACGTGAAAATTCTTTTACAGCTGAGAAATTTCTTGAATCTGTAGAAGGAAATCAGAATTATCCACTGTTGCTTTTAACATTATTGGAGAAGTCCCAAGATAATGTCATCAAAGTTTGTGCTTCAGTAACATTCAAAAACTATATTAAAAGGAACTGGAGAATTGTAAGTATTTTGTGGATGTGTGTTTTTAAGATTTATAAAAACCAGTGCACTTAAGAGATTGAGACACAGATTAAAATTAAATAGGACCTGTTCCCCAAAATTTAAATTACTTCATTTGAATTTTTACTGATTCTTTCAACTCATAACAGGTTGCTGAAGTATGTGACTTGATTTAAATCTCCTTTATGATTGAAATTTAACTCTAGGTCACTTCCTATTGAAGAGATGATATGTGAGAAGAGAGTCTAAATGAATAATTGAAGTAACTGATGTTGTGGACTGGGAAAATTAAAACTGAAAAAAATCACATATTGGAATTTTAAGCTGAGTATAGTGGTATGTTCCTGTAATACCAACTATTTAGGAGACAGAGGCGGAAGGACAGGGTCAGCCTAAGAACACTGTGAGACCTCCATCTAAAAAAAAAAAAAAAAAAAGCCCCCCCCCCATGGAATGCAAAATAATTTAGATTTTTAATTTTTTGTGGGGGGGGGGCGGTGCCAGGGATTGAATTCGGAGGCACTCGACCACTGAGCCACCTCCCCAGCCCTATTTTGTATTTTATTTAGAGACAGGGTCTCACTGAGTTGCTTTAAGCACCTTGCCATTGCTGAGGCTGGCTTTGAACTCTTTTTTTATTATTATTTATTTATTTATTTATTTATTTTTAGAGAGGGAGAATTTTATATTTATTTTTTAGTTATTGGCGGACACAACATATTTGTATGTGGTGCTGAGGATCGAACCCGGGGCCGCGAGCGCGCTACCGCTTGAGCCTCATCCCCAGCCCCTGGCTTTGAACTCTTGATCCTCCTGTCTCAGCTTCCTGTGCTGCTGGGATTATAGGCGTCCGCCATCATGCCCGGCTAGATTTTTAATTTTTGGTAAAATATTTTGATTGCCCTTTGTCTTGTAGGATATGGAGATATGTTCTGATTTATTACGGGGAAACTTTCTTGTGCTACAAGTTTAACAGCTTATGTGAAATTATGAATAAAAAAATAGGGAAATAATAAATTTTCCCTACTTTCACACACAACAATGATTCCCAAATGAGGGTAGTTTTGCCCACTAGGAGGCATTTGGCAATATCTGGAGATGTCATAGTTGTGGGCCAGTACTAGCCTATGGTGAGTAGAGGCCAAAACCTGCTTCTGTTCATCCTGCAGTGTACAAGGTAGCTCCTCACAACAAAGAGTTATCTGGTCCAAGATATCAATGTGCGTGGGCTCTCTCTCATCCAGTGAGGAGGTCCACGGAACAGGGTAGAGGAGAGTGTGGCTAGGGAGTCGCTATCAAGACCTCTGGAGGCCAAGCAGGAAGCAGGTCTGATTTTATTGCACAGTTACCATGTAAATATACTCAGGTAGCAGCTAAGCAGGTTACAGGCAGCCACCAATAGAATTTCTGGCCAATTGTTCCTACAGCGACCCAGCGAAGAGCAGGCCATGGAGCAAATGCAGGGAATACAACGTGCAGCCTCTAGCCCAGGGCTGTGCCTACGTGGTTAGGGGTGGCGGTTTGCCGCTCACATGCCTAGCACTGGGGAGTGGTTTGCCACTCCCTTAACATATACCGTGCATGCAGTACTCCCATGCACTTGTCCCCACATCAATAATTCTGGATTTGAGAAACCATTAAAATTGACAAAAATTCTCAGTTCTAAAAGTCAGCTTTAAACTTGCTTAAATATTTAGGATCTTTTTTCTTGATCCTGTAGAAGATTTCACAAAACAATTATAGTCAACTATTACCATATAGGTGAAATGATTTGGTAACTCTTAAAATGTCTGCTTAAAAGTCCATTCCTCTACTGTTAGGCATGCTAGTCTCTCTGTCTTGGTTTATAAAACTAGAGAATTATAGAACCTCTTTGTGTGATACAGTCTAAGGTGCATTTTAACTAGTAAGGTAAAAGTTTACTTGAAGCTTTTAAAAATGACTATAAAGAATTTTAACCAGGGCTAGGGTTGTAGCTCAGTGGTAGAGCGCTTGCCTGGTACATGGGAGGCACTGGGTTCAATCCTCAGCACCACATAAAAACAAATAAAGTAAAGGTATTGTGTCCATCTACAACTAAAAAAAAAAAAAAAAAAAAAAAAATTAGAAAAGAATCTTAACCATGTGTTTTGCTGATTAGTTTATATATAGAACTGAATTGTTTTTGTCTTGGTAGTGCTGGGGATTGAATCCAGGGCCTCTTTCATTCCTGCCACTGAGCTACCCTCCTTTCCAGAACTGAAATTCTTAACTGGCATTAGGCAGTCAGAGAACCTCATTATTTATATTTGAAATATTTAAATTTGGGAAGGAGTGTACATTTTAGGGAGGAGAAGGTTCATGCTTTCATCAGATTATCAAAGGAATTTGTGACCCATTTATGTAGAGGGAAACTAAGGAAAACAGCCTACCTTCTTTTTTTTTTTCCCCCCTGGAAAACTGGGAAATTAAAAGTGTTCTGTTTTTTACCTACAGACTTATATATGAATATGGATTTCATGGTACTCATTGATGTTTTCTTTTAGGTTGAAGATGAGCTGAACAAAATTTGTGAAGCTGATAGAGTAGCCATTAAAGCCAACATCGTGCACCTGATGCTGAGCAGCCCAGAGCAAATTCAGAAGCAGGTAATGTATCTCTGCTTTTTAGGTAGGCTCCTGGGTACGACAGTCATCTGATTCATCTGTTCCTTCCCCAGTTGAGTGATGCTATTAGTATTATTGGCAGAGAAGATTTCCCTCAGAAATGGCCCGACTTGTTGACAGAAATGGTGAATCGCTTTCAGAGTGGAGATTTCCATGTTATTAATGGAGTCCTTCGTACTGCACATTCATTATTTAAAAGGTATTAATGTAGAAATTCATTTTCTTTATATGCTTTTTCTATGATATTTGCTATATAGTTATATTTTTGTGACTGTTCTTACTCCTTTGAGTAGTACCATTCTAAATTAAGAGCATAAATCTTTTGGTTCATTATTATGTTTGTTTCTTCTCAAGTAACATGTTTATTTTATATTAGGCTATTGCCTGTGAAATAATTAGTTTTGATTCCTTTAAAAAGAAAACCAAGAATTCCCTTTGAATTTCAGGAAACCATCTAGTCATAGATGTCTGTCTACTCAAATGTTTAATGAACATCCGTCTTTGAAGACCTAAAGTGAGTAAACAAAATTTGTAAATTTATCTACTTTACCTTAATTTTCTAGATATCGTCATGAATTTAAGTCAAATGAGTTATGGACTGAAATTAAGCTTGTTCTGGATGCCTTTGCCTTGCCTTTGACTAATCTCTTTAAGGTATGGAATAATATCTTAGAGATATTTTTAAATAACTTAGTATTTTAAAATTGCTTAAATTTTTGTGTAAATTTTGAGAAATGCTTGAAGGGTTATTTAGTAGAGTGGTTTTTCTTATGGAGGCAGCATTTATTTTGAAAACTTTCAAACCATTCAGAAGTAGAGAAGATGATATAATGAACTCCTATTATGTAAGTATAACAATTACCCAATATTTTGGGTTTTTTACCTATTCCCCTACTTTTGTAGGAATATTTAAAAGCAGATCCTAGGCATCATATTATTTCACCCAAGTAATTATGTATCTCTAAAGAAAGAGATCCACATTTTGATTTGAATAGGTAT